>NW_012115999.1:2876207-2877496 GCF_000951035.1 Colobus angolensis palliatus
CTTGTAGAGATTCTGCCGAGAGATCTGTTGTTAGTCTGATGGGCTTCCCTTTGTGGGTAACCCGACCTTTCTGGCTGGCTGTCCTTAACATTTTTTACTTCATTTCAACTTTAGTGAATCTGACAATTATGTGTCTTGGAGTTGCTCTTCTGGAGGAGTATCTTTGTGGCGTTCTCTGTATTTTCTGAATTTGAATGTTGGCCTGCCTTGCTAGGCTGGGGAAGTTCTCCTGGATAATATCCTACAGAGTGTTTTCCAACTTGGTTCTATTCTCCCCATCACTTTCAGATACACCAGTCAGAGGCAGGTTTTGTCTTTTCACATAGTCCCATATTTCTTGGAGGCTTTGTTCATTTCTTTTTACTCTTTTTTTCTCTAAACTTCTCTTCTCACTTCATTTCATACATTTGATCTTCAATCACTGATACCCTTTCTTCTAGTTGATCGAGTCAGCTACTGAAGCTTGTGCATTCGTCATGTAGTTCTCGTGCCATGGTTTTCAGCTCCATCAGGTCATTTAAGGACTTCTCTACACTGGTTATTCTAGTTGGCCATTTGTCTAATCTTTTTTCAAGGTTTTTAGCTTCTTTGCGATGGGTTCGCACTTCCTCCTTTAGCTCAGAGAAGTCTGATCGTCTGAAGCCTTCTTCTCTCAACTCGTCAAAGTCATTCTCCATTCAGCTTTGTTCCGTTGCTGGCGAGAGCTGCATTCCTTTGGAGGGGGAGAGGTGCTCTGATTTTTCAAATTTTCAGCTTTTCCGCTCTGTTTTTTCCCCATCTTTGTGGTTTTATCTACCTATGGTCTTTGATCATGGTGACATACAGATGGGTTTTGGTGTGGATGTCCTTTCTGTTTGTTAGTTTTCCTTCTAACAGTCAGGACCCTCAGCTGCAGGTCTATTGGACTTTGCTGGAGATCCACTCCAGACCCTGTTTGCCTGGTATCAGCAGCGGAGGCTGCAGAAGAGCCAATGTTGCTGAACAGCAAATGTTGCTGCCTGATCATTCCTCTGGAAGCTTCATTTCAGAGGGGTACCTGGCCCTGTGAGGTATCAGTCTGCCCCTACTGGGAGGTGCCTCCCAGTTAGGCTACTCGGGGGTCAGAGACACACTTGAGGAGGCAGTCTCTCCATTAGATCTCAAATTCTGTGCGGGGAGAACCACTGCTCTCTTCAAAGCTGTCAGACAGGGACATTTAAGTCTGCAGAAGTTTCTACTGCCTTTTGTTTGGCTATGCCCTGCCCCTAGAGGTGGAGTCTACAGAGTCCCGCAGGCCTCTTGGAGCTGCA
>NW_012115999.1:2881626-2911253 GCF_000951035.1 Colobus angolensis palliatus
CACTCATAGGTGGGAATTGAACAATGAGAGCACTTGGACACAGGAAGGGAAACATCACACCAGAGTCTGTTGTGGAGTTCGAGGAAGGGGGAGGGATAGCATTAGGAGATATACCTAATGTAAATGACGAGTTAATGGGTGCAGCATACCAACATGGCACATGTATACATATGTAACAAACCTGTACGTTGTGCACATGTACCCTAGGACTTAAAGTACAATAAAAAAAAAAAGAAAATAATTATAATAATTAACATTTTTTTTAAAATAGTGATTGAAACTTCTCTGGTGGAGCATTAGAATTCCTGGAACAGGTATATTCTTTCTAACTGGGTTTATCAAATCAAAAAAGAAACCTAGTCCATAGGCTCCCTTGAGAAGTGTTAGATGAGGCAGGGTCCTGAAAGATGTCATGAAGAAGCTAGCCTCTACATTCAATTATAAAATTTAAAAAGTAAAAACCTAGTTTTTCATAAGCTAAAAGGGAATATATGGCCCACTTTATGAGAAGTCCCTTTCCTTCCCTAACTCATTGGAAGAAATCCCTTGGCAACCCAGTGGAAGCCCTAGGATAGGCAATTAGGTGAGCAATGAAGCCTGTGACAGAAGTTTCTTGATTCCCAAAACAAAGACTGGAGAAGGAGTAGTGCCAGACCCTGAAAAGGAAGCTTAGGAATTGTCCCTGGATTGAGGCTCAGCAGGGCTGCGGTGCTGGTTCCCTGAACAACACAGAGAAGAGGAAGTTTAAAAATCCACAGGAAGAGCCTCAGTTAGGTACAAACGATAATCCTTATATTCAGCTTATATTCAGAGGGATTGACAGTTCATGAAACTTTTGCCTCAAGGTTTTCTTCTTTTGGTTTGATCTTAACTACAAGGGAGCAGGGGGCCTACCCTGTAGCCTCTCCTTCTGATCCCCTTCTGATGTCTAAACCTTTAAATTTGATTTTCCTTTTTTGGCCCTGAACCCTTGAAGAAGTAGAAAATTAACACCGTGTTTCTAAATTTGTCCAGAACAAATAGTCACTGCTACTGTAAGGATTCTCTTCCTACTCAGGCGTAAAGCTTTCAACCCCTGGATCAAAAGTTGATATGTTGTCCCTTTTGTGCGTATCTATTTTTTCTAAATTTTCTATAATCAACATGTTCGGGCAGTCCTTGCTTTGCACAAGTTCCTGTGTGCACAAATTTCAGTTACCGTGGTTTAAATAACACCAGTCCCCCAGCAACACGGTTCAAATTCCAGTTTCCATGGTATATTAACTGTGAAACTTCCCTGCTTGCTCTTGAGTACACAAATCACTACATAAATAATGGATGTACATCATCATCAGTAGCCAACCACGTCCCTTCTTTCAGTTCGTCCAGGCTCGGTCACTGCACATCTGTTATTCAGTTCACTCACAGATGGCAAACCAAGGGGTTGTGCTGTCTCCTTGTCTCCCAGGGATAAACCCACACGACAGTTTACAAAAACAGGTAATAAGAGGCAATGGCCCAGATGAAACACAGCAAAGGAATGAGAAGTGTTAACACTGGGAGTGAAATTCGAATCAAATGTAAATGGAGTGATCATAGAAGTAGCTGACTGTATGTGGATACCGCCTGTATCTGTAGCCAGAGAAACTTAAAGAAGGTGAACTTACACCAGTTAGAAAGTGACCGTGATGAAACAGTGAAGATGCTCTAGAGGAAGTGACACCAGCAATAGGAAGAAAAAAAAAAAAAAAAAAACTCTCTCATTGAAGGAACTCTCGGAGATAATTCATGACATGAAAGGCACAAAGGATACAATACTGGCAGCTAATCAAAACATAGGATACGACAGTTCACCAAGGCATAGAAAAAGATGCTCGCACTATCATAAGTTACAGAATGAGAAGAAGGTAAGCACCATTCAAATTATTTTCGATGAGTTTTTTACACAGAAAAAAAAAAACGTTAATTCTCTCAGTACTCCCAACATTCTAAATTACAGAGTACTAAATAAATGTGAGCTTTACTATTTTTTCATTCCTCTCCATATTTAGAATGAAGACTAAGAGAATATTTAATGTTACGACAAAATTTGTTAAAGCTACAGGACAATCATAATTTTTCCCATTGATTATGAAAATCACTGCACAGTTTCAGCTTGTGTGGTCATTTTTATTGTTCCATACTACTGGCTAAAGGGATTGCATGAGATGAAAAAGGTGTTTTTAATATGTGTTTTTGCTGGGCAAAGTGGCTCATGCTTGTAATCCCAGCATTTTGGTAGGCCGAGGCGGGTGGATCACTTGACGTCAGGAGTTCAAGACTAGCCTGGCCAACATGGTTAAACCCCATCTCTACTAAAAATACAAAAATTAGCTGGGTATGGTGGCACATGCCTGTAATTCCAGCTACTCAAGAGGTTGAGGCAGGAGAATCACTTGAACCCGGGAGGCGGAGGTTGCAGTGAGCCAAGATTGCACCACTGCACTCCAGCCTGGGCGACAGAGTGAGATTCCACTTCAAAAAAAGAAAGAAAGAAAAAATATGTGTTTTTAAAAACTAACAAGGAACAAGAATGTTTTTCTGCTACCTAACTACTAGTGTGTCTCTAAGATGAACTATATTCTTAAATAGCAAACGTTTGAGAATTGATCGACTTCCGCATACACAAGAATCGTAAATATCCAACTGCATGTGTGGTACAGGTAAAATAATCTGTTGCATAATTTTTACCATTTTTGGTGTAACAGAGATGGAAAAGTAATAGCTTAGGAATTAGCATATTTAATCTATCATTCAAAAAACATATCATCTAAACTTTTTCAACTGAACTATTTTCGGTTCTCAAAAAAATATGGAAAAACATTTCCCTAAAATGTTCTCTAAACTTTCAGGTAGGTAGATACTGTCTTTGACTTTGCAATTTATTTATTTATTTACAGACGGAGTCTCGCTCTGTTACCCAAGCTGGAGCGCAGTAGCGTGATCTCGGCTCACTGCAACCTCCACCTCCCAGGTTCAAGCGGTTCTCCTGCCTCAGCCTCCTGAGTAGCTGGAATTACAGGTGCGTGCCATCACGTCCAGCTAATTTTTTGTATTTTTAGTAGAAACAGGATTTCACCATGTTAGCTAGGATGGTCTCAATCTCCTGACCTCATGAGCCACCTACCTTGGCCTCCCAAAGTGCTGGGATTACCAGTGTGAGCCACCGCACCTGGCCTGCAATTTATTTTTTTAATAGATATCCATCCTAGTGTTTTCCAGGACCTGAAAGCTTTCATGAAAAAATACATGTATTAAATATCTTCTATGTTTGAGGAGCTGTAATAGATTTGGGGAATGTAGAAATGTTGCAAATGCTTAATTTTCAGTCTAGTATCCTGTAAAATGTGGTGCTTCTGGTAATTCTTGGGAGATTTTATCATTTTGGAAATGCTTTTGCTTAATTAGATTTTTCTAGTGTTCTAGGAGCCAAGCATTCACAGACTGCACTTTTAAAGGGATGATATTTTCACATTTCCTTAGTACAGTTCTTTTAGTAACAATATTTATATAAAAATTATTATGACATGTGAGTCATAACATTTGTTTTAATTCTCAAATTACCTGGTAACCACTGTTAATAGTTTGGTATATAAACACTAAGATAGCCAGTAAGTTGTTGTATTTACATTTGTACTTTTCTCTGTGCTATTACACACACACATACACACACACACACACACACACACACATACACACCCCTCACATGTACATAAACAAGTTAAAATTTATATTCTTTCTTCCAAGGAAAATGGGACTATCCTATAGACAGGTGTCTGAAACTTGCTTATTCGCCTGTGAGTACATCACAAGTATCTCTTCAAATTAATACATGGATATCTAAGTCACTATTTTTAATAGCTGCAAAATATTTCTCAGTATGGAAAGAATGTAATGTATTCAATGATCTCACTACTGATGGACATTCACATTTAAATTTTGTCTGTTTTTTTTTTAACCCCTATAAACAAAACTACAATAAACATTCATGTGTACACACACGCATGGTATATTTTTGTGGATAGGCTCTGTAGCTGACTCTTCAACATCCACTCCCAGATCGTCAAAGCCAAGGATAATTCTACCCCTTTGTTAATGATTGGTAATAAATGGACAAACGTCCATGATAAATGGACCCAGTTCTGGACAGTGAATGTGAGGGGAAGTTGATCATGGAAGCTCTGAGATGTGATTCATAAAACTGCTTCAAGGCCGGATGCAGTGGCTCATGCCTGTAATCTCAGCACTTTGGGAGGCCAAGGTGGGTGAATCACGATGTCAGAAGATCAAGACCATCTTGGCTAACATGGTGAAACCCAGTCTCTACTAAAAATATAAAAAATTAGCGGGGCTTGATGGTGCACGCCTGTTATCTCAGCTACTTGAGAGGCCGAGGCAGGAGAACAGCTTGAACCTGGGAGGTGAGGTTGCAGTGAGTCAAGATTGCACCACTGCACTCCAGCCTGGGCAACAGAGCGAGACTCCGTCTCAAAAAAAAAAAAAAATACAAACTGTTATCTCAGCTACTTGAGAGGCCGAGGCAGGAGAACAGCTTGAACCTGGGAGGTGGAGGGTGCAGTGAGCTGAGATCGCACCACTGCACTCCAGTCTAGGCAACAGAGCAAGACTCTGTCTCAAAAAAAAAAAAAAAAAACCTGCTTTCAAACACCTTGCTCCAACTGAAATATAAAAATGACAATGAGGATCAAGAAAAGAGAGAAAGAGCCAATACTCAATGACATTTTGGCACACCGAATTAACCAACTTTAGTGTCTACTCTGTTTTCTGGGCTTCCTTTCAGGTGAGGGATACATTTCTTACCATTTAAGCCAATTTAGTTTTTCTGTTTGTTATAGCAAAGAGCACATCCTATCAGACATGCCTCATGTATAGTTTTATTTCTGTGACAAAAAATTCCAAAAGAGGGTTTGCTGTATTTTTATTGTATTTGAGTCTGACAGATTATAATCCAAAAACACTGTAACAATGCATACTTCTATCAGCAATGGTATATGGGAATGCTTATTTTCCCCATGCTTTCACAAGGAAAGGAAAGTATTAACTATATCAATTGTAATTCAGTTTCAAATAATAGGTAACTAACCCAAAGGGGCTTAAATTTAAAAGGGAGTTTATTTGGCTCACATAACTGAACAGTCCAAGAGTAGGTGTGTATCCAGATAGGGCTTGGTTCACAATATATGTGAATCAATCCATAGAACAGAAGAATTAATGAAGGGCAAGAGAAAAGAAATATATATATTATATATATTGTATATGCGTATATATTATATATATACGCATGTGACACAATATTTTAATTTTTTCCCAATATATGAAAAATATGGCATTTTACTAGCATTTTTCTAACCAAAGTTGGTCGAAGTGAGATTTGAATACAAATCAAATGACTCAGAAATTCTTTTGCCAATACCCTGTACTATATCCTTCACATCCACTCCATTTGAAATCCTGAACTATAGAAAGCCAAGAAAGAAATAAAATACTGTCTAGCAGTTCTACGAAGATAACAAAAGATTTAGAAATTCTGCCTGGGAAAACTTAGTGATATGCTAAATTTTTACAGCCTATAAAATAATGTATCTTCTCAAGAACAATTAAGGGTTTAATTGTTGCCTTTTGTTGAGGAAGAATCATGGAAAGATACTGAGTAGCAGGCAGAAGAAAGGAATCAAATTAGAGTCAGAAGGAATCAGTTTAGTCACAAAAGTTATATTTCTCAACAGAAAAAGTCCCATACAGGGCTGGGTGTAGTCGGTCTGTGTTGCTTGTCTGCCCTGCACCCTCCTCCAGTTCACACAGTCCTGATGGAATTGTGAATATTACATCATCCTCCTCCCAACTCGAGAGCCATTGTGTGACCCAGGCCAACCAATCAATATGCCCCATCCTTCTGGTCATGGTGAACGGTTCTAAGACGGGCATGTGACATAAGTGGAGCCCATTAGAATCCTCCTTAGGACTTTTCTGCCAGAGTAATTAGAAGAGAATATCTCTTTCCCATTGGGGTTGATGGCCTGTCATCTTCATGAAGCCAGCTGTAGCCCTGAATTTCCAACTCATGTGGTCAATACATTTCCTATTTTGCCTGGGCTGCTTTGTTCACTTTTCTGTTTTCCAATAAAATGTTTTTAAGCAATATAGAGGGTCACTCACAAGTCTATTGTAGCTCCTTCTTCTGAGGCTATTAGTATGAGAGAACTTATGTGCAGAAGAAGGATGGTCAATGACACCTCTAGAGGTTGGTTGCATCTCATCAGGGATCTGTCTGATGGTGGATGTAATGGAAATAAAAGAGAATGCAAGGCTGGTGTGATTCTCACTTCAAATTCTCAGAAACACATTCATTGATCCCACATTCTCTACATATGATTTCAGAACTCATAGGTGAGATACATTTAAGTGATTTATAATACATAATGAATAAAGCTATAATCTTTTTTCCTTTGTTGTGTAAGAAAAGAAAAGTTTATTCCTATTTACAATTATTCACACAAACCAGATTCTAGACCAAGTGTCAACTGCTGTATGATTAGCCAAAACAGTACTTCTTAAACAGTCCTTTCTAAAACTCAGCTAGTAGAGCCAATTTATCCATCATGATGTGAGTTGGAAGCCAGGCTATGATGGTTGGAATCATAGCCAAGTTAAAGCCTTTCTGAGAGCCTTTGTAGCTTGGGGTTTGAAGGGAACAGAAGGAGCTGAATTGAGCTCTAACCCGAAGGTGTTTAGATTCTATGGAGGAGAATAACGTCAGGCTATAATAAGAATGGCCACCATTTGTCATACACTGCACGTGTTATCCCATTTAATCCTCAAAAATATTTGGTAAAGGAGGCATATTTAACCCATGAGTATTCACATGGGGAAACTGAGGCTCACAGAAATCAAGGTTTGTCCAGAGTTACCTAACTGGTACATGCAGGATCTAGGAGTCATGACCAGTTCTAGCTTGTCCCAGATCTGTGCCTTGGGTCTCTTCCCTAAACTCCATGTTTTCTCACAGCGTTATGTGGCCATTTACGGCTAAGTATATTAAGTTTTGACTTAAGGCATTCCTTCCAGAACTAGACTTCTAGCCAAGACCTCTGAAGGAATCAAATTGCATCCACAGTTACTAGAGTATTTCTTGGTCTTCTCTTCCAGAAGGGTGTTCTTCTAGAGCAACTGTTTACTGCCTTGAAATGCGCTTATAAAATCTCAGTTCAAGGGTTGTGTATCTCCCAGGAAACAAATGGCTTTTTTATTCCTTGCCACTAGCTTAACACTGCATTATAGCTGCTCATAACAAGTCATGGTATGCTAATTTATGAGTCACGTGACACACTCAATTCATATTATAGACATTGCCCTGATTATATATGTCTCCTTAACTGAAATGTTTACATAGTTGTGATGGAATCAATTTTATTAATTTTGCAGCATTCACAGATTTCTCCTCTTCCCAAGACTGCCAGAGAGATCCTGTAATTACCTGCCCAGTTTTTCTTCTTAGGAAACATGAGAAAATAATAGAATTCCTCTAATTATTTTCTGCTTGTTTGTGCCTCTGTAAATTTGACTCTTCTCAGAGATGAAACCACCTGGGACACAGCTTCTTTAGCGTTGCACAGTGACACCTGTGAATAGTTAGCAGCGCAGCAGGTACAGAAGCACACACACCTGGTGACAGGGCAAGATGGGGTGATTCCTGGAGCCAGATCATCCCTAATGTGTTCCTTGCAGTGTTATCAGGGGGATTACAGGAAATCATATACACAAAAAACTGTTTCTTAACTGCAAAGCGCTGTGCAAACGTGAGCTGTTAAGCCAGGTGGTGTGTGCAATGGAGATTACCTTTTGCCAGGGGGTAATCATTTTCAGTTTATATAACACTTATCACTCCAGGAGCCCCAAGCCCTTGTGAATAGTATCCTGAGAAATATCACTTGAAATAAAATGCACATGCATAAACAGAGTCTAGCAAGTGGAGGCACCAATTATGATGACAATGACGAAGGTCTTAAATGAGAACATAAACATTTTGACATGTCAGCTCCCAAGGATGTTGCCACTGTAGTCACAACACCTACTGAGGGAAAAATCAATTCGCAACGTTAATGTTTCCCATGAGTGTTGACTGTTCGGGGGACGGGGGAAGAAGAGGGAAACAAAAGTGGAAAAACATTTTAAAATATGAATTTTATTTTCCATAGCAGTATATCAGAAAATGTAAATATAACTCCACAACTCTTTCAAGAGTTTCTTTTTGTTTTCCAATGGTAACGGGAGAGAAAATAAGCTGTCATTATCGGAATGATCAAACACAGAGAGAAAAGAGGCAGAGGTAAGTAAAACACCAATTACAGCATTGCCAATCTGTGTGAATTGGGCTTCTTCCAAACGACAGTGCAAATGGATTTGAGGACGTGGGGAAGGGGATATGGAGGGGGCAGGGAAGAGAGAGCTGCCAAAATACAAGACAGGGAGGCTTAGAGAAATTGCCCCTTGGCGCTCTGGCAGCAGTTTAATCAGCCAGAGCCCTGTCCATTCCCATGCACCAATTCCATTGTGTATGTTCACTTGCAGATTTGGCTTCTGGCTTGCTCTCTTTGTTTGGGTAGCTAGGCTTGAAAAAGAATCATCTGCAACCAGAGCTCAACTTAATTCCCAGTTCCTCTCTGGAAACTATCTGTTGGCATCATGAAATGTTCTATGTAAAAGGCCATGCTTTGACTGATCAAAAGTGGGATTTCAGACCCTCCACCAGAGTCTTTGTGGATGAAGCTAAGCCAATTCTCGGAAAGTGACAGAAGAGCCCTGAACCTCTGGCATAATTTGCATCTCCCCAGCATCTCACTGTTCCTGCCAATGACAAACAGGAACCCCCGACAATTTTTCCTCACTCTCCTGGCAATGCAATGATGGCCCAGCTGTTTTCTCACTATAAAAAGACCGTCACTTCTCTCTATCACTCCAGTCTATTGCAAAAGGTCTACTTACATTACTGATTGAATGACCATGTATCATGAAAAACCACAGAAGAAATTCACAGGAGAGGCTCTAAGATTTCTGACCATTTTATCCACATCCCAGCATCTACATCTGAGCATGATGCTCAGTAGACATTGAATGAATGAAGGATGAGAAATTTGGAAAAATACTGCATTGTCTACTGTTTTCAGAAATCTTTATGCAGGGTAATTTTAATGTCTGCCATTTTCCCTTGGGTCAGGGAAGCCACTGTATGATATAACTGCTTTGATTTGTATTGTGTACCTACTAGGTTCAAGACACATTCAGGAGTGTTCTGAAAAACATAATAGAAATTGACAGAAAAAAATGACTGAATAGACCTCCAGTAAATATGAAAGATGTAATACAGAAGTTTGCTTTCCCTTTTCCAAGTTCCTCTAAAATGACAGGAAAAATAAAAATAAAACATGGATCCCCAAAACAAAGGAAACAGAAAGGGAAATGACCACAGACGATAGACAGCCACCAAATTTTGGACACAGCAACCCAAGAGGGTAGAGGGATGGGGCTACGGGAGGAGGAGTCAACCAGAAGAAGCAAACCAATTTATGCCTCAGAATCCCCAGAAAGTGTCAGGAATTGAGGATGCCAGCTGCCTCTGAAGGCAAATTGAAAACAAGACAGTCGATTAAAAATCTTTGTAAGGAGTAGGCAAATTCCAAGGTCTCCTCATCAACCCTTTGTGGCCAGGTAGCCAACTCTTCCTACTCCAGCAGAACACAAAAGATGTCCTCCCTGGAGATGTGGATGAACAGGTATTCCAGACTTGGGAACACCAGACATAGCTAAGGTACCACAATTAAATGGAGCAACTAAGCAAAAAATTACATCATAAACAAAAAGTCTGACCCAACTTCACCCTCTTCTTTATGTCAATTCTCGGAAATACTGCATTGTCATTAAAGCTTAAATCCATAGACAGGAGAGAGAAAACTAGTCATAAATAAGTAGAAATTAGAATAGCATAATCTTCTCAGTAGCAACAGCAGCTTGATCTCAATTTACTCTGATTCAATCCCACCCTCACATACCTCCAAATACTTGGTTTTGTGGCTTTGACTTCATACATAGACTCCTATAAAATACTGGTGTTTGCCTCTTAAAGCATAGCATACCCATCCAGCCCCTGTGACCAAAGAAATGGCCTTGGCTCTCATCCTAAAGAGATATTAAGAAGCAGCCTTAACAAAGGAAAAGACCAGCATGATTGTACCCCTAGACCTTCTATTTGGATAGTACTTTACTCTTAATTCCCTGTTCTCCTCTTTTGATTATAAGCTAATTGGCAACTGTAGCAGCCAATCCCAGATATGTTCTTGATTCCTGCAATGTAGCCAAAGGCTGATTTCATCACATTCTCCTTTTTTTTTTTTTTTTTTTTTTTTGCTGGTAATGGAAGGAGCAATTGGATCATGAGCTTGGTTTGATGATTAAATAAATGACTTGGTGACATTTGGAGTGGCAGCTTTCCAGATCTGCAATCACCACAAAACTGCAGACACAGAAAACGAACCTGGGGTGGAGTTGCTGGGTTCAGAAACCATAGATTGGATATTACCTCACCATTAGAACATCAGTCTTGATTTCCCTTTCTTGGCTGCATTTAGGGGCTAGATGCCAGCTCCTCCACAACTATGTAATGGCGACAAGGTGGTGATAGAAAGAAAGTCCACCACAGTTTATGGAGCCTGCAGAAGCCAGTGTTCTTGACACATACTGTCATCCTGTTGTTACAAGTATTATTTTTATAGTGGAGGAGGAGGAAGAAGAGGAGGAGATCAAATTTTTTAAAAAACGATCTCATCTTCTTAGGTGAGAAGATGGAGAAGATGATTACATTTGCTTTCAGCAAACCAATGGAAAAGTCAATTCGCATGATCTGAAAAGGAAAATGAGAAGCTAATTGTTCTATACCAGGCTGAATTTAAGAAATACAATTCCTAAGGACTCCAGTGGATACAGCTCTGGTTCCTGGACTTCATGTTTTGGATTGGTCTTTCTGCTTTTTCAATTTTGTCACTGGTAAGAGTGGTCCCACTTCACCCATGAGGAGGAAATTTACACATTTCCAAGGTTAAAATGCTGAGTTAATTAGAGAAAGTGGTGTTATTAACTGAATGGCAATAAAGAAGCAGCAGAATTGAGGGAAAGGAGATGATAAGTTTGTTTTGGTGCATGGTGAATTTGAGATTTCTTGCACAACATTCACATTGAGGTTCTGATGAGCTCTGAAGTTGTCACATGTTAACTAGAAAACAGATCTCCCAGGCGTGGTGGCTCACACCTGTAATCCCAGCACATTAGGAGGTCGAGGCGGGCAGATCACTTGAGGCCAGAAGTTCAAGACCAACCTGGCCAACATGGCAAAACCTTGTCTCTACTAAAAATGCAAAAAATTAGCCTGGTGTGGTGGCAGGCGCCTGTAATCCCAGCTACTTGGGAGGCTGAGGCACAACAATCATTTGAACCTGGGAGGCAGAGGTTGCAGTGAGCCAAGATCACACCACTGCACTCCAGCCTGGGCAACAGAGTAAGACTCTGCCTCAAAAAAAAATAAAAGGAAAAGAAAACTGGGATCTAAGCTCAGGGCATCAATCAAGTTTAGTCTAGTAGATTTGATTGGAGGATAAAATTAAAGCCATAATCTTTGGTAAAACCATCATTGGATAAGGTGAAGAGTTTAAAAAAAAAAAAAAAAAGGCTGTTTCAGGGCACAGCTAGATTATGCTACATTAACAACCCCAAAATCTCAGTGACTTAATACATGACAGGTTAATTTCTCATCTATTCTTTATGTCAAGAGCTGACTATGAGTTCTGCTCAGCCTCATCTCACCCTGGGATTTGAGCTGATAAGCAAACCACCCACCTGGAACATTGCTAGTTTCTACAGCAGAAAAAAAGGGGGATCTCACGCTGGCAATTAAATGTTCTAGCCCAGATGTGACAGACATTATCTTGCTCATATATCACAGGCCAGGAGTCATCACATAGCCCCACTCAACCACCAAGGAGGCAGGAATTGTCATCCAACCATGAGTCTGGAAAGAGGCGTGCTGCCATCAGTGAGCCACGTTAATAGCTACCTTAACGCCCAGGGCAGAATTCATATAAACATGCTGCTTCAGAGATGTAAGAACTAAGAGTTAGCATAGAAAGAAGTTAATGAAAGAACCATCAGACATAGGAGGAGGACCAAGAGAGCAAGAGTCATGGATGAGCAGGAGGAAGAAGAGGCAGTAAAGAAAGAGGCAAGTGATCAATGCAGTAGTTTCTGATAGGAAGGTGTACCCGGCCCAGTAAGACAGACAGATTTAAGAAGGCCAACCAGTTATCTCATAAGGAGAGCTTCAAGATGGCACTCATCTCCTTGATGGATTTCTCAGGAGCACAATTTCTTTGCCTCTGCCCAACCCTAACACCATATCTAACCTTAGTTATTATGATGCACACATGGGGTTGCCTGTTGCCACTGAGCATTCTAAATGTCTAATCCAAACCATCTTTCTCTGGTGGCATTCTTACTAAGCAGACTACTGCTTATGGTTTGGCTTCCCTTGACTATCTATCTTCTGTAAGAGAAAATGTTAGTCATACAGACTTAGAGCATTTCAGACCACATGACAACTCCACCATTAATTGGGTAAGTTTAAAACCCAGTATTCTGATACTTCAGTGTGATGAACTTGGTATATATGAGTCTCCAGCCAAATGGTTCCACCCCTTATATGCAGGCAATTGTAAGGCCCATGAGCCTTATGTGTAATATTTGATTTTTCTGTGAGCACTTAGCAGTAAAGAAAAGGCCAGTAAAGGCAAATTTCCTACTGAAGAGAGACAGAGCGGGAAATAAAAAGAATTCAAGAAAGGGGAGAGCTGGATAACAAGGAATTAGGCAGTAAACGAAATAGGGAAAACAGAGACCATGGGTGGAGATGGCAATTTCAGACATTTAAAGAATTTGGTAGACTTTTTGTTTTTGCTGAATTTAAAATGGGACTGCAGGCCCAGCATGGTTTCTCATGCCTGTAATCCCAGCACTTTGGGAGGCCAAGGCAGGCAGATCACTTGTGGTCAGAGGTTCGAAACCAGCCTGGCCAACATGGTGAATGGTGAAACCCCATCTCTACTAAAAATACAAAAATTGGCTGGGCATGGTGGTGGACGCCTGTAATCCCAGTTACTTGGGAGGCTGAGGCAGGAGAATCACTTGAACCTGGGAGGCGGAGGTTGCAGTGAGCCAAGATTGCACCACTGCACTCCAGCCTGGGCAACAGAGCAAGACTCCATCTCAAAAAATAATTAATTAAATAAAATAAACTGAGACTGCAGTTGTTTACAGACTATGAAGTGAGTATAATTCGGCAAAAAATTAAGGTTATTGATGGTGGCATGAAAATACCAAACCTGATTATATGCCAGAAGCCAAATATATATCAGATTTTTCTATTTCTAAAAATAAGCATGCTGGGAATTGCTACATAAATTATATTAGGGCAAGATTATATACTACAATACTGTATACAATGTGCATTATAATAAATTATAACACATTATAAAATGATACAATACACTTCAGTCATCAAAACTAGATTGTTAGTGATTATTACATGACACAGGAAAAAAAGATGGCTGCCATATAATGTTCAGGGAGTAAAACAGCAGGATTTTTTCGAAGTATGCCCACTATTTTATCAGCTTTGAAAAGTAGAAAAGACTGGAAGATCTCAAGAATGAGTATGGAAGTGATAGTGTGATTATGACTGATTTTTATTTTATTCTTTATACTTTCCTGTGATATTCAAATTTTCTATAATGAACTTAGAGTTCTTTTATGATAATGTAAATTATATAGAGAAGCATGCTTCCATTAGCAATTCTGTTTTTCGATTATTTTTGTTAGTTATACTGGAATTAAAAACTCATTCGATACATTAAATGTAACATTCTTAAATGCTGAGGGTATATATACTCCCAATTGCTTTTAAAATGAAGTTGTAATTAGATGGAATAAGAGAATTGAGACTAGAAAAGCTCTCTGAAGGTAATAGCAAAGGCGTAAAATATCCTATTTCAAATATTGTGAAATACTATATGAATGGCAATCTTTGGGATGTATTTTACAAAATACCACACATATAAATTAAAACTTGACTTTAGATCCACTCATAGGTTTTAATACAAATAAGCAAACCAATAATGAAAATAAGATTATAGAGGCAACAGTGCACCTGCCAAGGAGAATATACTATTTTCTTTTCTTTTTTCAAGACAGGGTCTCGCTCTGTCACCAGGCTGGAGTGCAGGGACACAATCACAGCTCACTGCAGCCTCGACCTCCAGAGCTCAAGTGATCCTCCTACCTCAGCCTCCCAAGTATCTGAGGCTGTAGGCACGTGCTGCCACACCTAGCTAATTTCTTATTTGTTTGTTTGTTTGTTTATTTTAAGGACAGTATTTTACTATGTTGCCCAGACCGCTCTCAAACTGCTGGACTCATATGATCCTCCCACCTTGGCCTCCTGAAGTGCTGGGATTACAGGCGTGAGCCACCACACTGGGCCTATACTATTTTCAAATAGTGGAGCCATGCATTACATACTTGTAACATATGTGTAAACTAACAATTAATGCTCTAAGTATAGTTCCAAGCTCCATTTGGCAACATAGAATAAATGGAGGGTTTGCTCACATCTGATGATATGACTTTCTCTGTGAAGACTGAAGTAAGATCATCCGAGTGTAAGGAAGCAGTGTGAAGCTCGGAAATTAAGGAAGCTAGAGATGCTTAAGGTAGCTTTGCAGAGAATAGGAGAGCATGTCCACCAGACAAATGTTATAGGATTGCCAAGGCTTAAAGGTTGAGACCTAGCTGTGGATGATTGAGACGATTCATGTATTTAATGATACTAATAGAATGATCCCCGTGAGCAAGCTGGACTCCTAGGATGCAAAAAGAAAATACATTTATTCTTCACCTCCAACTGCCCATTAGAATCTTCTTTTGGGCCAGTTCTTTTCCCCTCCCTGACTTCAAATGAAATAATAGAAAGGTCTTTGGACTCTCTGATCATCTCAGATTATAAAATGCCCTCTGATCACTTCAGCTCCAAACCACAACCTCGGTTTATAAGCGAATCTGCCCAGAAACTCCCAACTTCATTGCAGGCTTGGCAATGCTTTAGACTAAGGGGCCTATAGTGGGGAATGAGATACCCATCTCTGTGTTGCCTTTAATGCTACGTCTCCCTGACCCTGACTTTGTTTCCCCAACACTTAGCTACCAATGGGTCTTCCAGGATGGGAAGCAGAGACAGCAGGAAGGGAAGAGGAAGAAAGGTCTTATTTGACCTTTCTTATAAGATATGAGCTGGTGTAGCTGCCCTCTGGCTCTGGCTGATGTTTCAAGCTGACTTTTATGCTCTTATTTGAGTATCTGTGGCCTCCTTAGACACTCACCTTCTGGACCTGTCCAGCTGGAATTCCTTCACTCAAGTAGTACCTCTCCTTTAAGCATCTGTTTACAATCTCCCTCTACTTCTCTGTCCAGTGAGACCTTCATCCTCTTTTTGTCAAGGACACCTCCTCCATTCCAGGAAGCCCTCTGGGTTAAGATTCCTTTTAAAACAACTCAGACTCACATTCCTACTGTGGATTTTATTTGATTCCCCAGAAAAATACAATTTTGGCCTGGCATAAGCCAAAAAGTGCTTACATCCTAAATGCAGTGCTCTGCTGTGCTGACAGAGTTCACTTCAGCCAGCCTCTCACTCAAAGACTTTCTCTTTTGGCATGAGTCAATGCCTGTCTGTGTCTCCAGGTTTCAAAAGATACCTATCAAGATCTCTTTGAAGTTCTCACATGGTGGAGGGTCTGGGGGCGGGGTGGTAAGGAGTGTCATATACGGAGAATTCACAGCTAAAGGTAAAGTACAGATCACAAAACCTGTTTTCAAACACGTTCTTTAGAAGTCATTGATAGATGGGCTAATACTTTGCCTTGGAATTTGACAGTATTTGGCATCTTTGGTTTTGGGGCCTCAGTGAAAACTAGAACAAAGAGTTCTATTTTAACTCTGTCTTCCTTCTATGCAGTTTCTCCAGTGCTGCTCAGCCTCCTAGTAGAAGAGAAAGATGGCTGGGTTCAAGTTGTGTCAAATAGAAATGATAAAAAATAGAGCAACAAGGGGCTTTGAGCTCTGGCAAGAGTGACTGAATTGATGCATCATAGAATCAAACTGGAGAAGGAAGAAAGGAAGAAGATCAGTGGCCTAAAGGGCTCAGAAGGTTGGAGAATGTAGAAGAAATAGTTGAGTAAACATTCTGGAAAGATACCTTAACAGCTGATTGGCTAAAGGAAAGGGAGACAAGATACAGTGGAACGGTCTTTGGGGTTCAGAGCCTTGTGGATGAGACAGATTATGGAATCATTCACAGGATTAGAGTACTGGGGAGGAGAACTGGTTTTCAGGGCATAAAGATGAACTTCATTTTGAACAAACTGAACAGGAGAGGATAATGAGACATCTAAGTGGCATGGAGGGCTGGAGTTCAGAAGAACCACAGGATTCAAGATAGACCTTTCAGAGTGAAGACCAGAAACATTACTGGGGGTCAGGATTCAGTGACACCTCCAAAGAAGAAAGTGAGAAGACTGAAATGCAGTCTTTGAGGACCATTTTGTTAAAGGAAAGGGTATAACAAGAACCTGTTAACACAGAAGAAATGGAGTTCTCTGTCATCCAAGACAAAGAGCTGCATCTGAGTCAACGTAATCTGCTCTGAATAGTGCTTCATCCAAAAATATCTCCCCTTTTTTCCCCAATCATCTTTATTGTCTGGTTATGCAAATAAACCTTCTACCTCTTAAGCCTCAGGTTCCACACCCATAAAATAAATACAATATTAGTATCTACCTTCCATGGCTGTGACGAGGATATAGTGAGGCAAGGAGTGATATGCCTGGCACAGAGTACAAACCCAACCAACGTGAGCTACCCTTATCATTGTCGTTATTATTATTCATCAATTTGCCTCTGTTTAATCAATAATCATTCCTTTACAAGATAAGTATCCCAAATTTCCAAATACCTTGTCATTTTTTTCACTCATCACTTAGCCTTTCTGTCTGATGCAAATGGCATGGAGAAAGAGAGAATGACTCAAACATTCAAACATCACAGATTGCTGTTACTCTGGCATGGTTAAGATAAGTATGTTGCTGTCAGGATACTGGTTTGACTCTCAAGTCTGATGTTCAGTGGTTACTCTTTCCTCTTAAGGACTATGCTTAAGGTTTAGAGACATCGCCATCATCTGGATGATGGTTGCTCAATTGAAACATTTATTTGCTGTATTGGTTTTCTATTGCTGTGTAACAAACTTAATGGCTCTAAACAACACCCCATGTATTAGCTCACAGTTCTGTAGGTCTGAAATCTGGGCACTACATGGTCGAAATCAAAGTATAAGTTGTGCTGTGGTTCCCTGAGATGCAAGGCCCTCCTACAAGCTCATAGTTGCTAGAATGCAGTTCTTTGTGGTTGTAGGACTAAGGTTCTGCTTTCTTAATAGCTGTTGACTGGAGACCTGTCTCAGTTCCTAGAGGCTGCTCCTCTCCATCAGCAGGTCACTACATAGCTGTATGCTTTCTTCCAGGCCAGCAGTTACATTTCTTTCTGATTTATTCCTCTACTAACAGTCAGAGAAAAGGCTCTGCTCTTAAAGGACTCACCTGATTGGGGCAGCCCACCCAAGACAACCTCCCAATTGCCATATAGCATCATAATTAAGAGACCGATACCTCATCAGATTCCTATCTTCCACCCACACTCAAAGAGGAGGGGATTACATAAAGGCAAGGGTCGTTGGAGGCCATCTTAGAATTCTGTCTAACACATTTACTTATGGAACAGTGTTTATGTCCTAGGCATTGCACAAAGCACTGTAGGGGCAAAGATACATTACAGTTGACTTTGAGATGTTCATGCTGTAGTCCTTTAACCACATGTGGCTAATGAGCATTTGAAATGTGATTGATCTGAATTGTGCTGTGCTGTAAGTGTCAAATGCACAGAGGATTTCAACGAATTAGTACCCAAACAGACTGTAAAATATCTCATTAATATTTGTGTAATAACTACATATTAAAGTGATAACATTTAGGATATGTTGATCTAAATAAAATATATTATTAAAATTAATTTCATCTGTTCTGTTTACTTTTGTAAAGTGTCTACCAGGGAACTTCCAATCACATAAGTGGCTTTCACTATGTTTCTGTTGGACAGTGGTGGTCTAGATCAAGAAAAGCAATAATCACTTCAGAGTGTACTATGTGCCATGACAGGAGAAGCCAGCAGTGTTTTGGGGTCATGAGAGGGAGTGGTCAGTTCAGCTGGGGAAGAGAGTGAAAATAGGAAAGACTTCAATTGTTTGGTTTCCTATTCAGCAGACAAGGTAGAGTATGATTTTCTATGCAAAAAAATCCTTTCCCAAGAAACAGAAATCCTTTATATAAAACTGCAGAATAATTACTAGAGACTTTTTATTTTAGAAGGCACAATTCAGAGTAAAATTTTAAAACAAATACAAATGCCCAAATGTACATTAGCACTTTTCTGACAAACTTTTAACTGCTCTGCCTCTACCTGCACCTTTCTTGTCTTCCTCTTGGACACCAGCACACACAGCTCATTCCCTCTCTCTGAGCTACTTTGTAGGGTCAAAAGCTTCCAGTTGCTCATCACCAAAAGCAGCCTATCTTCAAAATTCCTCATAAGCAGTGATTCTCTGGCTTTTGATCTCTCCAATAGAGGGCAGCTATTACCAGTTTAATTGGAGAGTAATTACCTTCTTGGCCCTCCCACTTAGTTCAAACAGCTCTCTTTGGCTTCCTAGCTTATGACAAATCAGAAAAAGGAAGAAATATTGAAATGTGTTCTATAAAACTGTTTTCTAGTGGCTTTTTGTCCCATTGGGAGTTTCTCTATCAATTATTGTTGTTGTTGTTTTGGACTTGGCCATGCTTCCCAGAAGGATCCATGTGAATATTTTGTACTCATTAGACAAATACTTTTACATGCAAATGGTTAATACTTGTTAAGTACATGCTATGTATTAGATGCCTTGCTAAGTACATTTAATTTTTCAGCTCAAAAAAGTGACAATAATAATATAACACTAAAAGTTAGAGTGCTTGCTATATGCCAGCTACTTTTCTAATCTCCTTTTATTTGTGATGAAGTTAATTTAAGGAGTTAAGGCTCAAGTGAGTCAAGAGATGGGAAGTGGTAAGAATAGTGTCTAGCACTAAGTATTCAATAAATGTTAATTAATATTTAATCCTGCCGGGCGCTGTGGCTCAAGCCTGTAATCCCAGCACTTTGGGAGGCCGAGACGGGTGGATCACGAGGTCAGGAGATCAAGACCATCCTGGCTAACATGGTGAAACCCCGTCTCTACTAAAAATACAAAAAACTAGCCGGGCGAGGTGGCAGCGCCTGTAGTCCCAGCTACTCGGGAGGCTGAGGCAGGAGAAGGGCATGAACCCGGGAGGTGGAGCTTGCAGTGAGCTGAGATCCGGCCACAGCACTCCAGCCTGGGTGACAGAGCGAGACTCCGTCTCAAAAAAAAAAAAAAAAAAAAAAATTTAATCCTTACAAAGACCCTGTGTCATAAAAAATATTGCTATTATTCCTATTTTACAGATAAGTAAACTGAGGCTTAAAGAACTTAAAGTCCTTGCCCTAGATTAGTTGTTCTCTTTAATGTGCCCCAAATATCATCTGGAGGGTTTCTGAAAACACAGATTGCTGGGCCCCATCCTGAGATTCTCATGAAGTAGGTCTCCAGCAGGCCTTGGGGATTTGCATTTCTAACAAGTTCCCCAGTAATGCCCATGATGCTGTCCAGAGGATCTCACTGCTCTGGATCATTGAGTTAATAAAGATTTCACCCCTGGCCGGGCATGGTAACTCATGCCTGTAATCCCAGCACTTTGGGAGGGTGACGTGGATGGATCACCTGATGTCAGGAGTTTGAGACCAGCCTAATCAACATGGTGAAACCCCATCTCTACTAAAAATACAAAAATTAGCCAGGCATGGTGGCAGGTGCCTGTAATCCTAGCTACTTGGGAGGCTGAGGCATGAGAATCGCTTGAACCCTGGAGGCGGAGGTTGCAGTGAGCCAAGATTGCACCACTGCACTCCAGCCTGGGCAACAAGAGCAGAACTCCCTCTGAAAACAAAACAAAAAAAAAAACAAGATTTCACCCCAGCTCTTCATACTCTGCACCAGTATTCAACACTCTCTCTTTGTCATGTTATATTAATGGAACTTGAAATGTCTAACATTCAAGCTAATGTCAGAACTTAGACAACTTTAAGTAAAGCATAAAAGATTTTAAAGAGACAGTAGAAAATGGCTGGCTCACATTAGATAGGAAAAGTCTGAACCAAACAGAGCATCAGCTCTCTTTCTAAGGAGCATACCATTCATAGATTCTCATGAATAAGGGTCTTTTGCTCACTTCCAGCATTGCTATTTTTTAAAGTTTTCTGTTTTAGCACCTCGTAGATGAGTTTTAGCTACCCATGTATGCTGGCAAAGCTGAGTAATATCTGTCCTGGATAGGTATGTAGATGGACCTTGCCACGCAACTTATGGCTTGTTTGTGTAGAAGAGTGATACACAACACCTTCATGAGAAGCGTTTTCTGCAGAAAGGAAAGGAGGGCTGTGGGATTGAGAGGAATTTACAATGCTTTTAATTAAAAACCAATGTTTGTGTTCTTAAAGAAGTTTTTGAAGCAATTCTAGCAAAAATTTTTGAAGCAATTCTAGCAAAATGTTGGGATTTGTTAAAACTGACCAGTAAGTACACAGGCATTTATTATACTCTTCTGGATATTTTTCTAAATCTTTGAAATGTTTTCTAACTACATATTTTTCAAAGGCCCAATGCCTTCTATTTACTAAAAACAAAAACAAAACAAAATGAAACAAAAAACAGAGAGCACAAACAGATACAGCCCCATCTCCCACAGGAATTACTGCCCCCTAAAGCAAGTAGCCCATAATCAAATAATCATAGATAGGCCTGTAGTTACAAACTGCGATCAGTTTTACAAAGCTAAGGGCTAGAGTGCTATGAAAGCTTCTAACCCTGGTACCTGACTAGGACTCTGAGTCAAGGAATGCTTCTCCGAAGAAGTGGAAATTCAGCTATGAGCCGAAGGCTACATAGTTGTTAACTAGGACACATGGGTTAGGGCACAAAAACAACTATAAAAAGGCCAGGTAAGGCCAGGCGCAGTGGCTCACACCTGTAATCCAGCACTTTGGGAGGCTGAGGCAGGGGTATCGTTTGAGGTCAGGAGTTCAAGACTAGCCTGGCCAACATGGTGAAAACCCATTTCTGCTAAAAACATAAAAAAATTAGCTGGGCATGGTGGTGCACACCTGTAATCCCAGTTACTCAGGAGACTGAGGCAGGAGAATTGCTTGAACCCAGGAGTCAGGGAAATAAAAGAAAAAAGAAAAGAAAAGAGAAAGAAAGGAAAGAAGAGAGAGCGAGAAAGAGAGAAGGAGGGAGGGAGGGAAGGAAGGAAGGAAGGAAGGAAGGAAGGAAGGAAGGAAGGAAGGAAGGAAGGGAGGGAGGGAGGAAGGAAGGAAGGAAGGAAGGAAAAGAAAAGATAAAGAGAAAGGGAGGGAGGGAGAGAGGGAGGAAGGAAGGAAGGAAGAAGAGAACGAGAGGAAGGAAGGAAGGAAGGAAAAGAAAAGATAAAGAGAAAGGGAGGGAGGGAGAGAGGGAGGAAGGAAGGAAGGAAGAAGAGAACGAGAGAGAGAAGAGAGAAAGAGAAGGAAAGAAAGAAAACAGAGTGGAACTACAAATGTTAAACTTTGAGTATTAAGGATCTGTTCTATAACCAGTGTCACAATGGCAAACTAGCTCTCCAAAATAGCTCTCCAAAACATGTAATTAAATCAGAAGAAAACTATGATTTCAATCTAACCTTGAGTTTATAAATCTCATTCATCCTTTGCTTCCTTATGCATAGAATGAGGAATCCCTTGAAGGGATAAAATGATCATTATTTTATGAAATGAGGTCTTTTTATGATCAAGATTTAATTTATGCTCATTAACGGTTATAGCTTTCTAGTTTCATTGTCAGGGTGTGGGTACACAAAACATCTGCCATCTGCTTGCTAGTGGTTGCTGACTCGTAAAATGGCATTTTCCCTCTTTTTACATAATCATCACTGACACTGGTTAAGTGATTTGACTTTGCCTTTTTAACACCTAGACCTGAGCCCACTGTAAAGAGTCATCTAATAAGTCAAATATCTGTATAACTACCGTAAGCATTTTTTATATTCCAAGTTTTTTCCTCTAGGACCTAAGATTAATTCTACCATTAAAATTTTAGGTACCTGATTTTCTAGAGCCACTCTAGGTACTAGCTTACTGTATGTAATTGTCTGAGGTCCTCAGGCATCCCTGGCTTTCTAAAGAAGTTTAAAAGAAAAATAATAATAATAATCAAGGCTGATGCTATCTCACGAATCCCAGTTTGGTATACCATAGCTGTTTTCAAGCTTTTATGCTTCAAGTTATACAGAAAGTAGAATTTCCCAATTACAAAGTTTTGTTTTGTTTTTAAGACTGCAATGCAAGATTGGTCCCTCTGACAAAGGGTGTTAGGCAGAATCTCCCAGAGTCATTGACAATGGGCCACAATAATTTCTCTTCTAAAATATTCCTATATGATTCGTTTATTGCACTAAATAAAAGTGAATGGTGGCACATGCTCACATGGAATATCATTTGAAATCTCTCCAAGGGCTTCTTATTACTTACCCCCCATTACAGTAATTTACTGTTATATCTTATTCACTCGTGCTTGCTTCAAGAGCTGTAATTAGAACCTGGAGAGCCATCCAGGAGCACATGGCCATAGGTTGGCCATATTGCTCCAAGAGACTTTCTAAATTTTTATTATGGACATGAATTTTCAAACATACCCCAAATTAAAGAGAACAGCAGAATGAACCACCATGTACCCAACACTTAGCTTTGATAATTATCAATTCATAACTTTTCATGATCTCACCCCCTTTCCATTCACTCAGTCATGTTTTAGATTCCAGAGAGGCTTTCAAAGGAAGTCATGGAATCTTCTGTGGCAATAACAACCATTCACATTTACTCCTGGAGCTGTAGACTTTCTTGTGGCCTTACAGTTTGATCACAGCCATCAAAGGAGGAATGAACACATTCCCCAAGGCACTCTATTTACATACTCAGGGTTTTTCATCAATCATGTAAAAGAGGGTTACATTTTCAGGTCACACCAAAGTGACTCATCAAGCCCAGAGGGGTGAGTCATGGAAGACATATGACGCTTTCCAGTTTAACCTGCTGTGCAACTGTGAACACCTGTAATAGTCATCTTACCATAAATCTCTCCCTGACCTTTCTGTGACCAGAGAAACTGCTTACCAAATCCTGAATCCTACCTGTATAGTAAGAAATGATTTCAGTGTTTATTGCAGAAATCCTCTATTTGGAGAATTTACATTTAAATCAAATTCAGAGGCAAATTCATATCTTACTTTAGAAGTAAAGCAAATCATTGGGAAAAGCACTGGGGGAGAGAGACTGAGATATAGAAAGAGAGATTCTCTTTCAATCAGCAATTCTGTGTCTATTAGTTTTTCTTGAAGAAATAAGCAAGTCTTGAAAGATGTATATATTGGGTGTTTATTCCAGTAGATTGAATATTAGGAAAATATTGAAAACAATTATCCAAAAATTTAAGACTGTGAAACTAAATTATGAAATATTCATACAGTGAAATACTATGAAGTCTTGAAGAATGATAGGAAAATGTGATATATTGTTTTAAAAGTTGTATCTTCAATAAATAGTGAAAAGAAGGAGATATCAGAAAAACCTACAGATTAAAAGAGACTTATAAAACATTTTTTTTTTTTTTTGATGGGGGAGACAGGTTCTCATTCTGTTGCCCAGGCTGGAGTGCATAGTGTGATTAGTGTGATCATGGCTTACTGCAGCCTCAACCTCCTGATCTCAAGTGATCCTCCTGTCTCAGCCTCCCAAGCAGCTGGGACTATAGGTGCACACCACCGTGACCAGCCAGGGAACATATTAACCAGGTGCAATGTGCTGCACTGCCCTCATAAGTCTAAGCATGTACACATACAGAATATTGAGGAAATGTAAACACTGACCAGTTACTGAATTATACTATGGAATTTTTATAATTATTTTTAAATGTGATAATGGTATTTTTTTTTTGAGTTCTATATTTAGAGAAAAAAATGCTATGCTGATTGGGGAATGTAAGGATATAGATGAAACAAGATTGATGAAGTTTGAAAGTTTATTATACACTTCTGTCTACTTATATACATGTTGAAAATGATCCATTTGTTAAAAGATTTTTTAAGCTATAAAACAGTATGTATACTGTGACCCTATTTGTTAATTTATTTTTGTATCTGTTTTCTTCTTCTTCTATATAAAACATGACAATATTTTGATGTAAACATACTTTTTACTTATTCATGTATTTATTTTTTGAGATAGGGTCTCACTCTGTCACCCAGGGCTGAACGCAGTGGCATGATCTTGGCTCACTGCAGCCTCTGCCTCCCAGGTTCAAGCAATTCTTCTGCCTCAGTCCCTGAGTAACTGAGATTACAGGCGTGTGCCACCATGCCTGGCTAATTTTTGTATTTTTAGTAGAGACAGGGCTTCACCATGTTGCCCAGGCTGGTCTTGAACTCCTGACCTCAAGTGATCCACCCGCCTAGGGCCTCCCAAAGTGCTGGGATTACAGACATGAGCCACTGCGCTTGGCCCAAACATATTTTTTATAATAAATAAGTAATTTGACAACTTGAACTGATTTACACTAGATATTAATCTCTCAAAATTTGCTGTTTTCCCATTATATCTAATATACTACTGAGTTTACAGTTCGTAAACTATTAAAAATGACAGCGTGAGATGGACTTACATGTGATCTCAAATTAAGATCTTCTATTATCACAAGGCCTGTCCATCAGTTATGAGGTGATTTTTATCCTGTGACCAGGAAGCCTGATAATTCGTGCCTGGGGCAAGCAAGCAGATCAGGACAACTCACGCGAAACCCCAGACTTTCCAGTTTTCATACAAAGCTGGACCTTCATAAACAAAACAAGGAAGGAAACTGAGCATCTTAACAGGTGAATCTAGGGGAAAAAACAAACTAACAAACGAACAAAAAAAAACTCTTTTATATAAATGATTTGAATAATTTAGAAACATTTAAGGGCCATTTTGCCTAAATCAATAAGAAAATGTGATTGCCCCAGTTACCAATTTTACTCTTTCAAGATGGCTGGATTTACCTCAGCTCTCAGAAAAAAACCAAATCACCACACCATAACATTTTCACACTCCTAAAAGAAGCTTTAAATTTTATTTATTTATTTGTTTATTTTTGAGACAAGGTCTCTCTCTTTCACTCAAATTGAGTGTAGTGGCATGACCATGGCTCACTGCAGCCTCTAGCTCCTGGGCTCAAGGGATCCTCCCAACTCAGCCTCCCAACTAGCTAGGACTACAGGCACGCAACACCATACCTAATTTTTTTTTATTTTTTGTAGAGATGGGGTCCCACTGTGTTGTCCAGGTTGGTCTCAAACTCCTAGATGCAAGTGATCCTCCTGCCTCAGCCTTCCAAAGTGCTGGATTACAGGCATGAGCCACCACACTCGGCCAAGTTTTAAGTGGGCCTTCCTGAAAGTAAAAGTGACTGTGTGCGTATACAGTAGAACTGGAATAAATTAAATGTAATGAACTTCTCACATCAGCCTCTGTTGATGGGTGGGCTGTACTATGTACTTACTCTTGCTTAAAGACCCAACCACACGGCCTGTGTGCAGGAAAGACAGCAGTTTGGAAATTGGAGGACTGTGATCCTGCTTGTGCCCTCCAAGGCTCCAAACTGTTTGACTAGAAAATTCTGCTTTGCTTCTGGTGTTCGTCTCCCCTTGCTAGGTCTCTCAGCTGCAGGCCCCAAGCCCTATCTCAGGTAACTAAGTTCTGCCCCACTCAACTTCTGAATCCAACTTCATCATCTGTCCAGAGTGAGTCTTTGCCACACCAGAGTGGGGTAGAGTGGGCCTTGCTACCCTGCCCTGTAGCCAGATGGGTAGTAGGTCTGGAGGCTTCTCCCCTGACCCCTTGTCATTCACAATAGCACCTTGGGACTTCAGTTTTGGTTTTCTGAATGTTCCCCTGGCCCATACCCAGGGAGAAGCCCAGAGTCTCAGCCCCCTAGAAGTAGCCCCTTTTCTTCCTGTAATAACCACAGGCTGAGGTCTGGCTCCCTTTGTAACCACCTGAAACCACACTGCCCCCTCCTGTATGCCATTCCTCTTGCTATGACATCCATGCAAGCAACTGGCCGCCCCTCTCCACATGAGACACGCAAAATTTTTCTTGGGATGGGATTGAACTCTAATTTGCTATACTTGTAAAACATAATTAGGACTGTAGGGTATGCCTCAGTGGTAATACAGAAGCAGGAGCCGACTGATAAATTTTCAGGATTTTTGCAAGTTGGACTGTTAAACACCCCAAGTATTAAAAATTTGAGTCATATAAATTTTAATTAATCTATACTAAAAATAAAGGTCATAATCAAAACTCATCACTTCTTCCTACATTTTACTACTGTCTATGCTCTAGGCTATTTACATTGACTGTAGTGTTATTTGTATGGTGGAAATTACTCCACTTATCAAATCATGGTTGAATTGCAACCATTGGTTGGCTATGGAGATAAGAGTTCAGTAAAAATCAATGAAAGCATTCTGTGAGAGTCAATTGGCCATATGGGACTTAAAGGGTACTGCATATTTTATTATTATTTATAAATGGCATGCTACTCCTCCTTTTTTGTATCAATAAAATTTATAAGTTGATGTATTTTTTTTCCAGAGAACCCATTGTTAAGCATTTCCCAGAACCCCACTATACACCATCTACCAGACTGTGAGCCCAGTTCTATAGTCTCATCCACTCCTTTGGTTCTACTCACCTCCCACACTGACTTTGAGACTGTTGGAGAGCAGGAGGCTCATACCACTCTTGATTTATCTCATCCATGTGGTGGGACATCCATTAGCATAACACACCTGGCTTCAGCTCCCCACCACATTCCTCTAGGCAAACTGACTTACCCGGTTGGTGAATTTGGAAGAAAAACTGTGTCATATATAGCTTAGCTCTTTTCCTTTCCTTAGAAGCTACCCGCAGTAGGGGCATCTTTCTCCAGAGGCAAAGCCTGCCCTATTCTGGTGTTGCCTGAGGCTGATGGGCAAGTCCGTCAAATCCCAAAGTTTAGTTGATAAGAACTGCACTTGCTTGAAGATAGAAGTTATGCTTTCCTAAGTAGCATTGATCAATAAGGAGCTACCCGTGGGTAGTAGGTATGTTGGCCTCCATCTGCTGACTACTTTATTTCTCAATTGGCTCAAAAATTGAATGAAGAAAAGGAGTGCTCTTTATTGGCCCCCTTAGAAACTCCACAGTGGTCCTCTCCCATCAGCCTTTGCTCCTGAGGTCCCAGAATGCCTTGTGGCCATGCCCATGTTTCTTGGCACACATAAGCTCTTCCTTCCCCCCCACCCCCCTTGAAACAGAGTCTCGCTCTGTTGCCAGGCTGGAGTGCAGTGGTACAATCTCAGCTCACTGCAACCTCCGCCTCCCGGGCTCAAGCAATTCTCCTGCCTCAGCCTCCCGAGTAGCTGGGACTACAGCCGTGCGCCACCATGCCCAGCTAATTTTGGTACTTTTAGTAGAGACGGGGTTTCACCATGTTGGCCAGGATGGTCTCGATCTCTTGACTCGTGTTCCATCCACCTCGGCCTCCCAAAGTGCTGGGATTACAGGTGTGAGCCACTGTGCTTGGCCATTAGCCCTTTCCAAAAGAAGAAAAACTGACTGGCAATTTATTTTATTCTAATCCCTTTATTCTCAATATGTACATGTAATAATCATAATGTTTACATAATTGAGCCCCTTTTATATGTTAGATATTGTACATACAAATAGCAAATAGGCCTTGGAAAACAAGCATTATTATCACTTTACAGATGAGGAAATTATGTCCTAACGTGTTTAAGTAACTTGCTCAGGGTCACAAAGTGACTGAGCCAGTTGTTGGATGCCAAGGCCCTTGCTCTTTCCATTACAATTTCTCTCCCTTCCCTTTCTCTTTCCTCCACCCTCATTCCACCATCTTCCTTCCTCTTCTCTTCTCTCACCCTCTCTGCCTCCGAGCCATCTATGACTACCTTTCCTCATTGCCACATTTTCTAGCCTTTTAACACATCAGAAAATTGAAGAAGTATTTGAAACCTCAGATATTTCGGTATATTTAAAAATATCTACAAAACCTTACCCCAGCAGCTGGGCCCCCAAGAAGCCTGGCAACAAGCAGTAGGAAAACTGTGGCTGTCTTTTTAATATCCTCCTCAGGTTTCTCAGGAGGAATGTCCAGCATCCCATTCGAGGTCCTCGGGGAGAAGGTCACAAAGAAACCAGTACATACAGAGAGAGAGGCCACAGGACTTCATCAAGCTGGGGTCCGCCCAGGCATGACCTGGGAGCTGGGCCCTGTGTGAAAAACGCAGTCTTTCCTCAGATGGAATGTGTGCCCGTTACTTCTGAATCAAGGTTTCTTTCCCTGGGGTCAATAGTTGTGTAAATAGCTCAGGGACTGAGCAAACAGTTTAGTAATTACTTGGGGGAATGACTGAGAGAAGAAGAAAATATGTACATATCATGCATTCTTAACCAGGTAGTATTGCCCCCAGTGGGGTGAAAATTGGTTCTTGGGAACTCAAAAAATCCAAAGTATATCTACGATACTAAAATTTCATAGAGGGGTTGATTAAGAAAAATGTGTCTTAACAGGCTCCTTAGGAGAGCAATGATTTTTTTAATGGTTGAAAAATATAAATGAATATAAAGAACTTAACATAGCATGTGACACATAGTAGGTATTCAATACATGAGAATAGTTTCTATTATAGTCATCAGTTGTTATTATGATTGTCCTACAACCTAATTAGAGAAATCATCCAGACCCATCATAGTTGGGGCAGAGAACGTTGTACTGTGCCAAGTTTACAGACGAAGTTAGCTTTTGGTGGATTTTGCCTGAGCTAGAGGTTAGAACTGCCCAGGGTTCTAGAAAATAGAAAGATTTTTGCACACTGCTGGGATGAGCAGAAACATTTGTGTACACAGTGTTAAGATAAAATTTTAAAGAGGGGTCATGGCATGAATGTTTAGGCTGTGTTCAGACTTTCAAAATGCCTGCTATCACCCTCTGGGGAAAGGACATGATTAAGGAATGAATGTAGGGTTGGGGAAAATGCTGGGCAACTTCTCATACATGCTGCATGTGCTCTGTAGGTTTGTAAAAACCTAAATATCCAATGATTATTAGTTTTTTAGTTTTTTTTTTTTTTTTTTTTTTTTTT
>NW_012115999.1:2911303-2936271 GCF_000951035.1 Colobus angolensis palliatus
TGTAATTCATTTGGGTGAGAAGAACGGATTCCATTTTTGGATCATCTGCATATTCTCTTTTATTATCAGAATTTTTCTTTTTTTTTTTTTTTTTTTTTTTTTTTTTTTTTTTTTTTTTTTTTTTTTTTTTTTTTTTTTTGAGACTGAGTCTTGTTCTGTCACCAGGCTGGAGTGCAGTGGCATAATCTTGGCTGACTGCAACCTCTGCCTCCCAGGTTCAAGCGATTCTACTGCCTTAGCCTCCCAAGTAGCTGGGACTACAGGCTCCCACCACCACGCCTGGCTAATTTTTTGTATTTTAGTCGAGACAAGGTTTCACCATGTTGGCAAGGATGGTCTCCATCTCCTTATCTCATAATCCACCCGCCTCGGCCTCCCAAAGTGTTAGGATTACAGGCATGAGCCACCGCGTGTGGACCCCAGTGATTATTCTTAAAACCTATGTTTGTATGACTCTCAGTGTGCAAATGTACACTTATTTAAGTGTAAATTAAATGTAATTAAATGCAAATTTAAAATGTAAATTAGTTCAAGAATTGTGGAAAGCAGTGTGGTGATTCCTCAAAGAACTAAAAACAGAACTACCACTCAACCCAGCAATCCCACTACTGGGTATATACCCAAAGGACTATAAATTGTTTTACCATAAAGACACATGCATGTGTATGTTCATTGCAGCACTATTCACAATAGCAAAGAATCAACCTAAATGCCCATCAACCGTACTCTGGATAAAGAAAATGTGGTGCATACACACCATGGAATGCTATGCAGCCATAAAAAAGAACGAGATCATGTTCTTTGCGGGAACATAGATGAAACTGGAGGCCACTAGCCTTAGCAAAATAACGAAGGGACAGAAAACCAAATACCACATGTTCTCACTTATGAGTGGGAGCTAAATAATAGGAACACATGGACATGTAGAGGGGAACAACAGGTACTGGGGTTTACTTGAGGGTAGAGGAGGGGAGAAGGGAGAAGTTCAGGCAAAAAAAATGTTGGGTACTAGGCTTAGTACCTGATTGACAAAGTAATCTGTACACCAAACCCCCAACTCACGAGTTTACCTATGTAACAAACCTGCACATGTACCCCTAAACCTAAAATAAAAGTTAAAATATCTTTTAAAAAGTGGTTTCACATATGATATCTTATGAAATCATCATAATAAGCCTTCAAAGTCAGTATTAGATCCCTACCTGAGGGATGAGGAAGCAGAGGCTCAGAGTCCTCTCAGTTATTTGTTCTTTTCAGCTACCCAGTAGTAAGTATCAGAGCAAGCTTTATTTCTACTGTACTCCACCACATCTTTAAAATTCCTTTCCCACAGAGGAGGAGGACATAGGAAATGGTAAAGCTAGGGAGCAAAAGTCACATATTGGGACTTGGGGACTCCCTGGTAAGGGATACGATAGTGCCTGTAAATGGACACAACCAAACCATGTAAGAAGTGGCTATTATATTCACGGAGTATGAATCTAGCATATAGCAGAACCTGCTGAGGCTGGTCAAAGTCATCTACTGCCAAGTTATAGGGAAATGAAAACCCATTGAAATAGAATATGGAAGCATCATAAGATGCTGTGAAGCTCGGGACATAAAAGACTTAGGAGCCCAAACATTGAGAATAAAAACATAATATGAAAAATCAATGACTAGGTACACAGTTGGTGCTGGATTTTATTTTAAGGCCATAGCTTCAAATGTAGGAATGACGGCTATTTGGCTAAAAGTGGAGAGAATTTTTCAAAGACTGAAAAGAATGTGTTTAGTCAGAGACTAACTCATCTGGCCAGAAGGGCTGTAAATGGAAAACAGATGGGAAGGGAGAAAAAAACACCTAGATAAAACTGAAACAGGTTTCCATGGATGATATTAAGGAGGGCCTGGGAAGAATTTCAACAGTGAGGGAGGTGCCGCGTAGTTCAATGAGAAAACAGTTGGGAAGGACATCAGAAACAAAACATAGACAGCAGATGTCCAGATATCATGCACAGAACATGAGCAACGTGGTAACCTTGAGATTACAGCACAGGGTGACAAACAAGACCTCATAGATACCACTGAGAGTTAGCGAGCTGGAACAGATCCATGGGAACATAGCGATAGAAGGGTGTGCTGTGTACAAAAGACCTGTTGAGAGGAGGAGAAGCGGCACTGTAGGCTGTGATAACAATAGATTCAGAGGAATCCCTGAACACTTGGATGAAGATGAAAGGACAGAGGAACAGAAGTGAAGTTTTTGTGGAAGCACTGCTGAGCCACATGGAGGAAAGCCACAAAATTGGCACAATACCCACGATTAATAAGGATAAGATTCAGGGTACTTCATTCAGATAAAAGCAGAGGTTTTCACTTGCCTCTCTAATAATTTTATGTCCTAGAAGATAGAGGAAGAAATAAAAATAACTGTGCTCTGACTGATTCGAATACATAGGAAGAAGTCACGTAGCAGAGTGGAAAGGATGAGAACTAGAGAATGTGCCTGTCATCTTCAGGGGAGAGCCTGATGGAGCTAGAACAAAGGTGCATACAGGACTTCGGGAAGTTAGACTCCAAAATATTTTAAGAAAATATGGCATAATTCCACAAGTTTCTAGAAAAGAAAACAATAACAACAAGCACTCAAAAACATAGCTTTCTTCAATGAGAAGAAAAGAGAGAAGGGGAGACTCTCAAAGAAACTAGTGATGGCATAGAGCCCTTTAAGCAAGGATGTAGAATGGATGTTCAAAAAGATGGAGGTAGATGATCACTGCATGAGAGTGGCAAAGAACAACAGAAATATTAGCAGGGATGTTAAAATCCTGGAAGGATCAAAGCATGCAAAAATGGGAAGGATGAGAGAGTGTTATGGGGCCAAGGGGATTATGATAATGGATGGTAGAAAGGATGAACTATTTCTCAAATGATGTCACATTCTTTTAGGCCCTGTCAAGAACTGTGATTGTAGGACTAAAAAGATTGTATAAAAGTGAGTAAGAGGATGTTGAAATCCAGGTTTGGGGAAATGTTACTGATACTCCTTGAAATCTAATCTAGGATCAAAGTTTCTGGTCCACAATCTGGGAATCAAAGAGTATACATTTGCTGATTTTCAAACTTTCTTATTCCTAAGTATTATGAATTGCAATTCAGCAAGTTGACCTTCAAATTCATCTTGCAGAAGCTTGGGAGTGAGCTTGGGAGTGTAATTCATTTGGGTGAGAAGAACGGATTCCATTTTTGGATCATCTGCATATTCTCTTTTATTATCAGAATTTTTCTTTTTTTTTTTTTTTTTTGAGATGGAGTCTCGCTCTGTCGCCCAGGCTGGAGTGCAGTGGCCGGATCTCAGCTCACTGCAAGCTCTGCCTCCTGGGTTCACACCATTCTCCTGCCTCAGCCTCCCGAGTAGCTGGGACTACAGGCGCCCACCACCTCGCCCGGCTAGTTTTTTGTACTTTTTTTTTTTAGTAGAGACGGGGTTTCACCGTGTTAGCCAGGATGGTCTCGATCTCCTGACCTCGTGATCCGCCCGTCTCGGCCTCCCAAAGTGCTGGGATTACAGGCTTGAGCCACCGCGCCTGGCCCAGAATTTTTCAATTGGATATGTCCAGCTTAAAGCTTAAAATTAGTTAACTAGCTGCAGAAGGACAGTTTCCAAGGTCCTCAGCAGGAGGCTGTGTGTATCTTTAGGTAAAGAAATGTTACTTAATTAAGATATTCTATCTTTAAGAAAGCAAATTGCAATGTATCGGAGTTTCTTAAGAACTTTTAGAGTGGCTCTTCATGAAAGAACTAGTAAAAGTGAAGTGCCTTTTATAATGGTTATGGAATTTTCCTCTAATTAGTACACTATTTCATAAAATTCAGAACAGGCAAAACTAATCTGTGAGGATAGAAACCATAATAGTGGTTGCCAGGATAGTTGGGAGGGAGTGATAGAAAGAAAAGGAACACTAGTGAACTTCCTAGGATAATGGAATACTCTTATTTTTCTATTGGGGTATTGGTTACATGGGTATATGCATTGGTCAAATCTCATTATTGTATGTTAAATTGTCACTGTATGTCATTACACCTCTGTAAAAATACATACAAGTATGTAAATCTGGGCAGTGATATGAGAAGAAAAAGAATGACTTTTCTTCCATGACTTGACGGTAAATAAATGAAGTTAGCATAAACACTTAAGGAATCAGATAAAAGCAGAATCTCTGAGTTTGAAATCAGCAGTGTTCCCTAAGTAGATCTGGGAAAATGTAAGTCTTACCAACACCCTCAAGTTGTTAATTTTCTATTGGCAAAGTCTTCCATATGGAGAAGGTTGTGCATTGCTACTTTCTATCCTGGTTCCACTGGCACTAGGTACCAGTGATTTCCAAACTTCCATGCACATATATATCACCTTGGATACTTGTTAAAAATGCAGACTCTGGGTCCATACCTGGAAATTCCTGTACAGTAGGTTTGGCTGAGTGTCTAGGACTTGCATTTTAATGATCATCCTTGATGAGATTGATGTAGGTGGTCCATGGACCTACACTTGAAGAAACATTTCATTAGACAATCAAATCATAAAACTACCACCTACTTGCTCTAATTTCAGGCTCTCCAGACAACCCTCCAATAATAAAGGCTTTTTCCATGGCTTCATGGATATGTTGCTTATATCAACCTGTATTCCAGCCCGTGTGCTAGCATTCTTTCTCATTCTAAATAATAAACAGACATTGGCTTTGTATCCCAGTCTGATGAGCTTGCTAAATATTGGTTTGTCCCAATAGATGGATGTGCTTACTATGTGATACTGAAAAATCATGCCTCTGGGCTTGCATGACTTGTGCTAAATTTACAGAGATAAAGAATATTTCCAAAATAGGATCTCTTTTTAAAAACTCTATGCCTATACTATAAAGACACATGCACACACATGTTTATTGTGGCACTATTCACAATAACAAAGACTTGGAACCAACCCAAATGTCCATCAATGATAGACTGGATTAAGAAAATGTGGCACGTATACACCATGGAATACTATACAGCCATAAAAAAGGATGAGTTCATGTCCTTTGTAGGGACATGGATGAAGCTGGAAACCATCATTCTCAGCAAACTATCACAAGGACAAAAAACCAAACACCGCATGTTCTCACTCATAAGTGGGAACTGAACAACGAGAACACTTGGACACAGGAAGGGGAACATCACACACCAGGGCCTGACGTGGGGTAGGCGGAGGAGGGAGGGATAACATTAGGAAATATATCTAATGTAAATGACGAGTTAATGGGTGCAGCACACCAACATAGCACATGTATACATATGTAACAAACCTGCATGTTGTGCACATGTACCCTAGAACTTGGAGTATAATAAAAAAAAAAAAAAGAAAAGAAAATTGAATGTTAATACTTAAAAAAAAACAAAACTCTATGCCTAACATCATAATGACTATTACATTCTTTTTAAAGTAATTGGACTTAACAATAAACATGTATATATAATATAATATTTTCATTTTAAACAAATCAAATGAATCTTTTAATAATGTATATTGTGGTTTATTTTATGATTCAAAATAAATGTTTATTATTGAAATTTTGGGAAAATGGTAATGCATTTTTAAAAAATCACCTGTTCTCCTACCCTGAGCTAACCATGGTTAACATTTTAACTTTTTTTCTTCAAGTTATTTTTCTATATCTTTATGTGCATGCATTTATTGTAGTAGTGGTGGCGGCGGTGGTTTATTACTTTACAAACCTGGGATTATGCTTAATAAGTATGTCCTAACATGATACAATTGTATCATGTCTTAACATGATTTGCTCTCCTATGATCTAATTTTATTTTTCTTCTTGGGGCACTTATCACAAAAGTGATATATTTGTTTCCTTATTTATTTTTCGTCCTTTCCTGCATGTGTGCTCTAGAGAACAGGCCTTTCACTATGAAAACCAGCACCTTCAAGGCCAGGCGCAGTGGCTCACGCCTATAATCCCAGCATTTTGGGAGGCTGAGGTGGGTGGATCACATGAGGTCAGGAGTTCAAAACCAACCCGACCATCATGGTCTACTAAAAATACAAAAATTAGCCCATCATGGTGGTGGGCACCTGTAATCCCAGGTACTTGGGAGGCTGAGACATGGGAATAGCTTGAACCAGTGAGGCAGAGGTTGCAGTGAGACGAGATTGCGCCATTGCACTCCAGCCTGGGCGACAAAGCGAGACTCCGTCTCAAAACAAACAAAGGAAAAAAAAAAAGCACCACACAAAACCAGCACCTTCCACAGTGTCTGGCATATGTTAGTCACCAAAACAGGTTTGCTGAATGAGCAAATGAATGATTGGCATTTTACGTGTCAGTAAATATGCTTCAACATCATGATGTATGATGAGTAAGCAACTCTATCAAATGAATATAACATAATTTGCTGTGAACACATAATTTGCTGTATTCTAGTATTGAACAGCTGGACTATTTCCATATTTTAATTTTTAGTATTATGTTTGAGGATGATATATAAATCTTGTTTATAAAAAAGAGTTCATATTTCTGAATAGCTCCTTAGGATTAATTAATTCCTAGAAGTAGAGTTATTATGTCAAAAACTGTAACAGTTCTGAAGACCTTTTACACATACTGCCAAATAACTTTCCAGGAATACTGCCTATTTATATGTCTATAAGCAGCACAAGAAAATCTCCATCTCTTTGTATCTTTACTTACATTGAGTATTGCCACTTTAATACAAATGCTGGCCAATTAAATAAGTCAAAACCTGTATCCCTTTGATATTTGAACTGATTAGCAAGATAACAACAAAGAGTATCCTCTTACTATGTTATATATGAAAGATTATTGCAATTAAAGTAGTTTTTGCTTTTTTATTTTGTTTTTCAAATAGGCGTATTATAGATGTTGATGTTATTAAGCCTTTTTTTTTTTTGAGACAGAGTCTCCCTCTTGTTGCCCAGGCCAGAGTGCAGTGGTTCAATCTCAGCTCACTGCAACCTCCGCCTCCCGAGTTCAAGTGATTCACCGGCTAATTTTTTATATTTTAGTAGAGACAGGGTTTCATCACCATGTTGGTCAGGTTGGTCTGGAACTCCTGACCTCAGGTGATCCTCCCACCTGGCTTCCCAAAGTACTGAGATTATAGGTGTGAGCCACTGCGCCCAGTTTAAGTCTTTTACTATATAATTTATTCCTTATTTTTGTGCTTAGAAAGCCATTCCTTATCTTGAGATAAGGTAAATATTCACCTCTACTTCTTGCTAGTTGTTTAAAGGTTGTCATTTTTCACACATAAATCCCTCATCTATTGGGAATGATTTTAGCCTATGGTATAGGATAGAAATCCAGCTGATTTTTTTTTTTTCCATTTAACTAATGGTCCCAATATAATTTAACCAAGTAATCTTCCTTTTCTTTATTTGGTTGTCACTTTCGTCACATAGTCTTTTTCAGTATTCAGATTTGTTCCATTTTGTCAAGGCATCACCTTGTTTGACATCCTTCAACTTCATCTGAAGGTTAAATATTTAATTAGGCATATTGCCTCAAATTATTTCCTTGTAAGTTTCACATGTGATAACTAATATGTTGTTATCACTTCTGTTACATTTGAATACTGGTGAAGTGGAATGCTTTTTTATTTTTTGTTTATTTATGTATTTGAGACAGGATCTTGCTCTGTCACCTAGGCTGGAGTACAATTGGACGATCATGGCTCACTGCAGCCTCGACCTCCCCAACTTAAGCGATCTTCCAGTCTCAGCCTTGGAGTGCTTTTGTTTTTCTTTTCTTTTCTTTTTTCTTTCTTTCTTTCTTTTTTTTTGGGGGGGGGAGGTGGATTCTCACTCTGTTGCCCAGGCTGCAGTGCATTAGCACGATCTCGGCTCACTGCAACCTCCACCTCCTGGAGTCAAGTGATTCTCCTGCCTCAGCCTCCTGAATAGCTGGGACTACAGGTGTGTGCCACCACTCCCGACTAATTTTTGTGTTTTTAGTAGAGATGGGGTTTCACCATGTTGGCCAGCATGGTCTTGAACTCCTGACCTCAAGTGATCCGCCCACCTCAGCCTCCCAAAGTGCTGAGATTACAGGCGTGAGCCACTGTGCCCAGACAGAGTGCTTTTTCAAATGTGTATTTATTGACCACTTGTATACTTGTTTGTTAGTTGTCTGTCCATATAATTTGGCAGGTTTAGGGCACTCAATTTTTTTTTTACTGATTTGTAATCACACTCTATTAACTGAACATAGCACGTGGTTTATCTTTGTCTTTATTTTAATTTTTCTTTACATTTTTATGCATAAAGGTAGCTGGAACATTTGACCCACCTATAACTGGCCGAATTTCTGCATTAGAAACTTGCTATTATTGCAGCAACCATTCTTTTCCCACCGATTTGAAATGTCACTTTTATCGCCTTGTGTTTATAACTCTAAGATCAGGCTGCTGCCATTCATACACCACAAACCTCTTTACCACAGTTTTCTGTGAGGTTGTGAGTGAATTGGAACAGTGGCCTTTAACACATGGTAAATGGCAAATAAGTGATAACTCTTATTATCATGGCTAAAAGATCTCTCCCATTGTGGTCTTGTTTGTTTCCTCTTCCTCCTTTATTTGTGAGAAAAACAAGCTCAGTAAGGCTCAACCTTTGCTCTTTGAATCGGTTCAGTTACTCAGCTCCCTAGAGGCAGTTTAGAAACTCCCTCAAGTAGAATAAATGAAGCTCTCCTAATTCTTTGTTTTGATGTTTCTGCTCACACCCACACTCCTGACACTGTCAAGTATTCCAGCCTCTGCCTTTGGGATCCTAAGAGATGCTGTGGGATGTTACTGTGGAGGTGACACACTTAATGTATAATGGCCACCTGAAGGGGCACTGATCCCACTGAACTCCTTAGCACCCAACTTAGGAACTGACTGGCAAATCTCTTAGTCAGCAAGTACATCTAGCACAGCAAAGGCTAGCAATTTCCGAAGTCCTTCAGTTCACTTCCCAGCCCCCAGTTCTGTGAATTGCCTCAGGGCTGGCTCTTGACAGTCTTGCCTGGGCTCTGAGCTTGGAATTTTCTTCTTTGAACGCAGAGAAAAATTTACGTGTTTTCTTTTTTTCTGTCAATCTATTTCCAGATGCTTTATAGCTTTCAGAACTATAGCTGAGTACAATCTACCAAAGACGTAGTGGTTTAAAACAACAATTTATTATTATCTCATGAGCCTCTGTGTTGACTGAGTTTAGCTGAGCTGTTCTTCTGGTCTCACTTCCGGTCTCTCATGCAGTCATGGACAGCAGCTAGGACAGCAGTCCTCTGAAGGCTCTGCTGCATGGAGACATCCAAGATGACTTCTCTCACATGTCTAGCAACTTGATGCTTCCCCACATGGCCTCTCTCCTCATCCTTAGGGATATCTCATCCTCCAGGGTTTCTACACATGACCTCTTTCTACAGCATGATAGCTGGATTCATGCATGATGGCCTGATTTCATGAGTGCAAAAAAGAAAGGTGCCAGGCCTTTTAAAGGCTTAAATCCAAAATGGCACAGCATCACTGTCACTGTATTTTATTGATGAAAGTCCACCTGCAATATGGGAGGAGACTACACAGAGGAATAAGTACCAACAAGCGTGGTTCATTGGGACCATTTTTGTATAACTATCACATCACTTTGTTTTGATTTCCAGAGCTGTTGTGTTTTGGGAGGTTTTTTAAAATTACTTCAAAAAGATTTAGGGGTGAAAAAAATGAACTCTAGTTTTAATTCACCATCTTAAATTGGGAATCCAGTATTTGTTTTGAAAATGGCTATAGAAATTATTTTTTGGTATTTGTGTTAATCTCTTTTTACTATGTGCATTGTAATACAACATATACAGTAATCTCATTTTCTAATCCTGTCAACATCATTTAATTGAAAAAATATGGTTTTCTTTGAAAACAGTATCTCAGAATAAGAATATATTCAATTCTTTAATTCAATAAACATTTTTAAAATATCTCATATGCTGGGTCCTATAATCAAGGTGCAGAGTGACTAATATTTTCAATTTGATTCAATGATCAGTAATCATAAAGCATTCTTTTTTTAAAAAAGTATATTAAGCTCTTATTAAATGTATGGAACTATAGGGGTATAAAGGATTATAAGGCAGTGTTGTCCTCAGGGGGCCTTAAAATAGGAAAAGTTATTAAATGTAATAAAAATGAACATATGTTATGCACACACAAAAGGCATTCTTGGGCCCTTACCTAACACCACATATAAAAATTAATTCAATATGGATCAAAGACCTGAAGATCTAAAACTAAAAAACTTTTAGACAAAAACATAGCATAAAGATTCATGACATTGGCTTTGACAATGATTTCTCAGATATGAACAAAAACCACAGACAACAAAGAAAAAAAATAAATCAGACTTCAAAATTTTTGAAATTTGGACATCAAAGGACACTGTCACCAGAGTGAAAAAGCAACTCAAAGAATGGAATAAAGTATTTGAAAAATCACATATCTGATAAGGGAGTAATATTCAAAATTTAGAGAAGTTATAAAACTCAACAACAAAATAAACAATTTAAAAATGAGCTAAGGACTTGAATAGACATTTCTCCAAAGAAAATGTACAAATAACCAATAAGCACATGAAAAGATGCTCAACATCACTCATCATTGGGAAAATGCAACCCAAAGCTACAATAAGATACCACCTTACACCCATCAGAATGACTACTATTATTATTATTATTTTGAGACAGAGTCTCCCTCTGTTGCACAAGTTAGAATGCAATGGTGCAATCTCAGCTCACTGCAACCTCCACCTCCCAGGTTCAAGTGATTCTCCTGTGTCAGCCTCCCTAGTAGCTGGGATTACAGGTGCCTGGCACCACGCCCAGCTAATTTTTGTATTTTTAGTAGAGACGAGGTTTCACCATGCTGGCCAAGGTAGTTCCGAACTCCTAACGTCAGATGATCCATCACCTTAGCCTCCCAAAGTGCTGGGATAAAATAGAAAACAAGTGTTGGTGAGCATGTGGAGAAATCAAGACCTTTATGCATTGACGGTGAGAATGTAAAATGGTATAGCAAGTATGGAAAACAGTATGGCAGTTGCTCAAAAAAGTAAACATAGAATTATTATTTGATCTAGCAATACTTCTGGGTATATACACAAAAATATTAAACGTAAAGATTTAAATAGATATTTGTAGATCCATATTTACAGCATTGTTATCGTCATCATCGTCATCATCATTATTGCTACTTGTGAGACTAAAGAATCTGATGATTTAGGGATTTTTTTTGTTTGTTTTTTGTTTTTTTCTTCTAAATACAGGATCTCACTATGTTGCCCAGGTTGGATTCAAACTCCCAGGCTCAAGCAATCCTCCTGACTCAGCCACATGAGTAGCTGGGACTACAGGCACATCCTCACTGCTCCTGGCCACAACAGCATTATTCATAAGCTGAAAGGTGGAAATAACTCAAATGTTCATCAACAGATAAATAGATAAATAAAATCTGGCATATTCTCACAGTGGAATATCACTCAATCTTGAATGAAATTCTGATACATGCTACAACATGGATGAAACTTGAAGACATGCTAAATGAAATAAGCCAGATATAAAAAGACAAATATTGTATGATTCCATTTCTATGAGGTACCTAGAAGAGTCAAATTCATAGAAAGTAGTACAGTGTTTACCAGGGCTGGGGAGATGGAGAAATGGGGGGCTATAGTTTACCGAGTAAGTACATTCACACTTATGTGTAACCAACAACCATGTGACTCTCCAGAACTTTTCCTTCCAAAAAAGTTTGTTCCTTCTTCAGAAAAAATTCTGGAGATTCATATGGGTGTTGGTTGCATGTAAGTGTGAATATACTTAATTCCACTGAACTGTACATTTCTTAATGATTGAAACGGTAAATTTAATGTAATTTATATTTTGCTATAATAAAAATACATACATGTATTCACACATAAGATCAATGTACTTAATTCCACTGAACTGTACATTTTTAATTGATTGAAATGGTAAATTTAATGTAATTTATATTTTACTACAATAAAAACATTTGTAATGAACACGTAAAATAGAAAGTGATAAATGCTACAAAACAAGCACAAATAATCTTTTCCAGAGTTTTCTTCAGACAGCCTGTCTAAAATTTCAATTATATTCCCACCCTGATACTTCTTATCTTCTATATCAGCTTTATTTGTTCCTCATGGTTTATTACTATCTAATATTCTATAAATGTAACTTTATTTTTAGTGTTTGCTTTCCTCCTTAGAATGTAAGCTCCAAAAAGGTAGAAACTTTTGCCTGGTTTGTTAATTGCCTTATCTTAAGTGAATAGAACACGTAGTAAATGCTCAGTAAATATTTTTGATTGAGTGGATAAAACGCCAAGGGAAATGAGAGGAAGGAAAAATGACTTCCCGAGCAATTGAAGGAAATCTTTAATGACAATGTAGATTTAGCATTGCCATTTTGTTCATTGTGTTCTAGTTGTTTGGCAGAATCGTTGTTCCTTTCTTCCTCTCTTGCTGGCTTTTCAAAAATAATTTAATAAGTTTTTGCCAGTTGCGGTGGCTCACACCTGTAACCCAGCACTTTGGGAGTCTGAGGTGGGCGGATCACAAGGTCAGGAGGTTGAGACCATCCTGGCTAACATGGTGAAACCCTGTCTCTACTAAAAATACAAAAACTTAGCCGGGCGGGGTGGCGGGCACCTGTAGTCCCAGCTACTTGGGAGCCTGAGGCAGGAGAATTGCTTGAACCCAGGAGGCAGAGGTTGAAGTGAACTGAGATCACGCCACTGCACTCCAGCCTGGCTACAGGGTGAGACTCTGTCTCAAGTAATAATAATAATAATTTAATAGTTTTTAAAATAATGGTATGCTTTGATTCCTTTCTCTTTACCTTTTGTGTATTCTCTTTATCTTTATCTTTTGTGTATATCTACCATAGGTTTTTTGGTTTATAGTTACCATGAAGCTACTATAATATTGAATAGTTATACTAGTCTATTTTAGGATGATAACAACTTAACTTTGATCATGAATAAAAGTTCTGTACTTATATCCCCCCCATTTTATGTTTTGATGTTTTACGTAATGTCTGTTTATATTGTGTATCTGTTAACAAGTTGGTGGAGTTATAGTTATTTTTAATACTTTTGTGTTTCAACCTTTATTCTAGAGTTGAAAGTGATTCACATACCATCATTACAATAGTTGAGTATTTTGAATTTGACTATTATTTGTCTTTACCAGTGAATTTTACATTTTCATATGATTTTTTGTTACTAATTTAGAGTTCTTTCATTTGAGCTTGAAGAACTATTTAACGTTTCAGATCTAGCAGTGATAAATTCTTCAGCTTGTTTGTCTTGGAAAGTATTTCACTCTCATTTTTGAAAGAAAGTTTTTTGGAATAAAGTATCCTTGGTTGGCAGCATTTTCTCTCAGCACTTTGAGTATAACATCCTACTCTTTCCTGGTCTGTAAAACTTCTGCTGTGAAATTCACTGATAGCTTTATTCAGATTGCCATGTATGTCATATGCTTCAAATAGAGATTGAATGTACTTTTAAGAATGCATAGAATTTGAATTATTGAGAGGCAAGAGTTATTTGCTCATCAGAGAGGCAAAAAAGAAAAGTATAGAACCTATTAAGTATTGGCCGGGGGCAGGGGAAACTGCTACTTTCAAATAGTTTTGCTAGAAGTGTACATTAATGCAGCAATTTGGATGGAATTTTAGTCAAATATATTAAGTATAAAATATACATTCTCTATGACCTAGATAGCTCACTTTTTTGTGCCTGTCATGGAGAAATTTTTAGACACATGCAAAGAGGAAGAAAACTGAGGCATAAAAAGATTAACTTGATAAGGGTTATTTCATAATTGACATGAGGGTTAAAAGTTAATCTGTAAGACATTTAGAAGAGGCCTTGGCACATAATAAGTACTATGTAAGCATTTGCTCCCATTTTTATTTATTAGTTAATTGTACTTTATTAATAAATTTTCTGTGTAGTTTTTCTGCTTTGTTTAGTTGACTCTTAATGCTTTCATTTTCAAGCTGCAGGAATTTTGTATATTAAATATGTTAAACTTTTCATATGTTGAAAATAGTGTTTAGTTGCATGTTTTTTATTTTATAGAGTTTTTTTTGTTTTTGTTTTTGTTTGAGACAGAGTTTCACTCTTGTTACCCAGGCTGGAGTGCAATCGTGAGATCTTTGCTCACTGCAACCTCCACCCCCCAGGTTCAAGTGATTCTCCTGCCTCAACCTCCTGAGTAGCTGGAATTACAGGCGTGCGCCACCACACTTGGCTAATTTTTTGTATCTTTAGTAGAGACAGGGTTTCACCATGTTGGCCAGGCTGGTCTTGAACTCCTGATCTCGTGATCCACCCACCTCAGCCTCCCAAAGTGCTGGGATTACAGGCATAAACCACCATGCCCAGCCTCTTTATGTCTGATTACATAATGAGATATTAAAACTTTAATGAAGTCAATTCCATTATATTTTTTAAACTAGAATATTTGCTGCCAATCAGAAATTTTGCAAATATTTACTTATTTCTTCTGTTTTCATAGTCTGACTTTTTACATTTACTAATTCATCTGGAATATTTATTTATTTATTTATTTATTTATTTATTTATTTATTTTTTAAAGAGAGGGTCTCAGTCTGTTGCCCAGGAGAAAGTGGGAAAGTGGAGTGGTACAATCTTGACTCACTGCAGCCTTGACCTCCTGGGCTCAGGTGATCCTCCCACCTTAGCCTTCTGGGTAGCTGGGACTATGGGCACACACTACCACACCTGGCTAATTTTTTGTATTTTTTGTGGAGATGGAGTTTCACAATATTGCCCAGACTGGTCATCCATCTGGAATTTACGTAAGTGTACATCAATAGGTTTTTATTAGTTTCCTAAGGATGTCATACCAAATTACCACAAACTGGGTGGACTAAAACAAAAGAAATTTATTGAGTTCCAGTTCTGGAGATTAGAAGTCTGAATTCAATTGTCAGCAAGGCCATTGGTCTCTCTGAGGAACGATTCTTCTTTACCTCTTTCTAACTTCTGGTAGTTGCTAATAATTCTTAGTGTTCCTTGGGTTGTAGCAATGTCACTCCAATCTCTGCCTTCATCATCACATGGCATGCTTCTTTGTGTCTGTTACCGAATTTCTCTTCTTATAAGGATACCAGTCATTGGATTCAGGCCCACCCTAATCCAATATGACAGCATATTAATTTGATAATATCTTTAAGACCCTATTTCCAAATAAAGTCATATTCACAGGTACCAAGGATTAGAATTTGAACACATCTTTTGCGGGGACACATTTCAACCCACAACAGTTTTTAAATACCCAACAAATTGTTCTAGCCCTGATACTTTTCCCTATTAAAGATTGTTAGATAATGTTTTGTTGTGCCATTAGATCCCATATTAAATGAATATATACTAGTGTCTCTTTAAGGCTTTTGTTTTTGACTTTGTGATCTATCTGTTCATTCTTATACCACTATGAGAGGGAGATATATCTTTAAGTGGCTTTTAATAATTTTGACAAGTAGTTGAATGTGAAGATTTAAAAATGTCATATGATGCAACAACACAACCAAATTATTTCCCTCTGCCAAAAATCCGTACTCTGACCAGCAGTCCTCTTTCTTTCTGACTTTCTTAGAGCCACTGGTTTTGTCATGAAATTTACATAGAAGATTTAGAGAAACAATTTTTGCTATGATTAGGAGCATGTCCCATTCACAGACCCCCTATGTTTTTGGTTTTATTTTATTTTTTTTTTATTTTTATTTTTTGAGACGGAGTCTCGCTCTGTCACCCAGGCTGGAGTGCAGTGGCACCATCTTGGCTCACTACAAGCTCCGCCCCCCCAGGTTTACGCCATTCTCCTGCCTCAGCCTACCGAGTAGCTGGGACCACAGGCGCCCACCACCACGCCCGGCTAATGTTTTTGTATTTTTTTTTAATAGAGACGGGGTTTCACCATGTTTGCCAGGATGGTCTCGATCTCCTGACCTCATGATCTGCCCGCCTCGGCCTCCCAAAGTGCTGGGATTATAGGCGTGAGCCACCGCGCCTGGCCTTTGGTTTTACTTTTAACTAAGTTACCATGTGAGCTACATTGGAACTCCAGTGAGGAAACAAAGAAAGAATGAGACAGACTGGAAATACAACGGGAACAAGAAACTATAAAATCAATTTCACACACTATTCATATATGCAAGAAAAGATGTATCCAGGCCAGGCACGGTGGCTCACACCTGTAATCCCAGCACTTTGGGAGGCCAAAGCGGGCAGATCACTCGAGGTTGGGAGTTCGAGACCAGCCTGACCAACATGGAGATACCCTGTCTCTACTAAAAATACAAAATTAGCCGGGCATGGTGGTACATGCCTGTAATCCCAGCTACTCGGGAAGTTGAGAAGGAAAATTGCTTGAATCCAGGAGGTGGAAGTTGCTGCGAGCTGAGATCATGCCATTGCACTCCAGCCTAGGCAACAAGAGTGAAATTCTGTCTCAAAAAAAAAAAAAAAGAAAGAAAGAAAGAAAGAAAGAAAAGATGTATCTGTGGGATAACTGATATCTAAACATTAAACACTTCAGGTCCTGAGGCTCTCCTTAATTATGGCTGACCCTTGAACAACACGGGTTTGAACTGTGAGGGTCCACTTATACATGAATTTTCTTCCACCTCTGCCATCCTGAGACAGCAGTACCAACTCCTCCTCTTTCCCCTCTTCCTCAGCCTGCTCAACATGAAGGTGATGAGGATGAAGACCTTTATAATGATCCACTTTCATTTAATGAATAGTAAATATGTTTTCCTTGTAATTTTCTTAACATTTCTTGTCCTCTATTCTTTGTTGTAAGAATACAGTATATAATACATTTAACATATTAAATGTGTTAACCTTTTATGTTATCCATAAGGTTTCCAATCAACAGTAGGCTGTTAGTAGTTAAGTTCTGAGGGATTCAAAAGTTATATGCATATTTTTAACAGTGTGGGAGTCAGCAACCTTAACCCCTGTGTTATTTAATAATACACAAGTGGTTTAATTATAAACCCGTGTTTATAATACATAGTGTAACAGCTCTGCAAAACACAGGCAAGCTTGTATTGCAAAATTACAAATAATAAACCCTGGTCCATAAGAAGGAACCCATTTAAAGTTTTTAAAGTACATTTAAAGTTGGTTTTTTTGTTTGTTTGTTTTGTTTTTGTTTTTGTTTTTTGAGACAGAGTCTCGCTCTGTCACCCAGACTGGAGTGCAGTGGCAGGATCTCGGCTCACTGCAACCTCTGCCTCCTGGGTTCAAGCAATTCTCCTGCCTCAGCCTCCCAAGTAGCTGGGATTACAGACGCCCGCCATCACGCCCAGCTAATTTTTGTATTTTTAATAGAGACGGGGTTTAACCATGTTGGTCAGGTTGGTCACAAACCCGCCTGCCTCAGCCTCCCAAAGTGCTAGGATTACAGGCGTGAGCCAGTGCTTCCAGTCATAAACTTGTTTTTGTTTGTTTGTTTGTTTAATGTAGTACTCTACATAAAGTTTCTTCCAACAAGAAACCCACATAATTGTATTGATTTACTCAGAATTTATGTTGTGAGAAGATAGTATTCTAATGTTAATACAATTTTAAGAACATGTATCCAAAACATTTACTAGATAACCAGCTGTAAAAGTAGGATATAGGGAAAGCTGGAAAGATGATGAGTCCCCTGTCCATGTCCCACCCAGAGCCTATCAGGTCTCACAAGCTTTCTGGAACATTCCTTAGTCCTGGCACTTAAAACAGGTTTTTTTTTAATTTGTTTATCTCTCTTGATAGGGCTTCTCGTGTCAGAGATTCAAAGACTCACCCAACATAGGGCCTGACATGTCACCACATCCCAAGAAACGTTGGAGAATACATGATAACAAGTTAATTAACAAATAAATACAATTTCAACAAAAGGCCAGTCATGATTTTTAGCCCAAAAGATAAGCCGGGAATACTTTAAATAAATCATATATTAAAATCAGCTTTAGCTAAAAATAAAAAACACAGAATGAGAAAAAGAATGTTGGGGAGAAAAAAACTGTTTAAACATATTGAACTTTAGCAAAAGATCTATTTCACAATTTCTTGTGAACAACTTTTCTACTCTCTCTTGCAAAACTAATGAGAAAATCAGTTCAAATGAGAAAAAGGAATGTTGAGTTGCGTAAACGGTGCTGTTTAAACATAAAAAATGTGAATGCCAGACTTTTGCCCCAGTAGCTCGCTGACTGTACCATAAAACCAATTTTCCAAATCATGGTTAGGTAGCTAAGCTGAGAATTGCTTAGTTTTAGGGGTATTCATGTATAATTGGCAAGGCTTTGGTATGTACAAGAATGAAAATTCTAGAAGTTAAAAACCACCTGTATGGCTAAGTGGCTTTCCAAATGCTTGTAACAAGTGTAAACTCATCAGAAAACTATGAAAACACCATTTCCATCCACTTTTGATATTATTGCAGGTTATTAAGTCTTAATTGTTTTGTATATAACAATATCTTGTTTCAATTTGCTTTGTTTTGATGGCTGAGTTTTCCTTTTGTTATTAATTGAGCTCATTCTCTGCTTCACTTCTGCACTTGACTAAGTATACTTCCTGGTGCTTAAAGAATGTGACAAAGATCTCTGTCTTCTAACAGGGGAGGTGACACTATACAATAAATGTAAATAAATGATATAGTGTGTTAGAAGATAAGTTTAAAGGGAGGGAAAAGGAAAGCAGGCTAAGGGGCATTGGGGAAAGCTGCACTGGGAAGTGTTGGGCATTTTGTTGTATAAAATAAGGGGTCAGGGTAGGGTTCATTGAGAGGGTGGGATGCGAATAAAGATTGGGGCAAGTTAAGGAGAGGACAGATAACTGCAGAGGGGGGTTTGCATGGTGCAAGTGGCATCCCCATGACAGCTAGGGAAGTGAACTGCTCAGACTGCACTTCCAAAGAAACAAAAAAGCAAAACTTAGCTGTGAGAAACACAATTAACTGGCAGCTCTTCTAGGGCATCCCCTAGCCACTGAGCATGGTGACAGGACCAGAATCTGGCAATTTTGTCCACTGACTGCCGGGACGGCAATGTTGACTCCAGAGCTGCCCATTAGGTTGGTTGAAACTGTGTGATCTACATCACAGTCTGACTCTCTCTCTCTGCCCAATTCTGCTTCCTTTCCACTTTCCTTTCACAGGAAATAGTATCACCATTGTGGTCTAAAGGTTTTCCTTACCAAATCCTGCTTCCTCCCTTCTATTTTTCACAATTGATACCCACCATAAAAAAGGGCTAGTATTCCTAACTGTTTTGGTGTCTGCTTCCCAGATACCTGAATTTATACAGTGACTGGACAATGAATAAGAAATTTACAAGGATGAGAAACTTGAGCTGTAAGCAGCAGGATGGAGGTTGAAGAAGCCCAAAGTATAAGATAGAAGACAAAAGGTTATTATTATTATTATTATTATTAAGACAGGGTCTCATTCTGTCACCCAAGCTGGAGTGCAATGGCGTGATCACAGTTCACTGCAGCCTCAACCTCCCAGGCTCAAGTGATATTCCCACCTTAGCCTCCTGAGTAGCTGGGATCACAGGCATGTGCCACCACAGCCAGCTAATTTTTTTTTTTTTTTGTAGAGGTGGAGTCTCCCTATGTTGCTCATGCTGGTCTCAAACTCCTAGAGTCAAGTGATCCTCTCACCTCAGCCTCCCAAAGTGTTGGGATTACAGGCGTGAGCCATGATGCACACAGTCTGACAAAAGAGATTTTTTAAGCTCAATTGTTGCAGGCTGAAACTGTTTTTAAGTGTTTAATTGTGGGATGCTAAAATGCTTCAATAATGAGTTGAAAATTTTTGTTACAATAAGGCACTGTTGTTGCACTTAACAAAATGTCACCACTCTACAAGCATCTAGAATTTGGAAAAAGTTTCTATGAGCATAAAATTTATGTCATAAATCACCAATCTACTTATTAACAATGGGAAAAGGAACAACAGCTCAATGACTAGGCATGTGCTGTGACTTCTATTATGGTTTCTTTCTAATTTGGTCTGAAGCTGTCTCTCTTGACAATGGCCACAAGCCAAGATAGCCACTCTCTAGAAGAGCCCTGACTCGGGCAAAGTTAGCTTTGGTGTGTTGATTAGGAGAGACACAATGAGGAAGTGAGGCCAAAATGCACGAAACAGAATAAATTTATTACTTACAGATCCCAGAGGCATTGGGGTGCTGAGAAAGTCTGGAGGTGGCAGAGAGCTCAACCAGTGGGTGGAGAGAGACAGAGAGGGAAAAGGGGAGAGCAGGAGAGAAGGAGATAGAAGGAGGGAGAAGGAGTGGAGTGGGAGAAAGAAGAGAGGGGGAGAGGAAGGGAGGGAGAGAGAGGACCTGTGAGGCTATGCCTTTATTAAGGTCCATGATCATTATCCCTCAGGCTTTCATGAAGAGGGCTGGGGATTGGCTAGTTTAAAGAAAACAAATGCAAAGGGGGAAACTACTTACTTGCCCCTGGTGTTGACCATTAGGTTTTACCATGGTCAGCATCTGCGGAACCTGCTGGGTTTTGGGTTAGCAAGACGGGGAGAAAGGCTATATCTCAAACAACCACAAGGGGAAGTTTTTGAGGTTTTGTTTTTGTTTGTTTGTTTTAGAGACGGAATCTCACTCTGTCACCCATGCTGGAGTGCAGTGACATGATCATAGATCACTGACATGATCATAGCCCTCCTGGGCTCAAGGAGCCCTCCTACCTCAGCCTCCTGAGTAGCTGCCACTACAGGCACACAGCACCACACTTGGCTGATATTTAAATTTTTTGTAGAGATGGGGTCTTGCTATGTTGTTCAAGATAGTCTCAAACTCGGGGTTTCAAGCAATCCTCCCACCTCAGCCTCCGAAAGCGCTGGGATTACAGCACTTGGCCAGGAGGGGAAGTTTTAATTAAGCCCAAGGTGATAGGGTGCAACTGGGTTTCAAACAACTTACGTCAAGCCTAAAAATGGATGCCAAGACTACAACAGTAAATAAATTTATGCAGTGTGTGTTCTGCCTACAGAAGTGGTTGAGTGAGACACTTATTTGCCTTAATAGGATCCAGCATCAAACTTTTCCTATTATTGTATTTCCAACACAATGCCTGGTACAGAATAGGTGCTCAGAGAACATTTGTTGGATAGATTGATGTCTTCAGAACACTGAGTCAGGGTAGACAGATGTGAGTGAGGAGGAACAGAAAATGCCTAGGAAGTTTCCTACCATGAACTTGCATTCCATGTGCCTCTCTTTCACATACCACATCAACTCCATCAGCAAAGCCTGTCAGCTCTAGTTTCAATAAATCCAGAACCCAACCGCTTCTTACCACTTGTATGGCTTCCACCCTGATATGAGTTACCACTCTCTTCTGAAGTATTGCAATACCCTCCTAACTGGCTTCTTTCCATCAATCCTTCTCTTCCTCCAGGGAATTCTCCATACAGCAATCAGAGCAATTCTTTCAAAACATAAGTCAGATCATGTCACTTCTCTGTCTTAAACCCTCCAATGACTTTCTATGTTACTCAGAACTAAAGTCGAAGTCTTTACAACGGCTCTCAGCCCACTGTCCCACCTCCCCTTGTCTCTCTCCTCCTTGCTTCCTTGGCTCCTTCACCTCACCTCCTTGCTATTCCTCCAATATGCCAAGAATGCTCCTACATCATGGCCTTGCATCTGCATGTAATAAGTGCTATATGAATATGAACAATTTATGGCTATTATTGTTCCCTTTATTCAGTTCTCTCTTTCTCTAGCATTGGCATGACTGGCTTCCTTGCTTCACACTACTCCAATATCACTCGATTAAAGAGACTTTTCTTCATTAACTGGCACATCAATCTGGGCCTCAGCAGAAAAACAGACATCACATTGCCATTTTATGGGTTGAATTATATTCTTTCAAAGATATGGAGAGAACTGAAACCCCAGCACCTCAGAATGTGACCTTATCTGGAAATGGGGTCATTGCAGATACAATTAGTTAGACAAAGTCATACTGGAGTAGGGAGGAACCGTTAATCCAATATGACTGGTGTCCTCATAAGAAGAGACATAGGGATGTGGACACACAAAGGCAGATGATGATGGAGGCGGAGACCAAAGTGCTGCGGCTGCAAGCCACAGAACGCCAAGGATTGTTGGAAAAGCACCAGAAGCTAGAAGGAGATGAGGAAGAACTCTCCCAAATCTCAGAGGAAATACAGCCCTATCAACACCTTGATTTTGAACTTCAAGCCACCAGAAATGTGAAAAAAAGTTTTTTTTTTTTTTGAGACGAAGTTTCGTTCTTGTTGCCCAGGCTGGAGTGCAATGGTGTGATCTTGGCTCACTACAACCTCTACCTCCTGGGTTCAAGCGGTTTTCCTGCCTCAGCCTTCCGAGTAGCTGGGATTACAGGCATGTGCCACCAGGCCTGGCTAATTTTGTAGTTTTAGTAGAGACGGGGTTTCTCCATGTTGGTTAGGCTGGTCTCGAACTCCCGACCTCAGGTGATCTGCCCACCTCAGCCTCCCAAAGTGCTGGGATTACAGGCATAAGCCACTACGCCTGGCCAAATTTTGGTTATTTTAAGCCACCCAATTTGTGGTACTTTGTTATGGCGGCCCTAAGAAACTAATATGGATATATATTCTGAAAACATTCATGAAACAGACGCTTTGCAATGATGTGGGAGGGAGAACAAGGAAACTACAGGGAGAGTACATATCCCTGGAGTGAGAAATAAGGGCCCTCTAGGCTTGAGGGGGCAAAGTGAGGAGCAGTTACCAGAATCACCTGGAGAGGAGCCACGCTACAGAAGCAGTGACCTTGTATCAAGTGCACTGCCAACGTCAAAGAGGAATAAATTCCCTAACTTCACCCTCCTCCCTCAAACCTGTCTCCTGCAGAGATGCCCCAGGAAGCCAATTGCGGTAGTCCTGCAGATTAGCCTTCTTGGGACTAATTTCTGGGTGAAGAAGGAGACAAAAAGAATACTGGGGGTGGGGTGGGAATGAAACATAAATGGAACAATCTGTAAAGCAATATTCCTTTTCCAGAGCACTATTCATCCTCTTCATGTATTTTTTAAAAATGGTGCTTATCATCTGATGTATAATTTTTTTATTTTTAGTGTATTATCCGTTTATTATCATACTAGAATATAAACTCCATGGGTGCAAGGACTTTGTTCTGTTTCCTACTGAATCCTTAAAAATTATTTGTTGGATGAATGAATTGTTTAGTCTGGCATTTTTACCCTGGATTTTTTAAGTCAGCAGCTGCCATATCTCCTCTTGCTCAGCCTCTTCCCTAAAACCATTTGATGGATTTCCAAAAATGCAAGCAATGCTTGTTATGAAGCATTTGGAATTTAATCTTGGCCCAATAGCTCTAGAAGGGAGGCTCAAGGCCCATCCTACAATGCCTTGCTGACAAGAGCTTCATCTTGGTGGGATTTTTGTGTTCTGGAGTAGGGGTGGAAGTGTCATTATCTAGCATGTCTAGTGTGCAGTTTTTCTAGAAATTCAAAACAAAATTTTATCTTAACATTGTACTTCAGAAAAATGATATTGTGCAAACATTTTAATTAACTGACATCTAAAATCTGTTGCCACAACCACAGTCATGTGCCAATGACATTTTAGTCCATGCTGAACCACATTTATGTATGACATTTTAATGGAGCTGAAAAATTCCTATCACCTAGTGATATCTTGGGTGTCATAATGTGGAAGTGCTATGCATTACTTACAAGTTTGTGGTGATGCTGGTGTAAATATACCTATTGCACTGCAAGTCATATAAAAGTCTAACACATAAAATTATGTATTGTATATAGTACCTGATGATAAACAATTGTTATTGGTTTATGTATTAACATACTACACTTTTAAAATTTGGGACAAGGTCTCACTCTGTCTCCCAGGCTGGAGTGCAGTTGCACAATCACGGCTCACTGAAGCCTCAACCTCCTGGACTCTAGGGATCCTCCCACCTCAGCCTCCAGAGTAGCTGGGACTACAGGCGTGCATCACCATGCCTGGCTAATTAAAAAAAAATTTTTTTTTTGTAGAGACAAAGTCTTCCTATGTTGCCCAGGCTGATCTTGAACTCCTGGGTTCAAGCGATCCTTCCATTTCAGCCTTCCTAAGTGTTGAAATTACAGGCGTGAGCCACAGTGCCCAGCTTGTACTATACTTTTTTTTTGAGATAGGATCTTGCTCTGTAGCCCAGACTGGAGTGCAGTGGTACAATCTTGGTTCACTGCAACCTCTGCCTCCTGTCCTCAGGTGATCCTCCCACCTCGGCCTCCCAAGTAGCAGAGACTATAGGTGTGTGCCACCACACTTGGCAATTTTTATTTTTTGTAGAGAAAGGGTCTCACCGTGTTGCCCAGGCTGGTCTCAAACTCCTGAACTCATGCATTCTGCTTGTCTCGGCCTCCCAAAGTGCTGGGATTACAGGCATGAGCCACTGTGCCCAGCCTTGTAGTATACCTTTTATTGTTCTTTTAGAGTGTACTCCTTCCACCTATAAAACAAAAGTTAACTGTATACAGCCTCAGGCAGGTCCTTCAGGAGGTATTCCAGAAGAAGGCATTGTTATCATAGATGACAGCACCATGGGTGTTATTGCCCTTGAGGCCCTTCAGTTTGACAAGATGTGGAGATACAGGATGGTGTTATTGATGATCCTAACCTGGTGTAGGCTTAGGCTAATGTCTGTTTCTTAGTTCTTAACAACGACAACAAAGTTTAAAAAGTAAAAAAACAAAAAAAGAAAAGAAATAGGAAAAAAAATTAACCAGGGACAATGGCTCGTGCTTATAATCCTAGCATTTTGGGAGGC
>NW_012115999.1:2936716-2941879 GCF_000951035.1 Colobus angolensis palliatus
ACCACAGGCGCCCGCCACCGCGCCCGGCCAGTTTTTTTGTAATTTTTAGTAGAGACGGGGTTTCACCGTGTTAGCCAGGATGATCTTGATCTCCTGACCTCGTGATCCGCCCGTCTCGGCCTCCCAAAGTGCTGGGATTACAGGCTTGAGCCACCGCGCCCGGCGCTAATTTATTATTGAAAAAAGAAACACTTTAAATTTAGTGTAGCCTAGGTGTGCAGTGTTTATATATAAAGTCTATAGCAGTGTACAGTAACACCCTAGACCTTCACATTCACACACCAGTCACTCATTGATTCACCCAGAGCATTTTCCAGTCCTGAAAGCTCCATTCATGATAAGCACCCTATACAGGTGTGCCATTTTAAATCTTTTTACACCACTTTTTTAACCATACCTTTTCTATGTTTAGATACATGAGTACTTACTGTTGTGTTACAATTATCTACAGTACTCAGTACAGTGAGCAATACACTATATCATGTAGCCTAGGTGTGTAGTAGGCTATACCATGTAGGGTGTATATATACATTCTATGATGTTTGCACAACGGAATCGCCTAATGACTCACTTCTCAGAATAAATTTCTTCATTAAGTGACGCATGACTGTATTTGCGGAAACATATACTTTTTTCTTTTTTTTGAGACGGAGTCTCGCTCTGTCGCCCAGGCTGGAGTGCAGTGGTGCTATCTCAGCTCACTGCAACCTCTGCCTCCCAGGTTCAAGCGATTATTGTGCCTCAGCCTCCCAAGTAGCTGGGACTACAGGCATGTGACACCACAACTGGCTAACTTTTGTATTTTTACTAGATATGGGGTTTCACTATATTGCCCAGGCTGGTCTCGAACTCCTGAGCTCGTGATCCGCCCATCTCAACCTCCCAAAATGCCGTGATCACAGGTGTGAGCCACCGCACCTGGCTGGGAAAATATATTCTTTTATATATCTAGAAAGTTTCTAAGAACTCAAAGCAATGCTTACTTCTAGGGAGGTGGGAGGAGGACTTTTATTTTCAACCAATCCCTCCCTTTCTACATTGTTTTTTTTTTTCTTTTGCCACAAGCAAAAAAAAAAAACTTTTTTTTTCCTTTTGCCACAAGCAAAAAGAAAAACTTTTTTTTTTGCATTCACTAATATATGGAAAGGCATCTCTCTCCTTGTTTTTCTGCAGACAATAATAGTTGTAGCGGGAAGCTTTTAATATTATAATAACTGTACAGCATATTTCAGGTTTTTAAATATTTTCACATTTTCTTATAACTGTTGTAAATTATAACTAAAATGACCTTGCCACGTTTTCAAACAACATATGCGGAACATCTACATTGGGCTAGTTACGTCAGATAACAAGATGCACAGGACTGACTCAGCCCCTGTCTCATGGAGTCTACAACTGAGTTAGGAGTCAGTCAGCATCCACTGCTGAGCACCTACTGTGTTCTAGGCACTGTTGTAGGTGAAAACAGTCGTGAATATAGGAGTGAGTGTCTCTCCCTAAAAAGCAAGTGGCTTGCCTAGAAAAAAGGTTTAGGCCAGGTGTGGACGCTCATGCCTGTAATCCCAGCACTTTGAGGCCAAGACAGGCAGATCACAAGGTCAGTAGTTTGAGACCAGCCTGGCCAATATGGTGAAACCCCATCTCTACTAAAAATACAAAATTAGCCAAGTGTGGTGGCGCGCACCTGTAATCCCAACTACTCGGGAGGCTGAGGCTGGAGAATTGCTTGAACCTGGGAGGCAGAGGTTGCAGTGAGTCGAGATTGCGCCACTGCACTCCAGAGTGAGACTCCATCTCAAAAAGAAAGAGAGAAAAAAGTTTAACACGTTTAATGTATATTATTAAATTTGTTGAAGAAGTCCTCTCTAAAAAAGTAAAATTTGAATTGGAACCTGAAGTTGAAAAGGAGTTAGCCATTCAAAGATCTGGGAAGACAGAGTTTCAAGCTGAAGGAACCTCAAGTGCAAAGGCCCTGAGGCTAGAAACAGCTTAGCCTGTTTGAGGGCTGAAAGGGAAATGGATGACAGTGAATAAGTGGGGTGAGAGAAGGAAAGAGATGAGGTCAGTGAAATTGGTAGGAGTCAGATCACATGGGCTCTCCAAGGCCATGTAAAGAGTGACTTTTATTCTAAAATGTAGATATTAAGCATAGATATGACATGCTCTGATTCATGGGTTTAAAAGGCCACTCTGGCTGCTGGGGAGGCTGTTGGGGGTAGAGTGGAAGTGGAGAGACCAGGTGGGACACAGGTGAAGGATAATGATGGATTAGCTTAGGACTGTAGAAGTAGAAACGGTGAAAAAAGGTTGACTTGGGGATACACTTTGGAGAATAAGGTTGGCAGGGCTTGATAATGAATTGCATGCGGTGGCTGGGAGTGGGTGAGGGAGCGAAGACAGTTATCACCGATGAAGACCAGATTTTTGGTCTGAGCACCTGGGTAGATTGTGAGGCCATAAACTAAGATGGGGGAAAACTGGGAGAGGAGCAGTTTGCAGGGGGGAAGGAGGTCCAAAGAGAAATCAATTGTTCTCTTTCACCATATTAAGTTTCAAAGGCTTGTTACATATTCAGGTGAAGATATTGCTTAGGCAATTGGCTAACTCTATAGCTAAGGGGAGAGGTCCAGGCTGAAAGTATTTCAAAACAAGGGCCAAGATGAAACCACCCGATGACTACGAGTAGCTATAGGAAGAGAGAAGGCAGAAGATAGCATGTTTAATTACTACGAAGCGAGTTATGTGCTGTGAAAGGGGGAAATACCAGGTTGTTGGAGGGAGAAGCTGGTCAAGGAAAGTTTCTTGGAAACATTAAACCCAAGCTCTTAGAAGCCACTGAAAACCAGGCAGTGACACTGTATTAGTGAGGATGCTGTCCCGGAGAAGTAATTTGTAATTGGTCGTAGAGCTAGTGGCCTGACTAGAACTGTGTTTTATACTTGAACTAAACCAAATGTGCCACAGGCACATTTAAAGCAGAGATTATTTATAATGTTATTATATTTATTATAATAAACTTCTGTTTATTATAAAACAGAGGAGAAGAGCTGGGCGTGATGGCTCACATGTAATCCCAGCACTTTGGGACACCGAAGCAGGAGGAATTACTTGAGCCCAGGAGTTCAAGACCAGCCCGGGCAACATAGGGAGAACATATCTGTACAAAAAAAAAATAAAATATCAGCTGGGAAGCAGTGGTGTGTGTCTGTGGTCCCAGCTACTCAAGAGACTGAGGTGGAAGGATCTCTTGAGCTCGGGAGGTTGAGGCTGCAGTGAGCCCTGTTTGTGCTACTGCACTCTAGCCTGGATGACAGTGTATTCCCCTCCTTTAAAACAAAAAAAAGGGAGAGGAATAGTGCCACACCCTGGGACACAGGCTCTGGAGTCATTCTGTCTGAGGTCACATTCTGGATTTGCCATTTACTACCGGCTGGGTGATTTCAGGTGCATTACTCAACATCTCTGTACTTCAGTTTTCTAACTGTAAACGCATTTTCTAATAGCTAAAGGTTTACAGATTGTTTATCATGATCCTGGTACTAAGATTTTACATACAGGGCCAGGGGCGGTGTCTCACGCCTGTCATCCCAGCACTTTGGGAGGCTGAGGCGGGCGGATCACGAGGTCAGGAGATCGAGACCATCCTGGCTAACACGGTGAAACCCCGTCTCTACTAAAAATACAAAAAATTAGCCAGGCGTGGTGGCGGTCGCCTGTAGTCCCAGCTACTCGGGAGGCTGAGGAAGGAGAATGGTGTGAACCCGGGAGGCGGAGCTTGCAGTGAGCAGAGATTACGCCACAGCACTCCAGCCTGGGCGAGAAAGCGAGACTCCGCCTCAAGAAAAATAAATAAAAAAGATTGTACATGCAATATTCAACTACCCTCTCCAATAATCAATGAGTGACATTATTATTTTCATTTTACTGCTGAGGATCCGGAAGCACATTCACCCATTCCACAAATATTTACTGTGCACCTGCAATGTGCCAGGCATGTTCATGGAGGAACACAGCAAAACCTTTGCCTCTGTGCAGCTTCAGTCTGGGGTTTACAGGAAAAGGAGAAAGACGATAAACAAGAGATATGTACATTACACGGTAACTAAAAGGGGATACCTGCTATACAAGAAAAACAGAGCAGGATAAGAGAGATAGGAAGTTGCGATTTTAAGTAAGGCAGTCAGAGCAGACCTCACCAAGAAGGCAACATCTGAGCAAGGATATTAAGGAGGGGAGCCGGGACAAGTGCAAAGGAAGGCCCTGAGGTGGAGGCAGCCTAGAATCCACCAGTGGGGAGAGTAAGGCGACTCGGAGAAAGGCGAGGGGCTAACACATCCGTTCTAATAACTTTGACTTTAACTCGGGGCTAGATGGGGAAACACTGGACAGTTCTACCCCGAGGTGTGACAGAACTTGACATTCGTTTTAAATTGGTCCATCTGTTTAGGCCCAAGGTCCCAAGGCTAGTGAGAGAAAACAAAATTTGAAAGCGGGCAGTCCGGCTCAGTAGTCTGTGCTGTCGGGATTACACAATCAGTCGACACCCCCAGGGCTGAGCCCCGCAGCGAGCGCCCCACGGGTGCTGGCCCGTAACTGTGGTTACCGCCATCCTTTCACTTAAACTCCGCCCCGATTACTCCCCCGCTCCAGGGCTTCGAATCCACTCTGCTGGGTCTCCACGTAGCGCTTCCCGGGCTACATATTGCGTAACTTCGGCAGTCGGGCGGAGTCTGCAGACTCGGAGCGGCGGCGGGCGGAGAGAACGCCCCAGCAATAGTCACTAGGAGGAAACCCCGAGAGCCCCCTGCCGCCCACGGAACGCGCCTGCGCAATCCGGGTCCAGGCCGCCGACATTCCAGAGCCGCCTTCCGCCCCGCCCCCCAATTCCGGGGCGGAAACGTCTGCCGCGCCTGCGCAAAGCGTCGCCGCACCCCCACGCCTGCGCGCTCCGCCCGCCCGGCCCCATCCCCCCAGGTTTTTCGCGTGGGGGAGGGGGCACGTCTCGGCGAGTCACGATGATGGCGGCCACCATCCTGTGGTGAGCTAGCGGATTCCCTGCTTGTCTCGCCGAGCCCCTTGCGCCTCCTGCAGACTCAGTGGCTGGCGCTCGGCGCGTGAGGAAGCACGGCGGCCCGAGCTCGCGGGGAAGGCCGCAGTCGCGGA
>NW_012115999.1:2942449-2997602 GCF_000951035.1 Colobus angolensis palliatus
GGCCTGGGCCTAGGAGCTCGTGCTAGCGGGGCCGGAGGGGGATGGGGAGGTCCAGGCCGTCTCGGCCGTGGGGCCTGGCTTTCTGGTGTGAGTGCACAGGTGGGGGAGGGAGACGAAGGCGTCGCCACTGCCCATGTGTGGACCTTGTTAGGCGCTTAGGTCCCAGAGTTGGTAACCCGAGAAGATGAGCCTTAAAAAAAAAAAGTATCAGGTTCCGTTTGCCGCCGAGTGAGTGGTGAGAGGTGAATAGTGGTGAAAATGAATTTGCCCCTTTCCCCTCAGAATTGTTAACCCTTTTATTTGCAAATGAATCGTTCTGCTGCCTTCCTCCCGCCACCAAACCCACACCCTTGCGTAGATTGCACTTTGAGGCCTCTTTAGTGGTGGTTTTAGCGTTAGAACCCTTCAAATCCATCCAGGCTCAAACTAAACTTCAGATTTAACGGGTTTTCTGCATTAGAAATCTTGGAATTGTAGGAGTTGGAACCCTGCACCCACCCTCCCCCCATCCCCCAAACAGTAGCGGTTCAAGGGGGAAAAAAGAAAAAAAAACTTTGAATCCCTTCTGCAGTTAAAGCCTTAAACATTTCAGAAGTCCACATTATACATTTTTCTGTATTTGTGACTGCATAAAGAGACACTGTTGAGGTCAGTACAACTTTATGCCAAGAAGCTAAAAACGCCCTGTGAATTTATTGCTTATGTTCGGGAATACACCGCTAAGACTGTCATAATACTAAGTTTAAACCAGCAGCTTTCTGCCCAACTCTATTTTTAAAAGTAGTTGATTCTATTTTGGGTGGAGATCAGGGGCTTTGTTGTTAATTAAGTAGACCTGAGTTCCATTTGTGGTTTTGTAACTTATTTGCTATGACCTTGGGCAAATTACGCTGTCTTAGTTTCGTCTTCTGTATAATAGGGATAATACCTGCCTTGCAGAGATGTGAAGATTAAATGGTATGTGTTTACTTGGTGGTCAGTAAGTGGAATCGATTAAACAATGGATTCCTTTGAGTGGAGATACAGTGTTACGTTTTACTTATCTCATTTAATCCTAAGTTTTGTACGTCTTTAATTTTTTAAAAAACAACCTTTTTGGGATTTTGGTACAAAATTATTTGATTTCAGAATATATGTAGGTGTATGCTGTGTGATTAACTTCTTAAAGGAACAGTAGATCTCAATTTTACATGAGAAACTTTTCAGTGTCCTCAGAAGTAATTGACAACACCCTGTGGACTGACAGCACTAATAGAATCAGATTCCTCTTGAGTATTTCTTTACTGCTTAATGTGCATTAATAAGTTGAAGGGTGAAAGTTAAAATGGAGTTTGATGATTTCAGACAAACTACGTAAAATGCCTATTTGACTTTGGTTCTTTGTGGTAACAAATGTTGATGCCACAGTAACTTAATTGGCTTATAATACTCCGTTAATTTCAGAATTACTGAAACCTACAGAAATATTGTGGCTTTTTGGTAAATATTTGTGGATGTATTGAAGTTATGCAGTGACTCTTTCAACAGCTCCACTGAAGTATTTATGTTCTGTAGGATTTGTTTAGCGTTTTAGGCACTTTACACATGCAGTGTTAACTGAGAGTCAATGCTGTACCAGTGTTTATATAAATTCTTAACCATTTTTGCTGTTTTCCAGTTTATTTTCAAGGAAAAGTAATATGTTATACTTTTGTATAGTATATTTTTGAAGTATATTTTTGAAAAGCCCATTGTTAGGGAGTGGCTTCTACAGCTTTTGCTGCTATTTACATAAATAAATATAATTTTGTTTCTATTAGTATAAAAAAACTAATACTGTTAGTCTGGGGCACGGAATTAAAGCATTTCCCCTGGGATATATGGAACATTTGCAGTTAATGACTTGTCAGTTTTTATTTTAATGACTTTAGGAAATAGTTTTCATGACAACGTTTTCAATTCTATATTTGTAGTGTGTTTTATTTAATATTTGTTTTTGATACGACACTTTAGAGTTCCAGTAAGAAATATACAAAGAAAATTATATTTAATAGAGCAACAGTAAGTGTCCTGTTTGTAAGTTGTGAGAACTAGGTAACCAAGGATATTAGAAATAGATCTAAAATAAAGACAAGATTGGATCTTATTGAGACCTGTTTTTGGTCGACTCAGAGATTTGTCCTTGTTTAAGAAGGAACCAAGGAAATTAAGTGATTTACGTAGCCAGTATAGAAGCTCTTGTGAGCTTGAGATGAGCATGAGCAAAAATGGAAGAAAGGACTGTGCAATAAGGGGAATCATGGAAGTGATTCATTTATTGAACAAGTAAATGTTTAGTGAGCTTTGCTGGCAGGACTGGAGGAATACAGGGACCTGTAGAATGTGACCTGGGGCTTCTGGGAGCCTTATTGACTTAGTCAAAGCTCAGTAGCTATAGAGTAGGGGATATACACACTGGAAAAAGCAAGATAATTTGTTTTAAGGTGTTTTTATTTGCCCTAGTTTTAACAAAACTTTCTTAGACTTATTAGGCATTTTGTACCATGTACTTGACTATTACCGTGATACATTACATGACCACTGCCTTTAGTGTTAACCTTTACAAAGGTCTTTGTTTTTACAATTGTAATGCAAACCGTCTTATAAAATATTCAAACAATACAGAAACAAAATGAGAAGGTGGTATGTGTGGGGTAGGGAGACCATTGCTAGGAGATGTTCTTCATTGTGTGCTCTTTTTTTTTTTTTTTTTGACTGTAAAAATTGTGGGAGACATTTAACTAGCCTACATATTAAAGCATTTTGAGATGTCTAGTAGACCACTGCTTCTCTGAAATTTTTTAAAATTCTGAAGTTTAGGCTGGGTGCGGTGGCTCATGCCTGTAATCCCAGCACTTTGGGAGGCCAAGGCGGGCAGATCACAAGGTCAGGAGATTGAGACCATCCTGGCTAACACGGTGAAACCTCATCTCTACTAAAAAAAAAATACAAAAAATTAGCCAGGTGTGGTGGCATGCTCCTCCCGTGTAGTCCCAGCTACTTGGGAGACTGAGGCAGGAGAATCGCTTGAACCCTGGAGGCAGAGGTTGCAGTGAGCTGAGATTGCACCATTGTGCTGCAGCCTGGGCGACAGAGCGAGACTCTGTCTCAAAAAAAAAAAAAATTTTTTTTTTTAAGTTTAATGGTGTCATGGACATTTACAGGGAAATGTGCATTATTTTATTGCATCACTGAAATGGTGACAAGAAAGAGTATGTGGTATACAAATTAATCCTGCAGTCTAACTCTTGACACTGTTTGCTTTGAACAACTAAAAACAGAACTCAGTAAATTTGAGATGAGCCTTCAAATGCAAAAGCTGAAATGTGATTGGATTACTATATAAGTGACATTAAAATTCTACATATACATTGGATGTGTTTGCTAAGAGAATTGTAAAGATATCATTGTTTTAATATCTGTAAATAGCATATTAGTATGCTGTGAAGAATTACCTAATTTTGTGGTTTATCTCTATAATGTGATTGTTATAAAATCCTGCTTTACCCAGCACTTTGGGAGGCCGAGGTGGGTGGATCACCTGAGGTCAGGAGTTCAAGACCAGCCTGACCAACAGATACCTGGTCTCTACTAAAAATAGAAAATTAGCTGGGCGTGGTGATGCATGCCTGTAATCCCAGCCACTTGGGAGGCTGAGGCAGGAGAGTTGCTGGAACCCAGCAGGAGGTTGCGGTGAGCTGAGATGGCGCCATTGCACTCCAGCCTGGACAACAAGAGCGAAACTCCATCTCAAAAAAAAGAAAAAAAAAAAGTGTGTGTGTATATTGCTTTAGTACTTGTTCTGTATTATAATACAGTATTTACTAGTCATCGTTTATCAGTGAATTATTCCTGTGGTTTATTGTATTTTCAATATAGTCATGCTAGATACAATTTCATATTTTAGAAGTTTACTAGATTAAGGCAATAAGTAGTAAATGTATTAAAAATACTGCATCACAGAGGTGAAATTAAGAGTTCTTGGCATATTGGTAGAACAAGATTACAGGAAGAAACTGAGAAATCTTGTACACTTTTTGCCAGACCTTTGCTGTTTTGATGCCAGGCACACAGTAGGCATTTAGTAAAGATCTTTGAAATACTGCATCACAGAGGTGAAATTAAGAGTTCTTGGCATATTGGTAGAACAAGATACAGGAAGAAACTGAGAAATCTTGTACACTTTTTGCCAGACCTTTGCTGTTTTGATGCCAGGCACACAGTAGGCATTTAGTAAAGATCTTTGAATGAATTGAATATATTATTTTGATAAACTGGCAAGGCAGTGATCCCCCAATGTAGTGTGTTTGCATGTTGATTTATTTATTTAATAAATACTTTCTGTGTGCTTACTAGATGTCAGACCCTGCTGTGATGGTATGTGCATTTTAGTGGGATAAAACTGTCAAAAAACAAATTTTAAAAACCAGGTAATGGTGTAAGTGCTATGCAGAAAGTTGAAATAGGATAAAGTATTTGATGATACTTCACTGGGTGGCTACTTTTTTTTGTTGTTTTGTTTTGTTTTGGAGACGGAGTCTCATTCTGTAGCCTAAGCTGGAGTGCAGTGGCACCATCTCGGCTCACCTTCGGCTCTGGGGCTCAAGCGATTCTCCTGCCTCAGCCTCCCAAGTAGCTGGGACTAGAGGTGTGCCCCATCACACCTGGTTAATTTCTTTGTATTTTTAGTAGAGATGGGGTTTCACCATGTTGCCTTGGGTGGTCTCGAACTCCTGAACTCAGGAAGTCTGGGTGGCTACTTTTAAATGTACTAGTCACTGAAAGCCTTTCTGAATAAGGTGGCATTTAAGCTGAGAGCTGAGTAAAAATAAGCACTTGAGATGACGAGAGTGTTTTCTGTAGGGAACTGCTAGGGCAAAGACTTTTAAGAATGTGTTTTGGGAACTAAAAAAGCCTGCATTGCTAAGGTGATGGATAAGAGATAAGAGAGTGAGTTAGGCAAGTGGCCAGAGCATTGTAGGCTAGGGGTTTTCAGGGTAAAATTGGAAACATTTACAAGCAGGACAGAAATCTTTGTTTATTTATCTCTGTCTCTCTTTTCTCTCTCTTTTTCCCTCCCTCCCTTCTTTTCTCCCTTCCTCCCTTCCCTCTCTTTTCCTGTCCTTCCCTCCTTCCTTTCTTTCCTCCCTTCCCCACTCCCTCCTTTCCCTCCCTCACTTCCCTTCCTTTTTCAACAATGTCTTGCCCTGTCACCCAGGCTAGAGTACAGTGGCATGATCATAGCTCACTACAGCCCCAAACTCCTAGGTTCAAGTGATCCTCCACCCTAAGCCTCCCCAGTAGCTGGGACTATGGGGGCATACCACCACTCCCAGCTAATTTTTATTTTTTGTAGAGATGGGGTCTTGATGTTTTGCCCAGGCTGGTCTCCAACTTCTAGCCTTAAGTGATCCTCCTGCCTCAACCTCCTAAAGTGTTGGGATGACAGGCACAAGGCCGCATACCCAGCCGGGAAATATTTCTTTTAGGATTTTTAAAGGTTACTTTGATGCTGTGGAGTGGGCAAGAGTGAAAAGCAGAGATGTCAGTTAGGGGGCTTGTGCAGTAGTTTTAAGTAATTGAAGCTTGAACCAGGGCAGTAGCAGTGGAGATGTAGAGGATTTGGAGATGTAGAGCAGAGGAGATGGAATTAGGATATATTTTGAGAGGTGTAGTTGGCTGTACCACTTGCTGTGTGACCTCAGGCAAGTTACTCAGTATGTGCCTTTTGGTCCTCTGCTGTAAAATCAGAATACTAGTATGAAATACTAAATTATTGGTATATGAATTTTGAAATAGTATTAACAGTGCTTGGTAATGTGGTCCCACTCTCCCTCCATTGTTCTTGCTTAGAAAGCCTCAAATGTGATTAAATTCAACTCAATGTTTGTACTTGCACCTGAGTGGCCAGAGATGCACCTGTAGCCACATTGACTTGTCTTGCTTAAATTTATGACATTAAGGAACTTAAATTCGTGAGCATTAAGGAACACTAAGACACACGAAGGAACCTTAGTTGGGTCCTTAGTGTGCAGCACCTGACAGTCTTCCAGTTTACTAGTCACTCTTCCACTGCCACAGGATGCTTTCATATCATCTACCTTCCTTATTTTCATTTGACGACCCTAGTCTTTATTTGATTGAGAATTTAGAAATAATCGAGACAGAATGTCTACAAGGTCCTACCATAGCTACCTACCTGCTAGCCTCCTCTTACTGTAGATAGTTCTGAATTGTAGATGGTGCTATCTAAGGCAGGTCCTTCCACTTTTCCGCTATACTTCATCCGCTCTCATGTGTGAAGGACATCACTCCATCAGATCTTCTTTTCTCTTCATCACTGATTTTTCCCATTTCTAGGGTATACAAACAATTTTTCCCCATCTTAACGATACACTCCCTCATCTCCATATCCCTCTTTATCTGCTGCCCTATTTCGGTGCTTCTCAAGAAAATTCAGTTTACTTAATTTAATTAATTCTGTTTACTTTTTTCCACATCTTGCTCTTTTCAGATCCACCATACTGTTCCTAAAAGGGAGTCCTCACAATTTTGTACTTGTGCTTCATCCTTAAGCACAATACTTTTAAAAAAGTCTTTCTCCTCATTATTAAAATGGGAGTAATAATAATTGAACTGCTTTCCTATGGTAGTGAAAATCAGGTGAGATCATGGGCATGGAAATATTTAGTGAATTGTGAAATTAGAAATAAGTTTTGCAGTTTTTAAACAACCTTCTTTCATCAGTTTTTATTTTGATCATTTCACTATCCTTTCTTTAAAAGGTTTGTATGAATGAGATATTCTCATTCTCTTAGACTGACATAATCAGAAATTTTGAACAGTGTGTAAAAGCAATGAACAAGGTCCTGCTGTGATAGATGCCATATAGGATTCTGGTTAATTTCTGAAAGAAATTTGCTGAATTTAACCCTACTGTGGCACAGTGAATCCTGCCAAAGGACACTACACCATCTGTTCCCTATAAGTTTAGATAAATAAATGTCTTTTGTAGTGTCACGAATGCTAATCTTACAACTGAATCAGCTTTATAAACCTTTTAAACATTATGTAAACTTACTTCAGCAGAGCAGGTAGACCAGCTACAAATGACTGATAATACATGAGCAGATCCTAGAGGCTTAAAGGGGTAGATAAAATTGTTTTTACCCATTATTCCCCACACACTTCTGGTTGAATTAGGTAGGCACCTTGTTTTCGCTGGTGCACTGGAGAGATCCATTCTTTGCTTATTTAGAAACTTACAGGTATTTTGGGAATTCTGCTTACTCAAGTTTCAAATTCCTGTGTTTCTTTTGATCTTGTTGAAATCATACTGTTAGGAATATATTTTAGAATAGATTAAACTGGCATGTATTGGCTGACTTAAGAGCCTAAGTACCGTTTTACATGGTATTTAGGCTCATTTCTGTGGGACAAACGGGTTTTGGATTTCAAATCATTTATTTAAAATAATAGCCTTTTGGATCATAACCCCAATTTGAGGATTGCTTTTGTTATAGTGCCTGCCTCTTGTCATATAATTCATGTTATGTTATCAGTTATTGTTTCTGTTGTAAAAATCTCCTTGGGTCCAGTGAGGAGATTTTTCCTGTTTGTACTGAAGTCAGCTGACTTTTTAAAAATCAAATTTGTATTTGTAGAATTATCAGGAACCTACCTTGGTACAGAAATTCCCCAGGAAGTACTCTGGTCCCTGTACCAGTTTCTTAAGTGAAGGAGATCAACCAAAGAACCAAAAAAGAAAAAGCATTGCCTGTAGTGTAAACGTAAGAAATCCTTTAGTAAACATATTTGGCTTTGGGAATCTCCTTTATTTTGCTAATTGTTGATTGCCAAAATTTAATTGCTGTTACTGTTTTTTAATTAGGCCATGTAGTATTAGAACTGCCTTAGACCTTTTTCTTTTAAATGAAGTCTCTTTTTTTCTTTTTGAAAGTCCAGTTTTCCCTAAATTGCTCAAATAATTCAGGCTTGTTGTAGTAAATATAGTAAAATGTGAATGGCTTCTAGTCTTTTTTAAAAATATATTTACACATAATACATGAACACAACTACACTGTTTAAAAAATTAATTGGTTAGCAACTAGCTTTTTTTCCTCAAAGATAGTTATAAATATTTCATTCGTTTATATTGCATAGTGTTCAAATGAATGTATGTATGTTAATTTATTTTACCACTTCTCCTTTGTGGATATTTGGGGGTTGTTTTCAGTTTTTAGTATTGCAAACAACAATGTAGTGCACATACTTTGTACCTTTGTCTTTGAAGTAGTTACATAGGCACCTCTAGCATTGATTTCTAGATGTGGAATTATTTGGTCAAAGTGTGTCAGATTGCCTTAAAAAATTCCTGGTTAGGCCAGGCGCGGTGGCTCACGCCTGTAATCCCAGCACTTTAGGAGGCTGAGGCAGGCGGATCATGAGGTCAGGAGTTCGAGACCATCCCGACCAACATGGTGAAACCCTGTCTCTACTAAAAATACAAAAAATTAGCTGGGCTTGGTGGCACGCACCTATAGTCCCAGCTACTTGGGAGGCTGAGGCAGGAGAGTCACTTGAACCCGGGAGGTGGAGGTTGCAGTGAGCTGATAGCGCACCACTGCACTCCAGCCTAGTGACAGAGCGAGACTCTGTCTCAAAAAAAAAATGCCTGGTCAGTGCTTACAAACATTATATGTTATTTACAAATACCGTCTTCCATATGAGTAGCCAGGATTCAAATTTAGGGACTCTGCCTCTAGAACCTATGTGTTTAACCTTCCTATTTCATCTGCCTTAGTGTACCCATCAGAAAAAGGATAATAGTATCTACCTGTGTACTAGTTAACCTATTACTGCATTAACAAATTACCCTAAAATGTAATTAAAACAGTAAACACTTACTATTTCATAGTTTCTGTGAGTCAGGAATTCAGGGGTATTTTAGCTCTGTGGTTCTTATTCAGAGTCTCAGGAAGTTGCATTTAAGGGCTTCATTCTGTACATTAAAGGCTTGACTGGCTGGAGGATTCCCACTGAAAGTGACTTCCTCACATGGCTAACAACTTGGTGATGGTTATTGACTAGAGGCCTCAGATCCTCCCCATATGGGCCTCTCCTCAGGATGCCTGAGTGTCCTCATGACATTGTGGCTGGCTTCTCCCAGTGTGAGTAATCCAAGAGAGCAAAATACAAACAATGGCTTTTATGTATAAACCAGCCTCAGAAGTCACACTTTTACTTTAGCAGTATCTTACTGTTCTTGTGGACTAGCCATAATTCAGTGTGTGAAGGGTATGTACGAAGGCTTGAATACCAATAGATGGGAGTCATTGGGGGCCATCTTGGATGTTGGCTACTGCAACCTCATAGAGATGTAGTACAGATTAAAAGAGTTAATTATTGTGAGGCTCTTAGTACACTGCCTGGCATATGGCAGGTACATAGCCTACATTAGCTTTTATTCAGATGTTATATTTCAGGGCTACCTATTAAAACTTTACACCATTATTTTTACTCTATGTAGTTATAACAGTAATAAGGAGCAACATAGTTACAGAAGTAAGAAGGAAAAATAATACTGTAACATTGAGCAAGCTGTTATATGGAATATGCAATTGCTGACCTAATTAACAAGCAGTAGCCTAGAAATCTTATGCAAAGTGCTGTGTGAGAAGATTGACATGGCAGCTCATTATACTATCATAGGAACATGATTTACGAGATATTATTTTGATGGCTCATGTATGACCTAAATTTGTCAAATGAAAATGACTACTTTTTTTAAGAGACAGAGTCTTGCTCTGTTGCTCAGGCTGGAGTACACTGACAAGATTATATCTCACTCCAACCTTGAACTCCTGGGCTCAGTCAGTCTTTTATCTCAGCCTCCTGAGGTAACTGGGACTACAAGCAGGCACCACAGCACCCGTCTAATTAAAAAAAATTTTTTTGAGATGGTGGCTCACTATGTTGACCAGGCTGACCTCGAACTATTGGGATAACAGGGGAAAGGACTACTTTTAATGGTTGTTGGCCTGAACTAAAATAGTGCCATTACCACAGAGATGCACAGTAGTGCTCACATTAGGAAATAATTAAATGGTAAGTTTAGCTTTGTGGCTTTGTGGTGGCACTTTTTTTTTGAGACAGAGTCTCGCTCTGTCGCCCATACTGGAGTGCAGTGGCGCGATCTCAGCTCACTGCAAGCTCCGCCTCCCGGGTTCACGCCATTCTCCTGCTTCAGCCTCCAGAGTAGCTGGGGACTACAGGCGCCCACCATGTGGTGGCACTTTTAAATACACTATTATGATTGTCTTCCTTTGCAGGAAAAAGGAAAAACCATGCCCATCATGTTGAATATTATATTGAGTACATTTTTATTTTTAAATGCACAATTTTATAAGAGATAATTAAGTAGCTAGAAAAAAAATGTTTGATTTCTTGAATGTTAACCATGGCTTTGTCTCTAGTGGAATTAATGATAAACTACCATTATTTATATAGCAGGATATGCGGCACAATGAAAGTTCTAGCCCTGGTTATGTACTGAGATTGTGGTGCTCACGTTTATATTCACTCTGTCGAGATGGCTTACTGGAGTGGGAGCGTTGGCGTGGGGCTCAGCACAGTTAAAGGAGTCATAATTGCATCTATTGTGGGCCATATCCTTTCCAAGAGAAATCTTTGCTGAGTTCTACCTCTTCCTTTGAAGCATCCAGAAAGAAGGCAGTCTTTCTTGCTAATCTGTTTTAAAGTACGCCCAATTAGATTGGGTTAGGGATGATTAAAACAAAGTAATTTAGATACAGTTCTTCCACAGATACATTATGGTTTAAATGCCTCTAGGACATCGCGTGAAGGTGTTCAGTAGAGAGTTAAGTGTGTATAAATGAAGGTCAGGGAGAGACAACTGGGCTAGAAATACGGATGACATCTGCATGGTTATTAAAACTAGGAGTAGACACGATGGATTATCCTGGAAGTCTAAGTAACACTTAAAGGACTGGCCAGGGAGGAAGATTTCGTGAAGCAGTGAACTGGGGAGATAGGAAAACCAAAAGTATGACATCCTGGAAGCCGAAGGATGGTAGTATATAAAGGAGGGACAAGTCAGTACTGTCACACGTGACAAGAGGAAGATAGGAGAGGATTAAGAAGTGTCTTATTATGATGTTGCAGAATTCAGTGATATGGGTAAAGAGCAGTGTTAATGGAATGGCCAGTGCGGGCGTTGGGGGGTGGGGGAGGCAATACCAGAAAAAATAAGCAGCAGAATGAGAATAAATTTCATGTTTTTGTTTATCAGCACAGTATTGCCCTCTTTTGAGTAGTTGGTTTTGGATTATGAATAAGTGAAGACAGTGGTGTGTATTTAAGTTTTTGAAGAATTAGATTAAGAGGGGAGAGAGAGTCTAGGAGGAGACGAGATTGTTAAGTGTTTGTTTTTAAAATGATAAAGAATTAGGTCTAAGTGTCAATGGAAGTGAACTGAGTGAAGAGAGGCTGAAAAGGCTGGGGGAGATAGGCAATATAATGAATTTAGTAAGATACTGAAAAATACTTGGAGGCGAACCAGAGGACCGGTGGAAAGAATTAGGTTTGAAAGAAAGGGATTCTTCTTTCATTTAATAGGTGAGAAGGAGATGTAGGTGGGTCTGGATGCAACAAAGTTAAACAGAAAGTTGAAAATAAGTTCCTCTACTGTTTTTAATAAGGTAGAAAGTGGTCACCTGCAGAGAGTATGAGAGGATGCTGGGAATCAGATTTAGAGTAGAATGCAGATTTAAGATATTCTTTTGGAGGATGGAGAATAGGGCTAACTAGGGGGAACAGAAGATTTAGTGTATCCTTTTCTCCACTAGCATTTAGAAAACTGGGTATAAATGTTGATAGGCAGTCTCTTAGGTAAAAGTTGAGATTTGTTAGCTAAGCAAGGTTAGGACAATGAGACACTACAGAGTGGCTGGAGTAAATTTTAGAGGTTGAGTACTGACAGAAACAGATGGTGTTGGTCCAAATACAGAATTTTGTGTGTCAGTAGCAGCAGAAAGACAAGGAAGTTTTTGATATTAGAAAGAAGGTGATAGGAGCAGTGACAGTGTTGTCTAAGCAAAATAGAGCTGATAGTGAAGATCAAAATGAAAGTAGAGACTCTAGGGATCAAGTTTTATGGAGGTTCAAGAGCAAGTATAGTGAACAGTTACTAAGAGCTAGTAGGAACAGGAGATTGGTCACTTATAATTTTAAACATAGAGTGGTTTTTAGATGACAGAATTCAGCCTGTGTTCTGTGAGTATAGATTGGATTGTAAGTAAAGGTCACTGTTTTGTTCAAGGTAAGGAACAATGCCAGAATTTCAGACAGGTCAGTGAACCTGGTTCCAAAGTCTTGGTCAATTATTTTCTTTGACGTGGTACTGTTGGGTCAAATCCCCGTGCCTTCACCCACTACCTTAAAAATGTTGAAGCATCTTGGCATGTTGCCCTCAAAAATTTTGATCATTTGGTACTTTCTTATTCTGAGAATGTATTTCTTCACTTTCAATGCCAAGAATTATTCAAACCAATCTTTCCAGTGTGGTAGTCTATTGGATTAATAACATGAGGCATCATTTATGTGTTTGGTTACTAATGAAGTTGAGCTTTTCTGTGCTGTGACTGTAATTGTGAATTGCCTGCCCTGCCATTTGTCCAATTTTTTTTATTAGTGCATGAACAGTTTTGTGCCTTGTTTCTCTTTTTTTTTTCTTTCTTGAGAGAGTCGTATTCTGTTACCTGGGCTCGAGTGCAGCGGCATGACCTTTACTCACTGCAGCCTCAGCCACCCAAGTAGTTGGGATTACAGGCATGCGCCACCATGCCCAGTTAATTTTTGTATCTTTAGTAGAGACGGGGTTTTGCTATGTTGGCCAGGCTAGTCTTGCGCTCCTGGCCTCAAATGATCCACCCACTTCGGCCTTCCAGAGTGTTGGGATTACAGGCATGAGCCATTGCACCCAGCTGCCTTTTCTCTTTTTTAATTGCTTTTTTTTTTTGAGATGGAGTCTTGCTCTGTCGCCAGGCTGGAGTGCAGTGGCACAATTTTGTCTCACTGCAACCTCTGGCTCCCTGGTTCAATTGATAACCCCTTTCTCAGCCTCCCGAGTAGCTGGGACTACAAGTGCACGCCACCACACCCGGCTGATTTTTGTATTTTAGTAGAGACGGGGTTTCGCCGTGTTGGCCAGGATGATTTCGATCTCTTAACCTTGTGATCTGCCCACCTCGGCCTCCCAAAGTTCTGGAATTACAGGCATGAGCCACTGCGCCAGGCCTTTTAATTTCTTTTATTATTTTTTTTATTTTTGTTTGTCCTTTTTTTCGTTTGAGTTGCATGTTTAGCCTGTTAATTTTTCTTCTTTGTTGAATAAACATTTTTAGTGTTTAGTCTACAGTTACTTCTTTAGCCAAATCATATAGGTGTTTTGTATGGAGTCCCCATTGTTATGTTCTTAATATTCTGTGTTTGTTTTGTTTTGTTTTTGAGACTGAGTCTTGCTCCTGTCGTCCAGGCTGGAGTGCAGTGGTGTGATCTTGGCTCACTACAACCTCTGCCTCCTGGGATTCAAGCAGTTCTCCTGCCTCAGACTCCCAAGTAGCTGGGATTACAGGTGCCAGCCACCATGCCTGGCTAATTTTTGTATTTTTAGTAGAGATGGGGTTTCACAGTGTTGGCCAGGCTGGTCTCGAATCCAACCTTAGGTGATCCGTCTGCCTTGGCCTCCCAAAGTATAGGATTACAGGTGTGAGCCACTGTGCGCAACCTTAATATTTTTTAATCAATTTTGATTTCTTTGAAGCAAAAGTTATTTAGTAGTAAATTACTAAAGGGCCTTTTTGTTTTGGTCCAGCTTTTCTTAATTTATGGTGCTGTTGGTTTTTTTTTTTTTTTTTTTTGCCTTTGGCCTCTCCTCCCTCATTTTTGATACATAAAGCTAGAGAGTCCTGTTATTTAGGCTTTTTGAAATATGAAATATTTAAGTCTTACTTCATTGAAACCTGTCAAGAATGAGATATTCTTGCATGTTTATTTTCTTTTACTTGTTGCTTCATATGTGTCTTTTTTTCTTTACATATGTCTATGCTCTGTTCATTTATTCATCGAGCACAGGATAATGGAGCACCCACTCCATGCCAAGCCACTATGTATTGTTCGGAGAACTGGGTTCATGCATAGAGCTACAGTTGGTCTGTAATTTATTGTAGTTTTCGTAAATAATCACACTTGCAAATATTACATCTTGTCTCTAGAAACAAAATTTGAAAAGAAATTTACCATTCACCACTGAGTGCTCCACCCATGCTCTGCCATCAGTTAGTTGACTTGGGAAGTCTTTTAGCATGTAGGATAGCAGTCCTCAAATGACTTGGTTTCAAAACTTGTTTACATTTAAATAAGTTATTGAGGGCTGGGATTACAGGCATGTACCACCATGCTCGGCTAATTTTTTTTTTTTTTGCATTTTAGTAGAGACAGAGTTTCATCATGTTGGCCAGGCTGATCTCGAACTCTTGGCCTCAGGTGATCCTCCCACCTCAGTCTCCCAAAGTTCTGGGATTACAGGCATGAGCCACTGTGCCTGACCCAATGTACTTAACATTTATTAATGTTTACCATATTAGAAATTAAAACAAATTTTATTAATGTTCATTTAAAAACAGATATAAATTTATTATAATAATTTTTTTTGCAAAAAAATAACTATGTGCCAAAATAACAGTAACAGCAAAGCACTGAGAAGACTGACAATGTTTTACTTTTTTTGCAAATCTGATGTTTTGGCTTTAAAAAAAATTTTACTTGTGTTTCACCTTTGGAATGAGGAACAGTGGAAAATAGTGGATTGGGGTTTTTGTGATGGATTTCTACTTTGGGGAACATCAGAATAGCAATAAATGCTACTGACCCATTTCAGGAAGATCAGTACAGCAAGGATGGTTTATATGGTATTTACAAAATACTCTTTGGAGTCATGTAAGGGATGGTAACCTCTTTATTTCCGTCTCCTCGTCTATAAAATTGAGTGGGTGACATATCCTTTTGTCCCAGAGTTTTGAGGATTGTGTGAAATTGTATGTTAACATTTGAAGCTAAATAAGCTTTTTTTATCTTTGAAGTACACACTGTCACTTTTTAATTGTAGAAGAGAAACCTATATTTGTATCCCTTTCTGTCTAAAACTCAGAGAACTGTCAACTTAGATAATTTTCAAGAAGTATTCTGGGAAATTGAAGGAATTTGAATTTTTCTCCTTGGTTCTTGTGTCTTTAAAGTAATGAAAGTAGTTCTATAAAGGCAAATGAGAAAGCCATCTCTTTTTTTACTCCTCTGCCTCCCTACTTAACAGGTTAAGAAGTCCATTAGACTCATTTTTCTAAATACCGTATAATGAGCCTAATTGTCACACAATTTTAGGAAATGAAGAGACTCTAAAGGTCATGGATTCCAGCTCCTCTTATAGATGAAACTGATTCTGAGAGAAGCTAAGCTGCTTGTTTAAGAGCATTGAAGTTGTCTGATGGTTTTCAGCCTGGGCTGAACTTTGGAACCACCTGTAAAGCTTTTTAAAAATACTGATGTCAAGGTCCCACCCTCAGAGATTATGTTTTAATTGGTGTTTGTAAAGCACCCGTGGTGATTGTAATGAAGCATAAAACTTAAAATGAATTATTTGCCTTTTAGCATTCACAATTTAACCTTTAACATTGAAGTATTCTTCTTGTTGATGAGACTGTTTTATTTCTGAGATTTTTTAGGTGATCGAGCTTTACTTTCTTGCTCCGTGGGAAATAAATCCATAAACATTATATAAATCAAAACTTTGATTTTGAAAACTTTATTTTAAATTATCAAGTCAACTAGTAAACTTTTAAAAATCTGTGTGTATCAGATGGTGTTAAAGTTTATGCCTATCATAACTAATAATATGAGTTAATATTGAATCTTTTTTGATACAAATTGGAAAAACAATCTTTGAGGTTTTGGAAGCATTAATAATTATGTATATAATTTTTGTCTTCCATTATTTATTCAGATTCTGGATTGTCATTTTTTGTTTAGACTTTTTCCAAAACAGATCTTTATTTTTCCTATAGGTGAAAGCACTGAAAGAGAAGATTGAATCTGAAAAGGGAAAAGATGCCTTTCCGGTAGCAGGTCAAAAATTAATTTATGCAGGTATGAATTAAATATTAAAATTAACATGCCATGTCTTGATATTCTTTTAGTTTTAGAAATGTTATCTTACATATTGTAGTATATTCAAATTGTCAGAAAAATGATTGTACAAATAAAAGCAGTGAAAGAGCAGTCGTTTGAATCTAATGTTGATATTCAATCTTCTCTTTATTCACATTTGCCCTATGTATTTTTCCATCAAACGGTATTTTGTGTCATCTTTTGTAAGCATCATGTAACTGGCTTTTGTGTTTTTAATGAAACTGGGCTTTTTTAAAAAATTGAATTGAAACCATTTATATTGATTGTGTTATTATTACTATGTTTGGAATCATTCTTGTAAAAATTAAGTTTAACCAAAACCGACTGAAGAATACCGAAAAAACACATCACACAGAAAGACATTGACAGGAAGAAAAAAATTAATATTCAGATTATGTAAAGAATTCTTAGAAATCAATAAGGAAAGGATGACCAATAAAGCAACAAAGGATAAGCATAGGAATTATAGATTTAACTAGCCTCACTAATAACCAGGAAAATGTATTTTAAAAATACACTTGATATCCAAATTTAGTAGAGAAAATGCTTTCGTTGTAGATGTTAGTAAGGTGGGTGTTTGATCGCCCATGGATTCTTCTATTTTTCTGAATAGTGTTTCCTAAAGTGAGACAGCCTGGAGGAAATGCTAACACGGTGATTCAGTCCCATTATTTTTATAGATCAGAGTTCAGAAGCCTAAAAAAGCAGACATAAAATTCCAATTTCCAGTTTCTCGTTTTGGCCTGTTTTCTCATTCCTATCCATATTCCTTTCTGTCTTAATGTTAGCAGGTTTTGATTCAATAGCTTTTTAAAGATGGAAAACTAAATTCATGGAGCAGGAAACATCAGGGAGTCCTACTTACCTAATACATGACCTTCAGCGCGATCGCAGTCTTTTGTACATCTTTGTACATTTCTGAGTTCTGTAGCATCTTGCTCTTTCTTGTGTATCATGTCATTTTCTGAAGTACTTTTAGTGTCTTGCTTTGATAGTGTTAGAACATTTCTGATTTATCAGATACGTGTATTTTGGGGAACAGGAGATTGGTTTCTCTCCCCTTCTTCGTATCAGAAAAGAATATAGGTTATTTTCCAGAGGACCCCTGTGCAATCAGAGTATTGGATTTTCTTTATCGTCATGATCTCCTTCTTTTCAGGGTCTCTTTCATATTTTCTTGCCCAGTAAGTCCTTTATGTAATGAAGTAATACATTTGTAAAAATTGATTGTCATTCTATATACACTATATAAGTTTGATATCTTTCAGTTAAATGCTTATGCCTTTTAGTTTTGTTTATTTTGAGAGAGGGTCTTGCTCTGTCACCCAGGCTGGAGTGCAGTGGTGTGATTATAGCTTGCTGTATCCTTGAACTCCTGGGCTCAAGTGATCCTCCTGCCTCAGCCTCCCAAGTAGCTACGACCATAGGCATGTGCCACAGTGCCTGGCTAATTTTGAATTATTTTTTTTTATAAACAGGGTTTTGCTATGTTGCCCAGGCTGGTCTCAAACTCCTGGCCTCAAGCTGTATTCCCTCCTCAGCCTTCCAAAGGGTTGGGATTACAGGCATGAGCCACCATGCCCTGCCACTTAGGAATTGTTTTATTTTTATCTCGATTGATTGGTTTTTTCTTTGGGAAAAGTACTGACTGATAGAATTTATGTTGGTGATTCATATTTTAATATTTCTGAAATAATCATATTTCAAGTAGAAAGTTGTTTTAACTAACTTATGTGTAAGAGAAAGATTATGCCTTAAATGATTTTTTTTTCTCTTAATGTATTAGGCAAAATCCTCAATGATGATACTGCTCTCAAAGAATACAAAATTGATGAGAAAAACTTTGTGGTGGTTATGGTGACTAAAGTAAGTTTCAACTTCATTCTGTATATGTTTGTGCATGTAAGTCTTTTTAAAAATGATGATCCCAAGTCCACACAATGGACACAGTTTATACACATCCATAGTGGTGTGAACTTTACTATGAAGCTTTTTAAGAATTTACCTTAAGTGAAACATAAAGTTATTAATGGTTTATGTTATTATACATTAAACTATAATTTAATATAGTTTTAAATAAAATTTTATGTAAATTAAAACAATTGAAACACCAAAAGGAAGAAAAAAATTAATATTCAGATTATGTAAAGAATTTTTAGAAATCAGTAAGGAAAGGATGACCTATAAAGCAAAAAGGATAAGAGTAGGAATTATAGATTTAACTAGCCTCACTAATAACCAGGAAAATGTATATTAAAAATACACTTGATATCCAAATTTAAAATGTTGAAATTATTTCTGCTAGAGTAGTGAAATCATTTATTATATAATTCTTTTAAAATGTCTTTATAAATGGAATAAATGTTTATTCTGTAGTTTTCGTAAGTTTGTCTTAAATAGACTTGCTAAATTATGTACTAGTCCTAACAAATTCCTCAAGGCAGAAAAGGCATGAAAGCTTATTATTACAGTGATATTTCTTAATGAAAGAATATGTTTTTAGAAACTGAAAAAGGGAAAAGGCAGCTAAAGAAATGATGGAATGATTTTTGTGAGGAAGTTTTAAACAGATACTTTCTTGTGATTTAGTAGGTTGGAATGTATTTGGAACAATTTATGAAAGTAAATTTTTTTTAAAGCAGAGAATGAACATGGATTTTTTTAAGAGACTATATACTTGTTTATTTAAAGATATAATACAGTGTAGAATTAAGAGACAAATGGAGAAGTGGTACTCATGACATTCATTTTTAGGATTAGATTGTCATAATCTGAGAAAGAACAGTGTTACTTGTAGCAATGAAAGTAAGTTTAAATCACTAATTGAAACCACTTCATCAAAGGCCAAAAGTGGAATAAATGTGGGTTTTTTCTCAAAGTCACAAAATAATTAATAGTAATAGAAAATAGAGTTGAAATAAATTTTAATTACCACATCCTTCTATACCGGGAAACAAGCAGCTAAATAATTTACATGTGTTGAACTTGAACATTTTTTAATTTGTTAAGAACCATATTGATTTTGCTATACTTAAGAACTTAACTCACTATATGTTAAGCTTTAAAAACAGAGAAGCAGAATCGTAAGGAAACCTTGTATCATCTAGGTTTTTTATTCAACTGTGATAAAATATTATAACAAACTTCCAGTTTAATCATTTTAAGTGTACAGTTCAAAAACATTACAGTTACATTGTTTTGCTGCTATCACCATCATATAAGTGGAATCCTATGGTATTTGTCTTTTTGTGACTGGCTTATTTCACTTAGCATAATGTTATCAAGGTTCATCTATCTGTGTTATAGCATGTGCCAGAATTTGCTGAATACTATCCTATTTTCCTATCTAGTTTTAGCATATATAGTACATAATGGAAAATGTGATAGCCACACAGTTTTAAATATGTTTTACTGGTCTTAGTTTCTTTTAATATTACAGTAATCCTGACTATTTAGAACACCAGAATTAAGCAGAAAAAGTCTCAAAGGGTGCGTGTATTTGAGAAATAGATACTTGAAGCCTGTCATTATATTACGTACAATTTTTTTGTTTTTCCTTCAAGTCTTTTATTCCTAATATTACATAGGATTCTAATGATATTTATGACTGTTTTATTTTGAAGTTAATAGTAGAGGACAACTATAAGAAGGAAGGGAATGCTGCTACAGTAAGGCATTATGGAAGCACTGAGAAATGACCTTATTAATACAAAGAAGGGAAAGGAAAAAGCTATTAAGATCAAAAGCAATAATAAAAACTAAAAAGCAGAGAGTGACTTGATACTGTTTAGAATAAAGAATAAATAGCTGTTCTTGGCAGTAGGAACCTTGAAGACAAGTCATTTTGCAATATTATTTTGATAACAAATAATTAAGGAGAATATTAAATGAGTATGCCACATTTAAAAGTACATTTTTATCTAGATTGGTTATTACAAAGTTTTGGTGCTTAAAACTCTGAATTTTCACCTTTGTGAAGCTCCAGTCTATCCAGAATAACTGAAGATCCAGAATGACCTGAGGATTTCAGCTCATTGACGTTTTAGAACGTTAATAGTCTGCGGAATATTATATTGGCTGTTAAGAAAATTAAGCTACAAGGGAGTAATGCTAGTATTTTTTAAAAACCTATCACCTTTCACTAACCTTTTTTTTTCCTAATGTCTTCTTTATTAACTCAAAAAGACACAAGGCAGCTCAGCTCACTGGTTTTAGAGTTTGTTTATGCTTGTGGCAGATTATGTTGAATTTAAGTCCTGTCTTCCACCAAAATATCTACCTTTGGTCCTTGGGAAAGTTATGAACTAAACAGGTAGTAAGCATTGACAGGCCTTAGGAGAAAACTAAAACTCATGTAGTATGATTTTTACGCATGTACAATTGACCCTTGAACACCACTGAGCTTAGAAGTGCCAGCCTCTGCCCTGCAGTCAGAAATCTGCATGTACCTTTTGACTCGCCCAAAACTTACCTACTAATAGCCTACTCTTGACCAGAAGCCTTACTGATAAACAGTGGATTAATACATGTTTTGTATATTACATATATAATATACTGTATTAAAGTAAGCTAGAGAAACTATTACTAAGAAAATCATGGCCAGGTATGGCGGCTGATGCCTGTAATCCCAGCACCTTGGGAGGCCCAGGTGGGCGAATCGCTTGAGCTCAGGAGTTGGAGATCAGTCTGGGTAACCTGGTGAAACCTTGTCTCTATAAAAAAAAAAAAAAAAAAATACAAACATTTAGTGGGGAGTGGTAGTGTGAGCTTGTAGTCCCAGCTACCTGGTGGTGGGGGCGGGGGCAGTGACTGAGGCAGGAGCCTTGAGAGGTTGAGGCTGCAAGGAGCTGTTATCACACCACTGCACTCCAGTGTGGGCTCCAGATAGAGTGAGACCCTCTCTCAAAACAAAACAAAGAAAATCACAAGAGAGAATATTTCTAGTGTTCATTAAGTGTAAGTGGATCATCATGAAGGTCTTCATCCTTGTCTTCACACTGACTAGGCTGAGAAGGAGGAAAGGTTGGTCTTGCTGTCTCAAGGTGGTAGAGATAGAGGAGGTAGAAGGAGAGACAGGCACCCTCTGAAAAAAATCATCATATAAGTGGACCCAGTGCAGTTCAAACCCTTGTTCAAGGGTCAACTAATTGTTTTTTGCTCTGTGGAAAGCTTTATGGCTCTACTTCCAGTTCAGAAAGTGCTGAGCATGTGGAGGTAACTTAATTTGGCCTTCATTTTTCTGCTTATCTACATACGCGTCTCAAAGTATTGTGAACCTTTTTGTACTTGGACCTGTTGATTTGTAGTCAATTTTTAGATTTTCCTCCCTCTTCTAAAATACAGTGCAACAGAATATTTGACATGTTTATAAACAAACATTTGTACTGCCATTTCAAGAACATTATTTTGGGCTAGGTTTAGTAGTTTATGCCTGTAATCCTAGTGCTTTGGGAGGCCGTGGTGGGATGATTGCTTGAGGCCAGGAGTTCAAGACCAGCCTGGGCAATGTAGCAAGACCCTGTCTTTAAAGAAAAGTATTTTGGTAATGCTTTTAAGTGGTTATTAGGTACTTTAAAGTTACAACTCAGGTACATAAAGTTTTTTTGAGAAAATGATACGGTTTTCTTTTTTGTTTTATATATATATATATATATATATACACACACACACACACACACACATACTCTATATTTCAAATTTTTGACTTTTTGTATTAACTTGATATGAAGACTGAAATTGTTGGGTAAAATTAATTGTGGTTGATAATTAAGATTAACATATGCTCTCATGAGCTTTGCAAGAGTAACCATGAGTCAGACTGCTAATATTGATCATTTATTGTGTCATTTTACAAAATTATTTTCAAGTTACAGGTTGTTATTAGTGCTATGTTTGTGGCATCCTGTAACGGTATAGTGTAATTAGAGATCAGTCAATATGTAGTATTTTATCGTAATTTATTTTGCCTTTTAATGTGTTTAGCCCAAAGCAGTGTCCACACCAGCACCAGCTACAACTCAGCAGTCAGCTCCTGCCAGCACTACAGCCGTTACTTCCTCTACCGCAACAACTGTGGCTCAGGCTCCAACCCCTGTCCCTGCTTTGGCTCCCACCTCCACACCTGCATCCATCACTCCAGCATCAGCGACAGCATCTTCTGAACCTGCACCTGCTAGTGCAACTAAACAAGAGAAACCTGCAGAAAAGCCAGCAGAGACACCAGTGGCTACTAGCCCAACAGCAACTGACAGGTAGGAACTGGATTCTAGGAAATTCTATCTCAAAATCCGTGTTTAACAGGAACTTCATGCATTTATTTTGATGATTGTTTTGATTAAACTGACTGTATCTGCTATGTTAAGCCTTTTTTAAATGTTTGACTGAAACATATGCTGTGTCTATTTTGATAGTTTGCTAAGGAGAATATAAGTACAAATTTCCATAATCAGATTTCTGTACTCTGTTGATTTGGGCAGGGTGGGGTGCAGTGGGAAGGAGAGAGCAAGTGAAAATCATTTTTTAATAGAAACGTTAGGAAATACAAATAACCAAAATGAGTCAAGGATTATAACATGACATTGCCACCCTAATCATCATTTGTACTTGATCTGTATGCTTTGTGGTCATTGTCATGTATGTCATAAGCATCCTTCCATGTTAGTAAATCTTTCCAGTAGTTTATACATTGTGTTTGGTTCTGACATTTGTTAGCTCTTGTAACCTGAACCTGTGGATTATTTCAATTTTTCACTGTTGTATCTGTATCTTTGTGAGCTTGTGTAGAAATTCAAGCTTCTGCCTATATAGATCTTTAGGGGAAAAAGGGAAAAGAGTGTTGGGATATTTGAGGAGCAAGAAATAATTCCTTGTGGGAAGTTGACAGCAGAGACACCTCAACTAAGTGGCTACTTAGGCAGTTAGGATTATTGAGCAGTTTAAAACAAGATTTTTTTTTTCTCCCCAGATGATCAGGTAAAATGACCAAATGCTTAAGTCAGAGAGGTCTCTTGGTTGGAAATCATTCAGCACAATTCCTTGATCTAAGAGCATGAGTTATATTATGACCAGCCTTCACTGGCACTACAGTTGTTTGTGCTTTGTGACTTAGAGCAACTCAGGACCTCAGAGGTAGTAGTTATATGATCCTTGCAGAGTCAGAGTCAGACAGTGGAAAACTGTGCAGTGACTGGAAGGGTTGACAGACATGGAAAGGGGTTAAGATATATATGACAATGATCAGAAAGATACAGTTGTGATCCTTCATTTTAGTGTTCTGCCTTTGAGTGTGGTTTCTGTGTCTGACTTAGTCAACTGTGTTTGGAGGAGTCTAAGCCACCGGATTCATTGCTTACTCGGGTCTCTTTCTAAAGAATTGATTCCCTAAGAATATAACATGGGTTTAGGCAGTAAAATATTTGCACTGTTACTTGCCTGGAACACTGCTTTAAGTATTCTGTGACACCATTGCCTAACTTGATCCATCTTTCCCATGTACAACTAGAAATGCATTCAACCGTCTTATCCTAGTGGATACCACGTAGAGTCAGGTTAAGCTGTTACATCACAGAGCTGTTGATCAGGTCTGTGTGTGAGAGGGAACTTAGAAATTTAAAAAATTGGTTCACCAAAGCACTTAAATATTGCAAACTTAATACGTCTTAAGTCAGTTGGCACAGTACATCTTATTCTCTTAATTGCTTTAAGCTCCTTTAAAAAAAACTTACAGTGTGAGAATTTTAAAGTTGATCAATACATTTTAATGTACTAATGCCATAGATTTAAATTTGTTTCTTCATTAACTCTTTTTTTTTGAGACAGAGTCTCACTCTGTCACCCAGGCTAGAGTGCAGTGGCATGATCGCGGCTCAGGTTCAGGCGATTCTCCTGTCTCAGCCTCCTGAGTAGCTGGGATTACAGGCGCATGGCACCACGCCCAGCTAATTTTTTGTATTTTTAGTAGAGAAGGGGTTTCGCCATGTTAGCCAGGCTGATCTGGTACTCCTGACCTCGGGTGATCCACCCACCTTGACCTCCCAAAGTGCTGGGATTACAGGCGTGAGCCACCACACCCGGCCCATTACTCTACTTTTATTTTCTTCCTGGAGTTGCAGTTTTACTTAACGTTATTCTAAAAAGAGCCAGGATTATCTTTTCAGACCTACAGAAGTTGCATAAGTAACTTGATGGTCAGTGATCCCCGAAAGCAGACACTAGAGTTTCTTAGTTGGACTTTGTATACCAACTGCTTATTCTTATTTCTGAAAATTTTACCTCAGAGAAATATAAGAAGAGAGGAACGAGAGAAACTCAGAAAACAAGCTGCTTAAATGCGTCTTAGTTCCTTTATCTTTGCTGGAAAATATCTACTGTCCTGTGAAACACAAAACCTAGTGAATAATTATCAGGAGATAAGCTGATAAGAGAGCTTCGGGAAGTCTGTTTATGACCACTGACCTGATGTTTGTTATTAGGGATTTGTTTCTTTAGGTCAATTTTGTTGTTTTAAAAATTGTCTATTACAGTGCAAATTCCACTTGATATCTACCTGAGAGGAACTGCACTTGTGCCCATGACCGTATTGTTTGTAATTAAAGGACAAATTGGAATCCTAAATTGACCTGTGGTTTATTCGTAGTAGAGAACAGGACTACTCAAAGTGTAGTTGTCAATAGGCCACATCAGCATCACTGGGAGTGTGTTTGACATGAATTCTTGGGCCACCCTGGACCTGTAAATCAGAATTATCTGAGAGTGGATCCTGGAAGTCAACAAGCCCTCCTGGTGAATACTTGGGATTCTTGAACTCTGTAAAATTTGAGAAACCCTGTATCTGATACTACAAGACAGTTAAAGTATGTACTATATAAGCATGTTAAATGAGTGTGGTTTTGAGGCTTTGTTATTGAGTGAAAAAAGCAGGTTGCAAAAGAGTATAGGTGATAACCATAAACCAGACAAAACCCATGAACAACATCGTACATTTTCTGTGGGTATGCATGTTAATGTGTAGAAGAGAAGTAGGAAAGCGTTGACATATAACTGATGAGTGGTTTCCTCTGTGGTTGGAGAGGGGAGAAGTAGTGAGACAGAATCAAGATTAAAGAATAGTGGTTAAAGTATAAGTACACCCAGTCTTATCTGTGGTGTTTAAAGAGAACTTTTTAAAGACAATGTGTGATAATAGTGTAAATTATTCTAAGGGAGACGAGTCTTACCGAATTTTAAAATGTATTATACAGTAGTGATTAAAACAGTTTGGAATGGCTCATATTACAAAGATTGGTCAGGGAAATCAACAGTAGCCTAGAAATAGACCCAAATAGATACAGGAACTTAATAGAAAATAAAGATACAATTTCAGAACAATGTGGGGAAAATGCTGTTGAGATCTCATCATCTGGAATGAAAAAAGAATGACCCCTCATACTATACACCTGCAAAAATAAATTATAGATGGATATGGATTTAATGCAAAAGAAAAGCCATAAACTAATGGAGAACAAGGGAACAAAAGAATAATCTTCACTTTGCGAAGTCATTCCTAAGCAAGACAACAACAAAAGTTGTAACAGGAAAGATTGATAAATTTGACTGTAGAAAGAATGTAAATGCAGGAAACCAAACTACACATTCCTTAATAAGAGCTTAATTTGGTCTTTTAAATGGAATACCGTGCATCTGTGGGAAAAAATTGAAGTAGATTTGATTGTGCCGACATAGAATGATTGTTAAGTTAAAAAACACAAAAGCTTAAAAAACAAAACAACAAAAAAAAAGTAAGATGCAAATTGTTATTCTTTTAAATAGAAATTGGTGTCATAGTGGTGGTCTCTGGGTTAGGGGTAGGAAAAATTTAGTTTTTATATATTGTGCTTTTTGATATTTTATTTTCTCTGTATTAGTTTTACAGTATATTTAATGAAGAACTTAAAAATTATACCAAAGGATTATATTAATCATAATATTCATATTGGATGTTATGATGCCAGGCACTTTGCTAAGCAGTGTACTAGTGTAGCCCTACCCACAACACTCTGGAGTATATGATACTATCACTGACCATTGTACTGATGAAGAAACACGCTTAGAAAGGTTCAGTAATTTACGAATCCAAACTTGGGTTTTCTGCTCTTACTATATACTACCAAAGGCTTTCTCAGAACTGAAATATAATGGGTGTTTTTTTTAATTGAGACACAGGTCTAAGTGTGTATGTGTGTCTGCTTTAAAGTTCCAACTACTACCTTTACCACTGTTGTAAACTTAAGTTTATTTTTCTTTGGCCTGCTCTTCGTGGTCTTTCATAATTTTCTTTTATTGCAGATTTCTCTGTAGTTTCCCAACAGAAACTTAATGTTTTTACACTGATTTTCGTTACATTCAAACTTGGATTTAACCCATATCTACCTTTTTTGCATATGCTATATTTCTTTATTTGAATGTCTTCTTTCAGTGTCCTCGTTCAGAACTTATCTGTAAGATCTCATTATGTAAAGACTATAGCCTAATTTGGTTTCTCCATGTGCTATTTTACTATATACTGCTTTTGATATTTCTTCTGGTGTGACTTGATTTATAAATTATTTAACTTCTCATGTAAATTACTTCAGGTAAATAATTGTGCATTATCTTTTTTGTATTCAATAGACAGATGCTGTCTGTTAGGATATTATTTTATATATTTTGACATTTAAAATGATGGATTCTCAGAATAGAAGGAGTACCAAGATTGAAAATTTTTCCCAAACCACAAATGTTGTAGATAAAGCTTTTGGATTTAATCTACAAGAGACAGTTTAAATACTGTAGTCAGACTTTTGTATTTAATTAAAATCAAAGAATCTGTTTACAAGTTGTATAGTTACTAAACTAATGTAAATTAAATTGTATATACTTTTTAAAATGTGATTGTTCTAAAATCCTTTTACAGTACATCGGGAGATTCTTCTCGGTCAAACCTTTTTGAAGATGCAACGAGTGCACTTGGTAAGTATCTATTTTTCCTTGTAAACAACCTGTGAAGAGATAGGTAAGAGGCTTCACTTTTCTAGATCATGATAAAAGTGTTAATAATTTGCATGGTTATTTATAATCAAGCTGTAAAATGATTGAATTAAGTAATTATTCAATTAAGTGTTACTAAAGACTTTTAAATTAATATTTATGTATTGAGTTATTTAAAACTTGCTTTGAGTTGAGCATACTTGGTTAAAGCAAATAAATTTCCGTTTTCCAGATGGAAATTTTAAATGTGATCCTAACATGGTTGATCTGTGTATGGGTTTATTACAAAGGATCTTTGAAATGGATATGACATTTTTCTAGATCTGTCTCACACGTCATGTGTATTCACCTTCAGACTTAATTCCAACTTGATGGCACTGTACATTCCCATCTATATCATGTTGCTTGCATTGGCTTGCAGCAAAAATGCTTTTTTATCCCAACTTTTACCTGCTGAATAATGCCTTTCCATCTCCCGTTCACCCCAGTCTGTCAAAATGAAGCACCTTTTTTTTTTCTCCCATTGTAGCATCTCTGATATAGTTCCTGCTAATTACTAGTTTATTGGCTGGCAACTCCATTCCTACTGTTTGGTGCTCTTAAATGGCAGGAAGGGAGAAAGCAAGGAATAGGTAGAAACAGCAGCTTTGGTGCAGTACAGGCTCTGGATTCCTGCTTAGCTTCTACAGCAGCAGAGTTCCAGCAGCAGTACCACCTCCTAGCATCTGAGTTGGTTCTCTGACCTAGTTGGGCTGGAACTCCGTGGTGCCCTCATTGCCATGGAAAATGGCATGTACATGTAGTAAAAAAACAGTAGTTTAAGTTATCTAAGATTGCCTGGGTGTGCCAATCCCAGATTTTCATCTTTGAGGAACAGTGTCCTAAAACACACTGCTATCAAATACAGTATGAGTTAGTCTCCAGCCAGGAAAACAGAAACCACTCTATTTCAAGCAGGGAAAGGCTTAATCTCAGGAATTGTTAGGAATTGGAAGGGCTGGAGAATAGGATTACCTAGAGATCAGTAAACTGTCTGTGGCCTCGGGGCTGGAGCCAGCTGGCACTTGCGGCTAATGGTGCTGAAGGCTCTGGCTGTGGTCACTGCTGCTGCAGCTGTAATGCATTGATGCTCCTGAGTGGGAGCCTGGGAGGCCATGCTGTAGCTGCTGCTGCTATACTCAAGCCTCTGTGACGATGTCTTACTTCCCATTCTCAACTTTATGGTCTCGGGATCCCTCTACATTTTCATCTTTAATTTACCCAAGTCTCTATGTTGATTCCCTGCTTTTTCATTTTATTCTGATTTATCTTGTTGCTGCACAAATTAACCTTGCTTCTTTAAACTTTCCTTCTTTGGCTTCTGTGACACCACTCCTCCTGATCCATACCTCAGGCTCTTCCTTCTCAAGCTTTGCTTTGCTTTTCTTCTCTTTTCTTTCTTTCTTTTTTTTTTTTTTGAGATGTAGTCTCGCTCTCTCGCCCAGATTGGAGTGCAGTGGCATGATCGTGGCTCACTGCAACCTCTACCTCCCGGGTTCAAGCAGTTCTCCTGCCTCAGCCTCCTGTGTAGTTGGGATTATAGGCACGTGCCACCACACCTAGCTAATTTTGTGTATTTTTAATAGCGACGGGGTTTCACTGTGTTACTCAGGATGGTCTCAATCTCCTGGCCTTGTGATCTGCCCGCCTAGGCCTCCCGAAGTGCTGGGATTACAGGCGTGAGCCACAACGTCTGGCCAGTTAATTCATTTTATTTTACCTGACCATTAAATGTATGAGTTTTCTATGGTTCCATTCTAGGCCATAGTTCAAAGTTTAAACTATGGGAATGACCAATACCATCCATATACTATGTAGATTCCCCAAATTATAGCTGCAGTACAGATCTCCCTCTGAACTCCCAAACACTTATCTTGACATTGTCAACTAGAAAACTTAGAACTTCTATGACTTTAGGTTTCAAACGGACTCATTTTTTAATCCCCAGTCTGAGTCTTTCCTTTTGTTCCCTTCTTACTTGTACCATCATTCATTCATCCACCCTCTGCCTCTTTTGGCCCAGTGAGTCTGTTTCTTTTCCTTTCTCTCCTCTCCCCTCTGACCTCTCTTTCTTCTTCCTTCCTCCTTCCCCCTTCCCCCTTCCCCTTCCTCCCCTCATTCCACAGTTACTAATGACTCCCTTTCTTAAAGTCTCTGGAATATTTGTTTTCACTGTCATTTAGTTGCCTTAGTTCAGGTCCTTATTTCACTTATACTCTTGCATTATCCTTATCCACCTGGTCTACCTCTTCCTTACCAGAGTATATTTTCTAAAAAGCAACTCTGATGGGGTCTTTGTTAATTCCTTTAATAGTTCCTCATGACCTAGAAAGTAAGTCCAAAGCTTATTCTTTTTAATATTTAAAATTTGTATATATTTAGGGAGTACAAGTGCAGATTTCTTACATGCATAATATGTGGTGGTGAAGTTTGGGCTTTTAGTGTAGCCATCACCTGAATAATGAACATTTATTGTACCAAACAGGAAATTTTTGAACCCACACTCCACTCCCCACCTTTTGTCGTTTCCAGTGTGTCTTATTCCATTCTATATGATGTGTGCCTATGGTTCAGCTCCAACTTGTGAGGACATGTGGTATTTGACTGTTTCTGAGTTATTTCATTTAGGATAGTGGCCTCCATAGTTCTATCCATGTTGCTGTAAAAAAGACATGATTTTATTATTTTTGATGGGTGAGTACTTTTACACACACACACCCCATTTTCTTTATCTCATCCTCCATTTAATGATTCCATATCTTTACTATTGTGAATAATGCCATGGTTAACATACAAGTGCAGGTATCTTTTTGATATAATGATTTATTTCCCTTTGGGTATATACATAGTAGTGGAATTTCTGGATTAAATGATAGTTCTGTTTTTAAGTTCTTTGAGAAATTTCCATGCTGTTTTCCATAAAGGATGTACTAACTGACATTCCCGCCGGCAGTATGTAAGCATTCTGTTTGCTTCGCATCCTTGCCTGGCATCTGGTGTGAGATGGGGCATCTCATTGTGGTTTTAATTTGCATTTCTCTGATGATTAGTGATGTTGAGCATTTTTTCATGTTTGTTGGCCACTTGTATGTCTTCTTTTGAAAAATGTCCAGTCATGGTTTTTGCCCACTTTTTAATGGGGTTATTTGGTTTTTTCTTGATGTTTAAGTTCTAGATAATAGCACTTTGTTAGATTTCCTATGCCAGTGTCCAGAAGAGTTTTTCTAGGTTTTCTTCTCCGTTTTTTGTAGTTTCAGGTCTTAATATTTAGGCTTTAATCTGTTTTGAGTTAACTTTTGTGTTTGATGAGATGTCTGGGTCTAGTTTCATTCTTCTAAATATGGCTATCCAATTTCCCAGCACCGTTTGTTGAATAGGGTGTCCTTTCCCCAGTGCATGTTTTTGTTGACTTTGTTGAAGATCAGTTTGGTTGTAGGGTATGCGGCTTTATTTCTGGGTTCTCTATTCTGTTCCATTGATCGATGAGTCTGTTTTTATACCAGTACCATGCTGTTTTGATTACAATAGCCTGGTAATAGTATTTGAAGTGAGGTAATATGATCAAAGCTTATTCTGAATGACATAAGGTTCTTCATCACCACCTCTTTGGCCTCATTACTCTGTTTCTTGTCCAGTCTCTCTCGTTTTGTTTGTTTGTTTGTTTGTTTTTTTGAGACTCACTCTCTGTCTTTGTCACCCAGGCTGGAGTGCAGTGGCGCAGGCTCAGCTCACTGCAACCTCCGCCTCCTGGTTTCAAGAAATTCTCCTGCCTCAGCCTTCCAAATAGCTGGGATTACAGGCACCTGCCACCATGCCCAGCTAATTTTTGTGTTTTTAATAGATACGGGGTTTCACCACGTTGGCCAGGCTGGTCTTGAACTCCTGACCTTAGGTGATTCGCCCACCTCGGCCTCCCAAAGTGCTGGGATTACAGGTGTGAGCCACCATGCCGGCCTCTCTAGTTCTTTTTACTAGTCATTTGCCTTTGGACTTTTAAGATCTAAAAAGTATCACACTGCTTATGGGTATTTTTTGAGATTCTATAATTTAACTAGGAAACATGATTTTAGGAATCATAGTGTAATGATTAGGTGTGGAGACTCTTCACTATCAGCCTGTGTTTTTATCTCTGCACCATGACTTAATACTTTGACCAATTTTTTTTTTTTTTTTTTTTTGTATTGGAGACAGAGTCTTGCTCTTTCACCAGGCTGAAGTGCAGTGGCATGGTCTTGGCTCACTGCAGTCTCTGCCTCCGGGGTTCAAGCAGTTCTCCTGCCTCAGCCTCCTGAGTAGGTGGGACTACAGGCACGTGCCACCATGCCCAGATAATTTTTTTGTGTTTTTAGTAGAGATGGGATTTCACCATGTTGACCAGGATGGTCTTGATCTCCTGATCTCGTGATCCACCCGTGTCGGCCTCCCAAGTGCTGGGGTTACAGGCGTGAACCACCACGCCTGGCCTTTACCAAATTATTAATCTCTCCAAACTGTAACCTCCTCATCTTTTAAAGGAGTTGAAATTAAACCTTTCTTATGAAGTAGAGAGAACTAAAAGAAAAACACTATGTTAAAATAACGCAGTTCTGATTTTCTGTAGCTCTTAATTTCAGTTGTATTGATACTGATTTCTGTATCTGGGAATTAGGTTACTGAAAGTATATTGCTACTTGAGTTGCTTTGTGCTCGAATTATATCAGTAGATAAGAAAATAAATAATTAAAAATTATTGTTTTATGGGATGGGAAAAGGAAAGTCATTATTTTAAACAAGATATCAAATGATTAATCTTTTTGTGATATTTAGGGGTTTTTTAGCTATTAAACACCTTTATTTGGAAAATTCTGCAGAAAAAATTTATTTATTCAACAGCTACTCGGTGTCAGCTGTGTTATCAGGGAAATATGCAAAATGGCATGGTTTTCTGCACAAACTTGCATTCAGTTGGGGCCAGAAAAAAATAATGAAACATTAAAAGAAAAAAGGATAAATAATATTAAGAACACAAAGGGCGTCCCTAAAGAAAAAACAGAAGGCTACCTGGGATGGCTAGGCAATACCTTTTAAATATAGAACTGAAGCATGTTGAAGAAACTGGCCATCTAAAGATGGCTGGTGTTGTGTAAAGGCCCTGGGGCAGGAAAAGGTGTGGCCTGCTGAAGTAACACCGGGAAGATGAGTGTGGTGGGTGGAGCATTGTTGAGGGCTGGGAGCCAGAAATGAGATGAGGGGTTTTGTGTGTGTGTGTGTGTGTTGACTTCTGCAACTGGCTGAAGAATAGATTGTAGATATGGAGACAAGAGTTGGAAATGGTGTAATCCCATGTAGAGACTGTTGTGGGCTTGTCTTCAGTGATGACAGTAGAGAATGAAGAGATGGGTTTGGGGTGTAATTTAGAGATCTAACCTAGCAGGTATGCTGGTAAATGAGGTGTGGAAGGAAGAGGAAAAGGAACTGAAATCCCCAGGGTTTCTGTTCAAGCACTTAGGTGAATAGAGGTGTCATTCGTTTAAAGAGAGCAAACAGATAATGGTGGGACACATTTGAGAGGGAAATCTGAATTGCAGTTAGTTGAGGAATGAGTGGAATGTGAGAAAGTGGACACATGTTCAATAGCTGTGGCTGTCATGGGAAGAGAGCAGATGGTTCCTCAAAGAGGAATTAGGATGAAGTCAAAGGAGGGAGGTGTTTTTGTTTTAGGGTGAAATATAGGACATAGTTAACTACTGACCCAGGATAATTACACAGAGGGGGAAAGATGTTGGTGGAGAAGAGAGGATAACCAAATCCAGTTTGGTAATGGTCCCCAGAACACAAGCGGAAGAGACGATAGTTTTAAGTAAGGTAAGTTTATGAGGAAAATAACTTTCATTTATTCAGAGTGTTGTCTGTGCTGAGAGGAGGGAGCATAGGAGTCTGTAAGAAGTGACTTGTTGGAATATTAGCGCTTAGGGCATTTTACCAACTTTGTATAGTGTACAAGATTTTAACTTTCTAGCTCCTAACCTCTCTTTCCCCACTGTTTTAGTTATATAAGGTATCAAAGGGAAACTGAACTTGTTGCATCAGAGTTGATGGTTTGAAATGCCATCCGTTCCCCAGCATGTTTTCAGAATTCGGTGTCTCTTCTTATCAGTTGCCTTCTTTGACCTCCTGATTCTCCCTTACCTTTGTACCTCATTTTTCTATTATACTCTGAAACGTATTATATGAATTTCCTGTTGCTATTGTAGTAAGTTAACACAAACTTAATGGTGTAGAATAACACAGATTAACTATCTTCTAGTACTGTAGGTTAGAAGTGAAACACAGGGCTCACTACTAAAATTAGGGAGCTGGAGTTCCCTTTTGGAGACTCCAGGGAATAATTTTTTTCCTGATCCTGTCCAGTTTCTAGAGACTGTTCACATACCTTGGCTGGTAGCCCCTTTCTCCATCTTCAAAGGCAACAGCATAACATCTCTTATCCTGGTTTTATCTCCTCCTCCTCACACCTGTTTCTCTGACCCTCTCATCTGCCTCCTACTATTCTTAAGGATTCATGTCATTATGCTGGACCCACTTAGATAATCCAGCATGAGGTCTCTATCTTAAAGTCAGCTGATTAGCAACCTTAAGTTTATCTATAACCTCAATTTCCCTTTGCCATGTAGCCTATTTATAGGTTCCAGGATTCAAACCGGAGGGCATCTTTGGGGGACCATTACCTACTACATATATGTTGTAATTTATACTGTTACTCATCTTTGTATTCCTAGCACAGTTGTGCCTGAAATGTATACATGAATCAAGAAATGTATAGAGAATTCTTATTTATTAAATGTTCCTTTTCTTTCCCCTCCACCCTCCCTTTTTAGTGACGGGTCAGTCTTACGAGAATATGGTAACTGAGATCATGTCAATGGGCTATGAACGAGAGCAAGTAATTGCAGCCCTGAGAGCCAGTTTCAACAACCCTGACAGAGCAGTGGAGTATCTTTTAATGGTGAGAAACATGTTTTACTTTACTCCATTCTAGTTGTTTAAGATCAAAATCTCAAACAGATTTTAAAGGACCAGTTCACCTGTATGATATATGCTAGATGATATACAGTACTTTTTTCTAGTATGTTTGTATTTTGTGTTAATAAAATGTAACCTTTTTTAATATAGTGGTCCAGCATTGTAGTAGCTTTTTAGGTGCCACTGTGCATGAATTATTAAGAACAAAAATTTTAAGCTTGAGAGTCTGGGCCAAATTCTTTTGCTTATACTATGTATATATCTGTAATAAGTTGCCAGCTTTTTAAAATCTGGGAAATTTCACATATAAGTACAGATTTCTGGTTTATCTGGACAACTTTGGATCCCAGATTTTTGCAAGGGATTAAGGAAAATATTTTAGATCATAGAATCTAATTCATTATTCTCTGATTCACTGTTACCAATGTAACATCACGCATTTAACGAATGATGTTATTTACTTGGTTCCATTAGCATTTGAATTTGTTTTTATAGTCAGTAGGAGTTGAGGGACTTTTTGAATAAGGTTTTCTTTTTTTACTGGTAATGGGAGTTTTTGAGAAATAGATTGTTGTGGACATTGACTGAAACACTTGGTATTAAGATGAAAGTCTGCTAGTTTTACAGATGTGACACAGGCTAAAGTAATTGAATTAACTTTTTAAAAATCTTCTATTCTATAATTGTCTGGTGTTTTGGAGTATTATCGAAGCCTGAATTGCCCTAAATACCATCTTAGAGTTGCTCTTTTAGTATCTTAGAGTTAACTCTTTTGGCAATTAATCCAGTTTAACCCATTCCTTTATGTCTAGGTTGTCCTTTGTGTCTAAGTTGTACTTCTGTTAAAATTTCCTTTCAGGTAGCTGCCTAGTTTCAGAAGAGTCAGTTATAAGCCTCATAACTGTACTCTGCCTCCACTATTTATTTGCCCATGCATTTGGATGTGAAGTTCACAAAACCTTTTCTTAGCATATTATTTTATCTTTTTAAATTCAGTTTTTCATTGTCTTCTTGAGTAGTGTCTTTAAATGCTGGCAGTTTATCCAGTTTGTTTGGAATTCTGGAATTAGTAATTGTTGTGAATTTGTTTGGTGAGGGGTGCATACCCTAAACAGATTGTATAAAAGTATTAGCTTTTATGGAGTGGCTTTCATTTACACCTGATTTAGAATTCTGCATAAGTTCAACAGTATCAGTTATTTTGATCTAATGAATGTGGAGTTTTGGGGTATAAAAAAAAAGAATCATTGTTACCAAAGTTGCTAAATGCTAAAACTGCTGTATAGCATCAAATGCAAATAAATAGATGAGTCATGAGTTGATCAAACAATTTATAACTAAAATGTTTTTTGTATGTGTGCTGTTTGTTTCATAGACAGGAGGGGAAAAGTTGCCTTTAACTGTTACTAGTTAACAGATAATAAGGTGAATGGATGGAAAGAAGAAATGTTGAGCACTTATCTAACAAGAGGCTATGTAACGTGTGAGAATAGAGGTCAATCTGTAGCAATGAAGATTAACTTTTTAGTTTAATGAAACAGAATTTGATGGACCCTCTGGATCCTAAATGTAGTTTGTTAGCACTTAAATAACTGCCCATCTAAGTTAAGGGTTTGAAATGATGAACTCATTCAAAAACATTGATTTTAATGCCTGGAGTGACATCTAATGCATGCATCCATTTTCCTGCTGTGTTGACCTTCATCCTTTATATGTTGTTGCTTTTGGCTTCTGGCTTATTAGGAAATGGAAGCGTTTATCATCTTACTCAATTGTAATACTTGGTTCTTTATTCTCTTCTTTTCACAATCTGTAAAAACTTAATAAAGACTTTTTAAAATTTTTAAATGACAAGTCTTATCAATCATGTGCATCAAAATAGGTGTCCCAAAAGATTTTAGCACATGCAGTTTTAAGCTCTTAATAACTTTAAAAGATAAGTACTATAAACTTACAAAAGGCATCACCTAAAAACTAAATGGTTTCAGTTTATTTTAGATCGATTTTGTGCGTTTTGAAAAATTAAATTTTTGGAGATACTTGAGTAGCTCATATTTATGAGATACTTTGACACTTTCTCAAAGAAACGCTTTACTCAAAAGTATGTCAAATTTATGAGATACTTTCTGAGTGACACTCAGTACCGTGGATCAGTAGAGGAGATCCTCCTGCCTGACCGCTGTGTACCTGGTCTGTATCCATTAGATATTTTTTTCCCCAGGAGTCATTTCAGAACTGTGAAATGTGCATCAAAAACTCTTTTTGGATTATCTTAAGCTAGAATTGCAAATTCAGTCCTTTTTGTCAGTGAGTAACAGCTGATGAAGATTTCTAAGAAGTTAAAAAGTCAACTGAAGTAATAGGGAGCACAAAAACCTTTGGTTATGTTCAGTTTTAAGAAGGTACATGTATCAATATTTTTCAACTTTGACGCCAATTACGTGTGCCTGGTAGGTGTCTTATTGGACAACACAGGGAAAATTTCCATCATCATGGAAAGTTCTGCTGGACAGTGCTGCTCTGCATTATTACAGCAATGTGGGTTTTTCTATAATGCACCCAGGTCATTTCTAATCTAATTTTAATCCATGCAGCTTAATAATCCTTTACTTTTAATTGAAGCAGACATCTGTTTGATGCTTTTGAAAATCAGACAAGATGTTAAATAGACTATAAATCTTTTACTCTGTATAATATTTAATTTTGCCTGAAGGGATATCTTAAAGCTTGAAAATTCTGTTATAGGGAATCCCTGGAGATAGAGAAAGTCAGGCTGTGGTTGACCCCCCTCAAGCAGCTAGTACTGGGGCTCCTCAGTCTTCAGCAGTGGCTGCAGCTGCAGCAACTACGACAGCAACGACGACAACAACAAGTTCTGGAGGTAAAGTGGAATCTTTTGGATGGAGAAGGAATGGCCGTGAATTTTTAGTATAAAATGATTTAATCTGAAATACTTCAGAAATGAGGTTCATTCCCAGAGCAGTTGAATGATTCATTAAGTTCTCTCTTCACTAATGTTTGAGAAGGGCCCAAAAGAAACTCTCCCAAGTGGATGTAAAAGGTATCCTTGCTGATATTAAACATCAGTGTTGCAGTTTTGTCAGAGGGCATATTCTGTTTTATTTGTTTTAAGGAAAAGATGCTTTCCAGTTTGTATTTAGTGTTACTTTCTGATGCTGTTCAGAATGGTTTGCTCACTTTGTCTCTTAACTCTCTCCATAAATGTTACAAAGTGTATGTAATTTCAAAGCCAGCAGGATTTCAGTAGTTATACAACCAAGGAAATGAGACCCTGAGAGGTTTCAAACCTTGTATCTAGAGGAGAAAGCAGAGCTTGAATTGAAGTCTTCTTACTGGGGTACTGACCATACCCACACGTTGCTATAGGTCTGACTACAGAGCAGAGCCTGGAACCTGCGGTCGGCTTAGGAATTACGCAGTGTTCTCCTTCGTTCGTTCTTCTGTATATTAATAAAGTAATACAAACTGTTGATCTTGAAAAGGCCACTCTTCTGTGCATTTCCTAGCTCTGATTATGATAGTCACCTCTGGTTGACAGAGGTCACTCAGTGCTTTGTGTACAGTCTCCAGAGGACAGGCCTTTTGTTTGTTGTGATTCAGCATGGGAGTGGAAAGAGATGGCCACAGCTCTGCTTTGGATTTGGGGTTCTCTTCCTTTCAGCACTTATTAGGTAACATAGTCTCTAAGTCTCATTGCTTTCACCTATAAAGCTAGTATTATATATGGAAGAATAAAAAACCCATGTGCTATGGTCATTTCAGTTTGAATGATTGTCTTCCTGAATAGGAAATTACAACATACCTCTAAAAATTCTCTTTTCTTCATTAGTAATCTCAAAAACATAATTCCTTTATGTACAATTTTTGGTTTCCTATAGCATAACCAGAGAAGTACCAGCACCCTGAAAAAGCCACAAGTTCTGTATTTTATATTTTATTTGGCATTAACATTTATTATTGTGAATGGATTTTAGACTGAAGAGTTTAGGTATATTAGTACTAGATTGCCATACAGCTTATTTATCTGAAGTTTTTGTAGTTCACAAATGTTTGAAATTTAATGGTAATAACCAGAAGTCTTCCTTAATGTAAGTTTGTATTAAAATTTCTCCTGATTTGCAAGTCTGACTTCAGACTTTAAATGTCTTTCTCTACTTTGGTTTAGCATTTCCTAGGAATTCAAGCTCAGATTGTGTTCTTCTAGGGGTTTTCATTGTTTATAAAGTAGTGAGTTTTTGTTTTTGTTAGTTGTGGTGTATATTTTTCTTAGGAACCTTTAAGCAACAGGAACAATTTTTAGTACTTTTTATTTTGATAGAACAAGTTTCTAGGATTATTTTATAACATTGAGTGCCAAGGGCAATTATAGACAAGTTTGGTTCATGTTACAGTCAGCGTTCTGTACTCCCTGCATTTGCTAATAGGAGTAATTTTTGCTATATAAAACTTGCAAGTTGATACGGTTGGAAGATTTAATCATTATTTACTTCATTTATTATATCTGAGAAATCATTTTTTACTTGATATGTTTGCTGTCTAAATGTATTGTTTAACCACTCTTTGTATATATATTTACTGCTTTTGTTTAAAAACGTTTATGTGTATTTTAGGACATCCCCTTGAATTTTTACGGAATCAGCCTCAGTTTCAACAGATGAGACAAATTATTCAACAGAATCCTTCCCTGCTTCCAGCATTACTACAGCAGATAGGTCGAGAGAATCCTCAGTTACTTCAGGTGACTAATCAGTGTCAGTTTCACAAGTGGGTTAGAGTGTATCACATTTTGAAAAAGTCCATGAACGGTCCTTCCCCGCCTCAAATACAACTCTGTATTTGAGAATGGTGAATGTATTCTTCCAAGCTACACTTAGTAGAATGTTGTAATCTGGATAGGTGTACTAAAAAAACAGTTGGGATATAGAGGTTGGGTTAAATTAAGTTGACCAAATAATAATAAGTTTGGGAAACATTTTATATTTCCTTCTTGGAGATTCCCAGTAGACATTACTATATTAAAGAATTTGGGAAGCTGTTTAACAAAGAAACTGCCTAACTTTAAATCACTGTTTACAAGCTTATTACTTAGTTCCTTTTTCTTAGGAACTTCTAAGCAATAGGAACAACTTACTCTTAGAAAAAATAAGTGTGGGGCTTCTTTAATGCTCAGATCACCAAGTATTTTGAATTTTATACAGCATTTTAGTGCCCACTAGTGTGGAAGGTAAAAACATCTGCAAGTATACAGAATAAGTTCTGTTCTTATAGTGCCACAGTAGTTTGCTTGTTTGTTTTTTAGCACAGGAGGCTCAGAGCACTTAAGAATTTGAATTTCTTCACTGTTTACTTTGCCCAAAAGTACTACATTTCTTTACTAATGTACAAGAAATCACATCCTTCCAAAGACTGAATAATCCAGAATCACTAAAATACTACGTTTGCAAAAGTGTAGCCTTTTCTCTTAGTGATATTTAGAATTCCTCTGTTCTTGTAGATGCTTAATATCAATGTATTATTTTTCTCTGTCATTCACATCACCACAGCAAATTAGCCAACACCAGGAGCATTTTATTCAGATGTTAAATGAACCAGTTCAAGAAGCTGGTGGTCAAGGAGGAGGAGGTGGAGGTGGCAGTGGAGGAATTGCAGAAGCTGGAAGTGGTCATATGAACTACATTCAAGTAACGCCTCAGGAAAAAGAAGCTATAGAAAGGGTGAGTTTAAAACTTTAAAAGTTAGTTCTTGGCTGGGCTCACGCCTGTAATCCCAGCACTTTGGGAGGCCAAGGTGGGCGGATCACCTGAGGTCAGGAGTTCAAAACCAGCCTGGCCAACATGGTGAAACCCCATCTCTACTAAAAATACAAAAATTAGCTGGGAGTGGTGGCACGCACCTGTAATCTCAGCTACTTGGGAGGCTGAGGCAGGAGAATTGCTTGAACCTGGGAGGCAGAGGTTGCAGTGAGCCAAGATTGCATCACTGTACTCCAGCCTGGGCAACAGAGTGAGACTGTCTCAAAAAAAAGAAAAAAAATTCCTTAGTCACACTAGCCCCATTTCAAGTGCTCAGAAGTCACATGGGGTTAGTGGCTACTATTGGATAGAACCAATGTAGAACATTTTCGTTTACTGGAGATAGTTCTGATGGACAGAGCCAAAATAGAGCATTGCCCTATGGATTGCGGTAAAGATAGTCTCCTCTTAACCCTGTTCCCCCATCTTGTCTTCTGTGAAGCCAAAGGACAAGCAGTAAAGGTATAATTTTATTGCTGTGTTAAAATTCAAGAAGAAAAAGTCTTAGAAGTATATACCCAATTCTAGATTTTTTCGAGTTTTTACTTGTATTTATTTTTTATTTATATTAAACATCAGAACTCTGCTATCCTGATTCCAGTAACCTAGTTTTTATATCGTGATTAGTCATTCTTTTTCTCCCTCATTTTTACTATAAACAGGGAATCGTAGTAATCATAATACTTGCCCTGTCTTATCTTACAAAGTGTTTTGACGTGGAAATCAGATAAAGTGCATATTAGTGTGGCTTTCTAAGTAAGTTTTGAAATTGGGAAGTGTTAATTGTTCCCATTTTATTATTGTTTCTCAAGATTGTTCTGGCTGTTCTGGATCTTTTGCATTCTTGCACAAATTTTAGCATCAGCTTGTCTGATTCCTGCAAAAAAAAAAAAAATGCTGGTTGGGATCTTGATAGGGATTGTTTTATTCTATAGATGAAATTTGCGGAGTATTGCCATATTAATAATAAGGTTTTTCTATAATTTCTTTCAGTAGTGTTCTGAAGTTGTGCACTACTTTTTAAAAAATTATTCCTAGGTATTTTTATTCTTCTTGATGCTGTTATAAATGGATTTTTCTCGGCCAGGCGTGGTGGCTCAAGCCTGTAATCCCAGCACTTTGGGAGGCCAAGGCGGGCGGATCACGAGGTCAGGAGATCGAGACCATCCTGGCTAACCTGGTGAAACCCCGTCTCTACTAAAAGGTGGCAGGCGCCTGTAGTCCCAGCTACTCGGGAGGCTGAGGCAGGAGAATGGCGTGAACCCGGGAGGCGGAGCTTGCAGTGAGCTGAGATCTGGCCACTGCACTCCAGCCCGGGCGACAGAGCAAGACTCCGTCTCAAAAAATAAATAAATAAATAAATAAATAAATGGATTTTTCTCTTAATTTCATTTTCAGATTGTTCATTGCTAACTATATAAAAATACAATTTAATTGTGTATATTGATCTTTTATCTTAAAACCCTCTTGAACTCTTATTTATTCATTAAGTAGTTTGTGCATGTGTTCATTAGGATTTTCCATATACGAGGTCATGTCATCTGCAGATAGAGACAGTTTTACTTCTTTTCCAATATGGATACCTTTTATTTCTTTGTCTTGTCTAATTGCCCTATCTGGAGCCTCCGGTATATTATTAGACTAGCAAGAACCAACAACATCCTTGTTTGGTTCTTGATCTTAGGGGAAAGCATTCAGTCTTTCATCACTAAGTATGATGTTATCTGTGGGTTTTTTGTGGATGCCCTTTATCAGATTGAAAAAATTCCCTTCTGTTCCTAGTTTGTTCATCAGAAAAAGGTGTTGGATTTTGTCAAATGTTTTTTCTTTTTTTATTAAGATAATCGTGATTTTTGTCCTTTAGTATGCTTTTATTACATTGATTGATTTTTGTATGTTGAACCAACCTTGCATTTCTGAGATAAATTTTACTGGTCACAGCGTATGATCCTTTTTATACGTTGCTGGATTTAGCCTGTTTGTATTTTGTTGAGGATTTTTGCATCTGTTCATAAGTCATAATGGTCTGTAGTTTTTTTGTGATGTCTTTGAATTTGGTGTCTGGGTAATACTGGCCTCTTAGAGTGAGTTGGGAATTACTCTCTCCTCTTCTGTTTTCTGGAAGTATTTATTAAGAATTGGTGTTAATTCTTTGAATAGTTGATAGAATTGACCAGTAGTCTGGGCCTGGGCTTTTCTTTTTGGGAAGTTTAGTGATTACTGATTCAGTCTCTTGTTAGTTGTCTGTTCTACTTTTCTATTTCTTTTAGAGTCAGTTTTGATGGTTTTTGACTTGAAATTTGTGTATTTTATCTGAGTAGTCTAATTTGTTGGCATGCAGTTGTACATATTTCCTTATAATCATTTTATTTCTTCTTTTGTTAAAGTAGTAATGTTCCTGCATTTATTCCTGATTTTAGTAATTTGAGTCCTAAGATTTTTGTTTTTTCCCTTCAGTTTAGCTAAAGGTTTTAATTTTGTTGATTTTTTTTTTTTTAATGACAAAAATAACTTTGGGTTTTATTGATTCTCCCTATTGTTTTTCTAGTCTTTTTTTTTTTTTTTTTTTAAGTCTCTGTAATGTTTATTTCCTTCTTACTTGCTTTAAGTTTGTTCTTCCTTTTTTAGATTAGGTTTAGTTTAAATCTTTGTTTAGTTTTAGTTTAAGATTAGATTATTATCTACCTTTGTTAGCATAGATGTTTATAGCTATAATATTCCTTCTGTGTTTATTCTATAAGAGCATTCCATAGGTTTTAGTATGTTGTGTTTTTACTTTCTTTAATCTCAAAATGTTTTTCAATTTCCCTTTTGGTTTCTAATTTAATTCATTCGTTATTTAGGATTGTGTTAATTTCTACAAGTTTATGAATTTCCCACATTTTCTCCTTTTCTAAATTCATTCCATTATAATCAGAGAACATACTTTCAATACTTTTCAACTTATTGAGGTTCGTTTTGTGGCTTAACATGGCATTTCTGAAGAATGTTCTATGTATACTGAAGAAGAATATAATGTAGTTCTTATTGTGGTCTATAAATACCTGATAAATCTAGTTTGTAGTCAAGTCTTCTTCCTTAGCTGTTTTATCTGTTATTGAAGGTGGGGCTATAGATTTCTCTAACTATTATTGTTAATTACCAATTTCTACCTTTAATTCTCAGTTTTTATTTTATGTATTTTGTGGCTCTGATATATATGTTTATAATTGTTGTGTCTTCCTGATCCTTTTTTTTTATCATAAAATGTCTTTTGTTTATAGTAACAATTTTTATCTTAAATCTGTTTCATCTGATATAGCCATTCTAGCTCTTTTTTGGTTACCATTTGCATGGTATATACCTTTTTTGATCATTGTGTCTTTGAATCTTTAAATTGTGTGTTTTGTAGAAGCAGGCAGTTGGATTGTACCCTTTACTTCACCTATCCTAGCATTGATCTGGATAAAACCCAGATAACAAACGGATTTTTAAATTTCTTCTCCTTTCATAGATCAGTAGTTATTCGTGATGAATTGGGATTTTTGCCCAAATTTTAAGGGTCATTTCCAAATATAATCTTAACAGCAGTCCTCAACCTTTTTGGCACCAGGGACTAGTTTTGTAGAAGACCTTTTTTTCTACCAACAGAGGTGGAGTGGGCGCAGTGGTTTTGGGATGAAACTGTTCTGCCTCCGATTATCAGGCATTAGTTAGGTTAGGAAGTGGGGCGAGGTGATGGTTTTGGGCTGAAACTGTTCACCTCACATCATCAGGCATTTGTTAGGCTATCATACGGAGCACAGAACCTAGATCCCTCACATGCACAGTTCATGCTCCTATGAGAACCTAATGCCGCCACTGATACAAAAGGAGATGGAGCTCAGGTGGTAATTCAAGTGATGGGGAGCGGCTGTAAATACAGATGAAACTTCACACTTGCTCACCCACTGCTCACCTCCTCTTGGGTGGTCCAGTTCCTAACAGGCCAATGGGTGGTGCCAGTTCGCCGTCTGGGGGTTTGGGACACGTGATCTAACTCAAGGTGATTGAAACAATTGAGGAGGGTGACATTTGGCTGAGTTTTTAAAGGCTTTTAAAAGCAGTGAGTATTGTTACAAGTGATTTTTAATAGACTAGGAAAATGAAATTAAGTAGCTAGTATTACCATTTAAAATGCTGTGACTGTTAAGCAAATAAAAATAGAACACTGTCTTTACTTCAAAATGTACCATGTGTTATTACTACTAATTGGTCACCTGGTTTTCTAGTATGGAGTGTTGAATAAAGCAAGGAGATTGAGAGTGATGTTTGATCCAAATGAAAGACATGAGTTGGCATTAATTAATAAAACATTTGCTTTTAATTTACAAATAATTAGATGAGGTGGTTAAACTATACTCCAGGTACTCTCATCCTTATCTTCACTCTTAATATACTAAAAACCATTTGATCTACACATTTCTGTAGAGTCATTTATTTTTAAACCATAGCAATTAGCAACTAATGTTTAATTAGGCCAAAGAGTATTTGCATAATATCTCTTAAGCTTTGACTAGAAAACAAAGACTTTTTTAGGTGATTAGTAAAGGAAAGGGTCTAGATTCCATCTAATCCCTTGGGTTGGGCAGTAAATCCGTATTCAGATAGAGATGAATTCATGTAAAATTCTCAAGAGCTTTTTTGGGTTGCAGTATGTTTTTGAGTAATGATCTGTCTTTAGTGCTATGCTGGAATCTGTAATATGTAAGTAAAATTAAATGTGCCATAATTGGTGTGTTGGATTTATATTTTTTTCCTTTTTCTTCCAGTTAAAGGCATTAGGATTTCCTGAAGGACTTGTGATACAAGCATATTTTGCTTGTGAGAAGAATGAGAATTTGGCTGCCAATTTTCTTCTACAGCAGAACTTTGATGAAGATTGAAAGGGACTTTTTTATATCTCACACTTCACACCAGTGCATTACACTAACTTGTTCACTGGATTGTCTGGGATGACTTGGGCTCATATCCACAATACTTGGTATAAGGTAGTAGATTGTTGGGGGTGGGGAGGGAGGGATCTAGGATATAGGGCAGGGATAAATACAGTGCATGTCTGCTTCAATTAGCAGATGCCGCAACTCCACACAGTGTGTAAAATATATACAACCAAAAAATCAGCTTTTGCAGGTCTTTATTTCTTCTGTAAAACAGTAGGTAACTTTTCTTAGGTTTCACTCTTTTTAGTGTACTAGATCCAGAAACTTAGTGTAATGCCCTGCTTTATATTTCTTTGACTTAACATTGGTTTCAGAAAGAACCTTAGCTACCTAGAATTTACAGTCTCTGTTTCATGGCAACACTGGATAATGGCTTTGTGAAATTAAAAGAATTTTTGTAGCGACTGTAAACAGAAATGCCAAATTATCAAAGGTTAATTGTTGCTGCTTCAAAAACAAGTATAAAATTAATGTGTAAGGAAGCCCATTCTTTCATGTTAAATACTTGGGGTGGGAGGGAGAAAGGGAACCTTTTCTTAAAATGAAAATAATTACTGCTATTTTAAAATTTCTTGATCATTGAATGTGAGACCCTTCTAACATGATTTGAGAAGCTGTACAAGTATAGGCAGAGTTATTTTCCTGTTTACATTTTTTTGTTTGTTTTGGGGAAAAATTGGTAGGTGTCTAATTACTGTTTACTTCATTGTTATATTGCAGTAAAAGTTTTAAAACAACCATTGCATGTTTGCTTTTGATGTATCCCTTTGTGAAATTAGCACTTTTGGGGCCAATGGAGAAATGCAGCATTCACTCTCCCTGTCTTTTCTCCTTCCCTCAGCAGAAATGTGTTTATCAGCAAGTCGTGAGTCAAACTGCTGCCTTTTTAAAAACCCACAAAATGCTGATTCAGTTCAAAATTAATGCAAATGTTTCAAAACTGGGTTTCTGATATTTGTAAATGTGTTTCTTTATTAGATAAGAGTGTATTACCATTAAAGTCATTAGTATAATACTGCTTTCAAAAAGAGATGGTAGAGAAAACTATAATCCAGCATCTTTTATTGCATTGGAAAGACTGGCAAAATCTTTTGGAAGGGTTGGGAGATGTGGCTGGAAAGTACTTTGGAAAATATACAATCAAGATATCTCATGGCATATTAAAAGAAAAATCTTAATAGCAGTGTTGGCTTTTATTTGGATTTTTTCATCTCAGTTTTTCCTTTGGAATCTCCTTCATTGGCATTGTTATTTGATCATAAACGGGGCAGATGTGTACTTGTTCAGTTTTTCAAATCTGTTTTCCTGAGTATAAATAAGAGTATTTAAAGAAATAATTTGGGTTGTTTTTGTTTTTTGTTTCCTTTGTTTTATTAACCATCTGATACTAAGATGATGAATTTGCACAGATTTCTCTCTGCATAATTTCTCAATATCTTTAGCACAGTATGGTGATGACTTTCAAGCATTTACATCACGTACTCATAACCTATTTCTTACGAAAATAAATGAAACTGGCTGGGTATGGTGGCTAACGTCTGTAATCACAGCACTTTGGGAGGCCGAGGCGGGCAGATCACTTGAGGCCAGGAGTTCGAGACCAGCCTGACCATCATGGCAAAACCCCATCTATACTAAAAATACAAAAATTAGCCAGGCATGGTGGCGCACGCCTGTGGTCCCAGCTACTTGGGAGGCTGAGGCATGAGAATTGCTTGAACCCGGGAAATGAAGGTTGCGGTGAGCTGAGATCACACCACTGCCATAAACATGACAGGCTTTTTGGACTTTGTATTACCTGTATGTTTTATAATGGATCATGCATAATTTCTCAGGAGAATAAAATGAGAGTTCGTATATACGTTCATCATTCAAGTCAGAGCAATGAGTTGGGAAAAGAGGTGGCATTTCTGGTCGGATAATGGAATACTCTCATTTATTTTATGACATTCTCTATCTGCTCAGAGCATAGTGAAAACTGGAAACAGAAAAAAAAAAACAGCCTCTTCCTTGGAAAGTGACAGCAGAAGGTGGCATGGAGCTTTTGTTCTTGGACAACAAATCTGGATATACTAAGATTAATAATTACCGGAAGACAGCTCAGGCCAAGTTTTGATCGTTCCTTACAGTACCTTGTTTATCTGCTTCTTAAAGAATCAGCCAAGACACCATAAAAGAAATAGGCTTTTTGTGCCTTTTGCTGTTATTGTTTAATTTACAAACTGTTCTGGTAAATCTCTTAATGTAAGTAGCTATTTGACTTTGGAATTTCGCATTTGAAGTGTATTGTCATTTCTTGAAATCTTTTTCTTGTTTAGTTGCTCTGTGGGAAATGTGAGGAAGCCTAAGTTTGTATTTGTAAATTTCTTATGCCATCCTCTAGTCAATTTTTTTTTTCATTGTTTAAAAATACTGAAGTGTTCCAATATAATTTTTTCCTGTACTGGATGGCTAGGATTCTAGAGAATTGATTATAAAATATTTTCAATACATTCAACATTGCACTTCTCATTTTTTAAATGATTCTGTCACATAGAATCAGATTGAAAGTTGACAATGTTTCTGTCACTGATACTTCTTTTTACTTCAGTAATTGGTGAGTGTATTACATAGGAGGCCCAGGCACTAGATTGACTTCATTGGGTCTCCTGGTGCTTTTCTCAGTCAACACAGAGATGGGATATTTGCTGGGATGTTAGGGTTAGTGAGGTCTTTTAGGGAATGCATAAAATTTCCATTGTTCCATACTTCTTGTCTGAAGCAGCCAGCCAAAGGCTGCTACAAAATGTTCTGCTGAAAGTAAGCAGTTGCAGGCAATGAGTGTTCCTGACCCAGTCAGTTCTGGTGGATTCTCCAGCCATAAAGTTCAGTTGGCCTCTCCCGTCCATTTTCCCCATTTTTCCTCCTAAGCCAAGGGCTGGCAAACTACAGCTTTGTGAGCCAAATCTGGCTTATACCTGTTGTGTGGTCCATGAACTAAGAGTGATCTTTACATTTTTAAATGGTTTCAATTGTATATGTTTTTTTTAGCACGTCAGCATTTCAATTTACATTTCAGTGTCCTTAAAAGTTTTATTGAAACACAGCCATGCTCATTTGTTTACATATTGTCTGTAGCTACTTCTGTGCTACAGAGGTTTGCTGTTGGATAGCTGCAGCAGACTCTGTGGCCTGCAAAGCCTAAATAATCACTGGCCCTTTACAGCAAAAGTTTGGTGTCCCTGTTCAAAACCGACTAGTCTACGTAGACCTAAGTTATGTGATGCTTTTTATTCCTCTCCTGACATTCCTGGACTCTTGACTTCAGGTCTCAGCTGTAGTTCGGCTTCCATGTGACCGTCACAGATCTTTACAGAGGAGTGGTATAACCCTCATTGTCCACTCACAAAGAAACATTGTGAGCCTGATGTACTGGCCTAGTGGTATCTAAGTGACTCTTGGATGTTGCTACACTGTTTCTTATTTTTACAGTAGGATAATGAAGTCCATCACGACATTGTCAAAAGCACCTGGCATAGTGTGACAAGTCAACCAGAAAAGAAAAGCCAGATGAAAGCATCTGGAAATTCTTATGGCTTGGGATTGGAGTTGGGGCAACAGGAGGAAGCGTCTTAACTGCAGCTGGAAGAAGAGTGGTGGAACCCTGGAGGGAGAAGTTACAGTAATTGGACCTGTTGTGGTGGGTAGGTGGGTAGCTTCCAGAACTGTGTACTTTGTGGATGGGAGGATGGAAAGGGGAGTGATGAGGCTGAGTGAAGGCTTGGATTTGCTAGGAAAAAGATACTGCACTGTCAGTAACATTTGGGGAACTGCAAGAACAGTTGCAAGTTGGTTGTAAAGAGCCTTCACTGTGGTGAAGTTAGATTTAGAAAGCCAGTGGTCCCTCATGTAGGGTTTTCACTGTGGAGAGGAAGCTGGGATGACCAAAGAAATGGATGACAAGTTTGCTTCCTGTGTTACGGTATGGTGCTGCAGATACCAACATGGCCTCTGCCGTTGAGCTTGATGTACTGTAACAATGGCCATTTTAATAGTAATGGATCCTTTACAGATCTAACCTAACTTGTCTTCCACGAGTACTAAATAGAAAATAGTATCCCAGACTTCTGCCTCATGTCTTAGTCGTACCTTTTTCCATTCTTGTTGCCTTTGATGTATGCACTCCTCATCTTCCTATTCCAGAGCTTCCTAACTCGGCTTGCAGTAGGTATAGATGCTTAGAGATGGTGATTTTCCTCAGCCCATGAGGTCGTCTTCAAGGCAGCTGGGGAACCTGGGCTCTAACCCCAGGCAACCTCATCTGTTTTCCCAGTGTGTTATACAAGTATCGTGTTTGGCATGTTGAAAATATCAGAAAGCTCTGTCCTACACGTCTAACTAGCTTTCTAAATGAGCTTTGCATAAGTCAGGGTTCTCCAGAAAAAAAACAGGAAAGGAGATTATGGAAATAGATTCATTTGATTATGGAGACCTAGCAGTCCTACAGTATGCTGTCTGCAAGCTGGAGAATCAGGAAAGGAATTGGCGTAGTTCAGTCCAAGATCAAAGGCCTGAGAATGCCGAGGGAGGGGTCGGGTGCACTGGTGTAAGGCCCATGGTTCCCAGAACAGAAGAAAGGGGATGTTCAACTCGAGCAAATTGGCCCTTCCTCTGCGTTTCTGTTTGGGCCTTCAACAGAATGGATGACACCCACCTGCATTGGGGAAGGTGGGCATCATCCAGTAGATGTACTCTGGTCTATTGATTGAAATGCTAAACTCCTCTGGAAACACCCTCACCTACACACCAGAAATACCGTTTTACCAGCTATCTGGGCATCCCTTCACCCAGTCAGGTTGACACAAAACCATCACAGGCTTCTCAGCTGTAAATGGCCCTAGTGTGCTGACCAGGACTGGAACTGCCAGTTGGGTTGCCGCCTGAGGTTCCTGGGATGTTTGATATGGATAACTGGATTTGGATGTTGACAGCTTCCCCCTCTGTAAGTTTCAAAACTGTTTCAAAATTGTTTCAACACTGCTTTTGTTTGGCTGCACAATCATACAAGCCATATCGGTTTTGTTTGCACACAATAGCAGATTTGAGCACAATATATTGCTTCAAAATTCATTGAAAATTTGTCGAGAATATTTGGTGGTGGGACTATGTCTTAGAACAGCTTGGGGGTTCGTTTTTTTGTGTACTGAATGATTTTATGGACCCTGGAGTGATTTTTGCAGCTTAACATTTTAGTTCATTGTAGGCGTCTTTTTTGTTGTTGTTTTTTGCATAGGGAGCTGTCAGGCCTGCTTCTACTTAACAGCATTTTGACTATAATTTTTATATTGTCTTCGGTTCTAAGGAAATTGCAAAGTTAAACTGTTTTTTAACCAATTCGTTACTTCTTAATTGTAAACTATTTTCAGTCATATCTTTAACTGTTGTAATTCAAGATGGTTTTATAATTTTTATACCATATTTGCATTTTTGCAAAGATCATTGGCAGTTTTTTCATACACAGTTTCACACTTGCAGAAAAGTTGCAGGAACAGCACAAGAGCTCCCACATACCCCACCACCACCTTAGAGAACCTTATAAAATTTTACATTTGCACCAACATTGTCCTCCAAGCAAAAGGGCCCGATCCAGGTTAACACGCATTTAATGAATCTCCAGTTCACTTTCTCAGTCCTTCTCCCTCCTTGATCTTTATGATCTTAACATTTTTTGAAGACTGTAAGACAGTTGTCTTATAAAATGTCCCCCAATGTATGTTTGGTGTTTCCTCATGACTACCCTTGGTATGTGTGTTTGGAGGAAACAGAAGTGCTGTTGTGCCCCTCTCACTGCGCCCCATAAGGTGACACAGTGTCAATTTGTCCCATCATTGGTGGTGGTCACTTGGACCCTGAGGCAGATGGCGTCTACCAGTCTTCCTTGGAAAGTTACTCTTTGTCCCTTTGTATTGGATAAATATTTTATAGGGAGATGTTTTGAGCCTTTGTAAATATCCCATTTCTCATCAAAATATGGCGCATTCGTTTTAGTATTGTTGTTTCTTGCCTAAATTATTACTGTAATGGTTTCCAAGTGGTGATTTTCAAATTCCTTCTACATTTATTAGTTAACATTGTCCTGTATTCTTACTCTCTTTCCCCTCATTTATTATTTGTACCTGTATGGACTTTGATTCCTATTTTATTCGATGGTGTATAACCCCTTACTGTCATTACTTTGATGTTGGAATTGTCCCGGGTTCTGTGATTGTGTGTTTTCTTTTTTTTTTAGCAGAGACAGGGTGTCACCATATTGGCCAGGCTGGTCTTGAACTCCTGAGCTCAAATGATCCGCCTGCCTCAGCCTCACAAAGTGCTGGGATTACAGGCATGAGCCACTGCACCTGGCTGATTGTGTGTTTTCTTAAAGCTGGCTTCTGTGTTTCAACATGCCATTACCCTCTGAGTACTTCCCTACTTTCTGGCACAGTAATGTGTTCCAGGCTCTTGTACTTCCTGTGCCCTAGTGCTGGAATCAGCCATTTATCAAAGAGCTCTAGCTCCCCTTAATGTAGATTGTATTTCAAAAACAAACCCTTGTTCTAGGCATGCTCACTGCTATTAAAGAGTCTCACTGCTCCCAAGCCGTCTAAGTGGACACACAGTAAATACATACTTATATTTACATTTGATACATAGATACTGAAAAGGGAGTTCACTCTGGTACCATTAATTCTGATCCAATGCCATAAGGTTCAGGCTGGGCATGGTGGCTGATGCCTGTAATCCCAGCACTTTGGGAAACCAAGGTGGGCGGATCGCTGGAGTCCAGGAGTTCAAGGCTAGCCTGGGCAACATGGTGAAACCCTGTCTCTACGAAAAATACAAAAATTAGCTGGGCGTGGTGGCGCATTCCTGTGGTCCCAACTACTTGGGGGGCTGAGGTGGGAGGATCACTTGAGCCTAGGAGGTTGAGGCTCCAGTGAGCTGAGATCATGGCACTACACTCCAGCCTGGGTGACAGAGGGAGACCCTGTTTCAAATAATATAATAATAATGCCCTAAGGTTCATTCTATCTTCTCCCTTCCCATATTTCTAATCCTTCCAGGGCAGTGAGAAACTTGGCTCCCGTTATCCTCAAAATAATTTCACCTTCCCTGAAGGTAACCAGCTCCCTGCAGCACTCTGCTCCCTTTCTTGTGCTTAGCTGCCACTAGGCCACTTTCCTGCACAGCTGGGGCATTTGTATTTGACGTGGACTTGGAAGTGAAATGTGTTTGGATTTCCTAGTGTGGCGCTCCTATGATGGAGCTTCTAGGGAAGCACAGCTACATGGGAAAGGAAGGGCCTTATTTGTTCTGCTCCAGTTGCTGTTCCACCAGAAGGTTACCTCCTACTTGGAGTTTAGGACCAGTGTGTTTTAGGTGCTTCTTGTGAGAGACAGGGTTGGGGGTTGGGGAAAATGCAGCCTCACAGGCTAGGCTGGTAGTACACCCGCCCCCCACCCTGGCATTGTGCCCTCCTCTCTGTCCTGGCACATGTTGCTGCTCTGATTCATGCATCCCATGAACAAGGAGCAGTTGCCATGTGGTTTGGAATTTTTCCCACCTCCTTTATGTTGCTAATTTTTTTGTATACAAAATATGGCCCCTCTTACAGGAAGCCTTCCCATGACCCCCTTTTCCCCTCTAATTTGGGCCAGGAACTCCTCTGGGTTCCTTCAGCTGCTTTTGAGTGTCTACCATCAAAACCCTGAACTGGGATTGTCTGCATTTGGTGTATCACTGAAAGCACTGAACGAGAGAAAACTGGTAAGCTCTTTCAAATTCTGGACTGTGCCTTTCATCTCTGTGTCCCCAGAACCTGGTGAAGGGTTGGACCAAAGGAGATGCTGAGGCATCATTGGATGGATAAACAGACAATGAACAATAGTTGAAATGCCTTTTGTCATCTTTCTTGCGGCCGTTAGCTCCCTCTTTACCTTTTCCAGAACGCTTTGGTTCTGAAAGTGGCCTGAGAAGATAGTCAATGAACAGTGCCTGAAGGCAGCTCTGTTTTTCCTTCCTCAGCTCCAAGGACCTTTCCACCAGGTTCTGAAAGACTTGACACATAATGCAGTGAGCTGGCTGGTGGTGGAGACTGCAGGGTTCTACTGACCAGTTCCAGATGGGCGTGCATCTGAGACTTAGTTGGAGAGCACACTGACAGCTGCACTCCCAGAAAGCCTGTGCTGAGGCCAGGTCTGTGTGCCTGGGTTTCAACTTGGAGTCCGTCGGGCCCCGATTGTTATCTTCACAGCCACATCAGCTGGGTGACCTCGGCCAAGTCAGTCTACCTCTGCTCTTGTTTTCTCATCTGCAAAATAGAGCTGCGGATGCCTGCCCCAGGTCGCTGGTGGAGATCAAGTGAGAGAGTGGATTGAGAACATCTTTACAAAGGCCAGGATTGTTTTTTGATGTGGGTGCCAACTGCCTACCCTGTAGTCAAAGACCGTCTGGGAAGAGAAGTTCTCTTTGCCTTTCTCCCATGACGAGCGTGTTGCCGAGTTATTTCCAGGAGCGTGGGGTGAGCCTCTTTGATCTCAGGGTGCCATTGCCTTCCCTGCTTCACTGTGATCGGCTCAGCGTTCCCAAGCGGCCAGTGGGCTTCCCACTCAGCTGGCCAGCACCGCCCAAGCATTTGGCGTTTGGAGAACAGAAAGTTTTTATTTTTATGAGCTGTTCCTGAGCAATGCCTTGTTTCCTTCTGTCTGTTTCTAGGCCACAGGTTTGGCAGCTACATCCAGGTCAAATTTGGCAGAGAACCAAGCAAACCTGCCAAACAGAATGCCCACTGCGCCTTCCCATCTCGAGGAACTGTCTCTTCTCAATGTTTTCTTTTGATTTCTTCTGACAGTCTTGCTGCTCTTCCAGAGGCATAGGAACTCAAAATTGGGAAGGGCTTGAGGGTGACCCCCATGATCCAGTGCAGTGCCCCCACACGTGTGACTTCAGCCTCCACATGCACATTTCCGACAACTGCACACACTCCCTCCAGCTCAGACCTTTTGGATTTCAGACACTCCAGTGGTGGAAGGGTCGCTGTGTTAGGATCCCTGATCTTCCTCTCTAACCAGGCTATCCTCAGGTTCTAGTTCACTTCTGGGGGTCACCCTGAGCCAATTTAACCCCTCTTTCCTATGTCAGTCCTTTAGGTCTTTGAGAAGAGTGGTTGCGTTCTCTCTGACCACATCCTACCCTCTGGCCAAGTCTTCAACTGAAAAAAGTCCCTCAGTTGGAATGAGTGTATTGAGCCCTCCTCCATTCAGATGAACCCAATACTTCAGGAGGGGCTGAGCAATAGGCACTACAGGGGAGCCTTCACCTCCCTTGTTCTGTGCATAATACCTCTATTAATGCAGCCTAAATTTGGTCTTGCTGGTTTGGCAGCCACATCACACTGTGCCCTTAGACTAAGTGACTGTGCTAATAATACGCCAGACCTTTCAAGGTGTCTATGCATTTGGGGGTCATAAATAGCCTACTAAACAAATACTGCTGTTTTCATAAAGTTCTATTCTGGACCAAGAAAATGGAGCTATCATTTACAAGTCCAGTGTCTCACCCTGTGCTAAGTGCTTGTATGAGACACTTTTGCTGTTTTACAAATGGGATAACTGAGGTCAGTCAGGGTAGAGCTACACAGCTTCCACGTGGCAGAGCCAAGGGGCAAACCTAAGCTGATTGGTTCCGAAGTCACCCTAAGTGACACTATCTCCCTGTAGCTCCTGCCCCTTCACATTCCCTGAGCCAGTCTCTATCCCGCCTGTGATTCTTTTTTTCTCTGCCATTTTGACAGTTATTTGTTCCTCTGGTGATTTGCCTGGTTATTGCTAGATCAGCAGTTCTTAACATGCACTATGAGGACTATTTTCAGGGGGTGATTCTATGAAATCAAAACTTTTTTTTTTTTTTGAGTCTTGCTCTGTCACCGAGGCTAGAGTGTAGTGACGTGATCTCGGCTCATGGCAACCTCTGCCTCCTGAGTTCAAGTGATTTTCCTGCCTCAATAGCCCAAGTAGCTGCAATTATAGATGC
>NW_012115999.1:2998502-3003860 GCF_000951035.1 Colobus angolensis palliatus
GGGCAGATCACGAGGTCAGGAGTTCAAGACCAGCCTGGCCAACACGGTGAAACCCTGTCTCTACTATTAGCCAGGCATGGTGGCGGCGCCTGTAGTCCCAGCTACACGGGAGGCTGGGGCAGGAGAATCGCTTGAAACCGAAGGACGTTACAGGCTCTGTGAAGGCTTTCCTGCCCCAGAGCCAGCAGCGGATTGTTCCCTTGTTCCACTCCCTGAACATGTGCTACACAAACTGCGTATCTGACCACAGCTATTGATTTGCACATTTGTTTTATCGACACTGGCCTCAAAACCAAAAGTAAAACTGGCCTTATCGGCAGTAGTGGGAGTTCAGCACCTATAGCTGACAAGGGAACTGGAAGGAAGTTTGCTTGAAGTCTTTGAAGGATAAAGGGTGGAAGAGGAAGGAGAGTCTGTCTCACATTGTAGGGAGGAAGTAAAACAGAAAGTTTAAGTAAGTGATGGAAAAAGCCAGGACCTGACATGCCACAGGCCGAACACCTGGAGGGCAAATGCTGGATGCCCTGTGCCGGTACGCCCCCTTGTGGTAAGGGAGAGCCGTGTAGTTTCAGGGGAGGAGCACCAAGTGGGGAAGACCCAGCATCCCCTGGGTCGCTGAACAGCTGTGGGAAATCAGGTCGCTGGAGGAAGGGAGAGACGCTGGTCTAGAGACCCAGGTCATGCTTGCCTCTATTGCCCAAACTACAGGGGAAGGAGGAAGAGAACAAAACCTCTATAACTTCAGGTACCGAGGGTTCTATCTGCATTGACTCATGCAATTCTAAGAAGTGTCGGGCCGGGCGCGGTGGCTCACGCCTGTAATCCCAGCACTTCGAGAGGCCAAGGCGGACGGATCACCTGAGGTCAGGAGTCTGAGACCAGCCTGACCAACATGGAGAAAACCCGTCTCTACTAAAAATACAAAATTAGCCGGGTGTGGTGGCGCATGCCTGTAATCCCAGCTACTCTGGAGGCTGAGGCAGGGGAATCACTTGAACTCGGGAGGAGGAGGTTGCGGTGAGCCAAGATGGCGCCATTGCACTCCACCTTGGCCAACAAGAGCGAAACTCAGTCTCTCTCTCAGTCTCTCTCGGTCTCTCTCAGTCTCTCTCTCTCTCTCTCTCTCTCTCTCTCTCACACACACACACACACACACAATGTCATGCAGAGGAGGAAACTGAGGTTTAGAGAGGGTTAGCTGTGTGCCCAAATTCTCATAACTAGAACATAGCGGAGGGAGGCTGGGGACTTACCTGGCTCCAGGCCTTCTCTGAGCCCATTTAGACCAATTGTGTGTGTGTGTGTATCTATACAAATATTAGGGTTGGGGGGGACAGTGGGGTTTTCTTCAGTTATCTGAGATAGCTTGAACTTTTGCCCTCCTAAGCCATGGCTGGAGGAAGAAGCACAGGGAAAACTGATAGGATCTGGAGTCAGATGAGTGGATTTTTTTAAGTTTATTTTGCTGTAAATGCAGCAGAGTAGGGATGGAGAAGTCTGTCCCTTTAGAATAATCAATCCTTTCACCTTCAAAAGCCAACCAAATAAAGACAACTTGTACAAGCAGAAAGCCCTCTGGGAGGCATCCATAGGTCATGGCAGGATCCCCTATCTGGCCTGTGATACCACCTGAAGCGTCCCCCCGCCCCCCCTCCCCCATCTCCTCTGTCTGGCCCCGAGCCAGTGCAGGTGGTGCTGTCTTCCAGCTGGAGCAATAGCCATTCTTAAGCCAGAGGTCCCTGCTGCCCCTGGGCAGGGGAGATGTCTGGGGAAAAAGTGAACCAAGAATCTTTCCAAAAGGCCATTCTTTCTTGTGGCCTGGAATGCCTTTTAAAGCGTCCTGTATCCCTTTCTATAGGACTTTACAAAGCTCCTAATCTCAAGCTACACAATGCAACTTTGAACAATGATGGATTTGCAATAACCCCAGAAAAGCTGGTTTAGGCCTCATAGATTTCTGCATTAGCTTGGAACTCACACACATAACAATGGCTATTAGCCTGTTTCCGGGCCCAGGCAAAGAGGGCTAGCCTCCAGACCTTTGCATATATCCCTCCAGGGTCTCTCTGGATACTTCTTCCTCTGGTTTTCCCATTCAGCCTTCTAGACTCAGCCCTTATTCCTCATCCCAGATATTCCTTCTTCCCCAGGCTTTGCCACAGGGTGCCACTGGACCAGGACCCACCCATGACCCTCTTGCTGGACCAAGGGATTCTCATGAACACTTTCACCACCTGACACTGGACTGGGAGTCTCCTGTGACATCCCTCACGCCCCTACTGGACCAGGAGTCTCCCATGGACTCTGCTGTCAATACTTGCCCTTGACACAAAGCATTGCCTCTGTCTGATTTTTTTCTTTTTTTTTCCATCACGAGAGTGCGAACTCCTGGAGGGCAGGCCTGTATGTTTTTCTTTTGGATATCTTACTACCTGGCACCTAGTAGGTGCTCAATACATTTTGGTTGAATACATGAATCAGTGACAAGGAGTTTCAAGCCTCAGATTAATAATTACCTCACTAAAGCCTTCCCTGATGCTTCCCTACCATAATCAAAAAAAAAATTATAAGTGAACAACTTTTATTTTCAAAACGTTTGTTTTTCTTTTTTTTTTTTTTTTTTTTTGAGACGGGGTTTCACTTTTGTTGCCTAGGCTGGAGTGCAGTGGCGCAATCTCGGCTCACTGCAACCTCCGCCTCCCGGGTTCAAGCAATTCTCCTGCCTCTGCCTTCCTGAGTAGTTGGGATTACAGACATGCGCCACCATGCCCTGCTAATTTTGTATTTTTAGTAGAGGTGGGGTTTCTCCATATTGGTCAGGCTGGTCTCGAACTCTCGACCTCAGGTGATCCTCCCGCCTCGGCATCCCAAAGTGCTGGGATTACAGGCGTGAGCCACCGTGCCCAGCCTTATTTTTTCTTAACCAATGAATTCATGTCATATATATTCAGAGTTTCTGCAGCAGAGTGATATGGGTTCTGGCCCTGGCTCTGATATTGTCATTGTATGTCTGTAAGCCCAGTTTTCTCATCTAGAAAATGGAGATGTTTATAGTCATCCTTCAATAATCTGATGAGCAAGACTTTACCAGGTATGACAGCAACTGGTATCTGGCACACTAGTCATTGCTTAATGCAAGTACGCCCATGTATTTAGCCCACCACGTTGGCATTGCTCATTTACCATGTTTTCCCTTACAGTGGATCTCCTCGTGGCTTCTGTTCCCACCCTGGGCTTGGCTATAGTTTGTTTGTGGAATTTAATGACTTTTCTGTCTTACCAAAGATCTTCCGAGTACTTAATATTCACTGAACCCTTAAGGCAAAGACCAACACTTGATAACCCCTTGGACCAGCAGAGAGAATAATGAATAAGGCAGGACCCCAGTCCTCTAAAAGGATCACCATCTGGGAAGGGGCTCACAGAGCAGCCAACTATAAGATTCCCAAGGAAATTCAGAGGTTAGAATGTGGGAGGGGACCACAGAGGTGAGAGAGACCTCCAGGGCCTGAGTCTGGGACTGAGGAGTGAGGAAGGTATACATATTGTTGGAAAAGAGGAGTCCTGAAGCAGCTCCCACTTTTGCAAGAACTAGCTCTTGATTGGCTGCTACTTCTCAGTCAGCTGGAGATGGTAGAAACCCAGCCCCATAGACTCCTGGCCCTCCCATACTTTGGTGCAGGTACAGCCACCTTCTTTGGGTATGACAGACATTTCCAGGTTTCTGCCATTGCTGCTCCATCCAGGAGCTCTGTCCTGGGCTGACTACTCAACAGACCTCCACTGGGTTGACTATTGTCTCCATATTCATTTGTTGAATTTGTGCTATTGATTCACTTATTCATTCATTCATGTAATATTTGTTGAGTGCTAACTGCCAGACCAAGTACTAGACTGAGAACGTGGACTAAGAGCTCCAAACCCTGTCCCAAGCAGTTCTGTGACAGATAAAGCTTTCCAATGCCATGATAAGTACTATAGCAGATTCATGATCATCATAAAGATAGGACCTACAAGGTAATTGATAAGAAATCAAGGAAAGCTTCATGGAGCAGGGGATATGTGAACTGGGCTGCAAAGTTTCTGTGAGAGTTCACAAAACAAGAGAAGTGAGAGGAAAGGCACCCCAGGCTGAGGAAACAGCTTTTGCAAAGGCACAGATGCAAAAAAGAACTGAGCAAAGTGGGGAATGAGGAGATTGTTGGTGTGGCTCAGACAATGGTCTAGAGGGTGGGAGATTAAGTTAGGACAGAGCCAAATTTACAAGGGGCTTAAATGCCATATTGGAGGCTCAGCCTTGAACTCAGGGTCAGTTGATAATCAACTGGGTTCTAAGGCCTCCAAAGCCTTCTTCATTAAGCCAAGAAATACTTCACATAACACCCACTGCATGCCAGGCACAAGGAGGAGGCTCAACCGGAGGGGTTCCAGGACACTTGTCTCTAAAGCTACATTTTAATATTTTACATTTGGGACTTCTGCATGTGAATCTATTCTAGATAAAAGAAGTGTATTAGCTAAAAAGAAACCAAAACAATCAAAAGTCTGCAGCCAATTGCTTCCTTGGAGAGCCATTGCAGGTTTTGTGTTTTCTTGGAGTGGGGTAGTGTTATATGCTTGTTTTTAGCAGAGGACAAATGTGTTTAGATCTATTTTCAAAGGATAAAGATAATTATGAGGCTTCCCAGCCCTTCCCTGCAACCATAGTACAGGAAGCAGGAAGCTCACTGAAGCAGGGGCTGTTTCTCTGGGTTCTGAGCTCAGGACTGGTTCTCTCTACCCTGCAGGGTGCTCCCCAGGGAAGCCGACAATGTGGCTTCATGGGTTCCAAAAGGAAATACCAGTTTCTTCTGGGAAGGAACTTGACCTCTTTTGAGGCTGGGAGCATGAAGCCAGGGCAATCAAAACACTATCCCATTCTTCTTTCCTTCAAGGGAAAGAAAGACAGCTCTGAAGGTAGCCTGGTGGTGGGGAAAGAGCTCAGTCTTTGAAATAACTCAAATCTGATTTCAAATACTCCTTCGGCCACTTAGCTGTGTAATCTCAGACAACTTCCTCAAGTTTTCCCAGCCTGAGTATGTTCATCTGTGATGATAATTATTACTTACACCTACCTTCTTACCAGTTATTAAAACATATTACAAAGCCAGAGCCAAAAAGGCAGCATGTGACAAAGCAAACAACTGGCACAAATAGAAAATCGTAAAACAGATCTGTGATTATCCTAGAACTTGATAGGTGATAGACATGCTATCAAGAATCAGTGGATTGGCCGGGCGCGGTGGCTCAAGCCTGTAATCCCAGCACTTTGGGAGGCCGAGACGGGCGGATCACGAGGTCAGGAGATCGAGACCATCC
>NW_012115999.1:3003985-3028979 GCF_000951035.1 Colobus angolensis palliatus
TACTAAAAATACAAAAATTAGCTGGGCGTGGTGGCATGCGCCTGTAATCCCAGCTACTCAGGAGGCTGAGGCAGGAGAATCACTTGAACCCAGGAAGTGAGGAGGTTGCAGTGAGCCAAGATCATGTCTCTGTACTCCAGCCTAGGCCACAGAGTGAGACTCAATCACAAAAAAAAAAAAAAAAAAGAAGAATCATCATCATCAGTGGGCAGAGGGTGGAATACTCGTTTAATAAATGGAATTGGGAAACTGGCTCCTATCTGGAAAAAAAAAAATCGTGTGTGTGTGTGTGTGTGTGTGTGTGTGTGTTTAGTTATCTTTGGTTGACTGAAGACCTGAATGTAAAAGGTAAAACTATAAAAATTCATAAATAGACTATGAAAATTATAGGCTGGTGCAGTGGCTCAAGCCTGTAATCCCAGCACTTTGGGAGGCTGAGGCGGGTGGATTACTTGGGGTCAGGAGTTCGAGACCAGCCTGGCCAACATGGTGAAACCCCGTCTCTACTAAAAATGCAAAAATTAGGCACAGTGGTGAGTGCCTGTATGCCAGCTACTAGGAGGCTGAGGCAGGACAATTGCTTGAACCTGGGAGGCGGAGGGGTTGCAGTGAGCCAAGATCGTGCTACTACACTCCAGCCTGGGCAACAGAGTAAGACCCTGTCTCAAGCAAGCAAGTAAGCAAGCAGGGAAGCAAGGAAGGAAGAGGAAGGAAGGAAGGAAGGAAGGAAGGAAGGAAGGAAGGAAGGGAAGGAAGGAAGGAAGGAAGGAAGGAAGGAAGGAAGGAAGGAAGAAAGAAGGGAAGGAAGGAGGGAAGAAAGGAAGGAAGGAAGGAAGGAAGGAAGGAAGGAAGAAGGAAGGAGGGAGGGAGGGAGGGAAAGACTGTCTCTGGAAAGAAAGAAAGAAAAGAAGGAAAGAGAAGGAAGGAGGGAAGGAAGGAAGGAAGGAAGGAAAAGAAAAAAGCAAAGAAAGATTATCGAACCTCAGAATAGATAAGAATTTCCTAAAGGAAATCTCAAAGTGGGGAGGTGAGACAGAGGTGGGCCCTGGGGGAACACATGTTGCCATACAGAGAGGGACTCTATATGAAGCTTGCTTACCTGTCTTTGTTGTTAACCACTCTATTAAGTCTTGGGCTTCTCCTAGTTAGGCTCTTTCCCCACTTCCTTCTGTAGAAGATGAAAGTTTCTTCACATGCAATTAAAGAAGCCCTCTGGCTTCCATTTCTGCCTTTCCATTACTTGTTACTAGCCTTTTGCTATTCACTGTCTTTCTGTAGGGACATCAATGGTGTTTAGCAATGGCCATCCAGTGCTGTTACCTTCATAGCCACTATCCCAACTCCCAACCCTCAAGTTCAAGTGCCTGATACATTCATTGACTGCCAGCACACTCCAGCCACAGGTACACTAGCCAGTTCACCATGGCGGGAAGCCACTGTATGCACAGGCTTTCCTGTATTCCACTTACCATAGGGCTGGGGTCCTCCTTGCCAGCTGAGAGGCGAGTAACACAGCTCCCAAGCTCCGTCTAGTCACCAGCTTTCTTGAACCATTCCCAGCACCAGCTGCTGCAGATAAGGTTCCTGTAAAGAAAACACTCAGATGGGATGTTTATTACGGATCAACACCTGTGAAACGATAGGGTGGAGGAAGAAGCCAACAGCCATGAGGACTTGATAAAGTCTCCACCAGGCCATAGGGAGACCTGGAGCAAGCACTGCCTGGCAGAGCTGTCCTACACCTAGCAGAAGTGGCTGGGCCTTCATACCCGACGCGCCAGCCCCCATCACTCGGTCAGCAGGTATGGCTTCCCCCAGGAAGCACAAGAGCTCAGGCAAGACCTCTCTCTGCAACTGGGCCACAAGTCCTTCCATGAAGAAGAGACTGAATGGTGGTCTCCATGTCTACCACCACCTCTGACAACAGTTTGAAGACTGTGTGAATAATAACAATGGCCAACATCTGTTGAGCATTTGCTGTGCTGGACAAGGCTCAATGCTGTTCAAACTCTGAGGCAGGGACCATTACTACCGCCATATTTGTGGCTCCAGATGAAGGGGCTAAGTAATGCACATGAAGAGAGTATAAATGACTCACATAGTGCATGATGAATTTCCATTTCAGAGAATTTTTACATTATTGGAATAAAACTTTCTTGGAATAATTTTTGATTTTCAGAAAAAGTTACAAAGATAACATAGAATTCCTGTATACCCCTCACCCAGTTTCCCCTCATGTTAACAGTACACAACCATGGCCCATTCATCACACTAGTACATTACTGTTAGCTAGACTGCAGACTTTAATCGCCTTTCCACTCATGCCCTTTTACTGTTCCAAAATCAAATCCAAGATGTTACCTTTTATTTAGTGTCCCAGAGATGCGGACTCTCAGGTGTAAACTTTTGACCTCTCTGCATTACCGCCTGCTGTTCCCACAAAGGCTTTGCAGCCATAAACCATTCAGGTGCCTGCTCGCTGCCTCAGGTGTATGTGGGCAGCCCCAGAATGCGCCATGCTGGCTGACTAGGTCACTGTTTAATCTGTGAATGTTTCCTTTATGCTGGCATGTGGGAAAAAACTCCCACCAGGACCAACTCAGCAACGTGCTAGTGTTTACTTGGCCCAGCAGGGATTTCCTGGGCCTCTGCTGTGTGCATGGAGGTGGGTGCTGTATGAAGGTACCTATGGCTGCTTCAGGTTGACCCTCCTCTCCAGGAGCTGCTAGCCAGCCTGCAGCTTCTCTCACCTGCCCATCGCCTGTGCTCGCTGGTGTGCAGGTTTGGCTTGAGTCAAAGAGGAGTTAAGAAGGTGAATCCCTGCTCTCGCCCCCACATCACCAAGCTACCTTGCAGAACTCAAATGTGCCCGTTGTGTCTGCTCTGGGTCCTAAACCCCTGGGGCTCTCTTTGCCTCAGTTTCCTCATCTGCAGCATCTACTTTATAGAGTTCTAGTGAAGATGAAAATAATTAATAGGTGCAAAAACATTTAGAACAGTACAATATGCGACATAGATAAGCTCTCAATAATTAATAGTTATTATTACCAAATGAGATTATTATCGTAAAGGTACATTGTAAATGGCGAGGCTTGCTAAAAAGTGTTAGCACGAATTTTTTTAAAACCACAGTCATGTTAGGCTTAACAATGGGAATGCATTCTGTGAAATGCAATGTTAGGCAATGTTGAATACATAGAAGGTACTTACACAAACCTAGATGCTATAGCTTACTACACACCTATACTATATGGTATAGCCTGTGGTTCCTGGGCTGCAGACCTGTAGAGCATGTTACTGTACCGTAGGCAACTGTAAAACAATGGCATTTGTGTATGTAAACATAGTTAAAGAAAAGGTCATGCATTGTGCTACACTATTATGACAGCTACGACATCACCAGGTGATAAGAATTTCTCAACTCCGTTATAATCTTATGGGACCATTGTATACATGGTCTGTCATTAATTGAAACATCATTATGTGGCACATGACTGTACTTTATGGTGTTAGGAGACACAAGTCGTCCATAGGAAATTATTGTCTGTCTAGGTTTGATTACCGTGGCCAAGTACAACTGAAAAATTGATGAGCTCATAAAGTCTACAATCCTTTATGCAACCTTTATTGAGTGCTGCTCATAATTTTAGGCATGTGTAATCATATTTGCTCATTTACTAGTAACAAGCAAACTGTGAGGTGGCTATTTTTTAACCACACTTAATGACTGTCTAAACTAAGGTTCAAATATATTCCATTCCTCAAGAAGCAGGAATCACCCTCAATCATTCAATATTTCTTGAAAGACTCCCACATGCAGACATTTCTAGGTGCTGAGGAGTAAACACAATAGACCCTGCCCCAAACGAACCTGAATTCTGGTGGGAGACACACTGAACATGGGAATGAGTGTGCCAGTCATTTGCCCGTCTGTTCTCAGATCTTTCCCTAGCCTTCCCTTGTTCCAGTTGGAATCACAGAGGTGGCCTCCCTTGCACACTAGGCTCCCTTGCCAACTGGCTGTAAGTTTGTCCAATGGATGTACTAGAAGGAGTAAAAGGAAAGGAGAAGTCAGAGTATTCCCCCTCTCCCCCCACCAACCCCTGCCCACCCAGCACCTTTCTTTGCTTTAGGTGATGTCTGAGGCAGGGGCCGCACCTCCTCCCTTGCTCTAGCTTCTGCTGGGCGGCTCCACCTCGTGGTCCAGCTTCCTTCATCAGGCCCAGTGATTCCAGCTTTCCTGGATGGTGTCATTTCCTTGCCTCCTCTTTCCTTCCTCCAATCCTCAGGGTAGGATGCTTTCCTTCAGTTGGGGTGCACCTTTTCAGTTTGCTCTTCTAGCACCTTGCTACTAATTGCCTATATTAAATCCTTCCTGTTCAATTACCTGAAGTGGGCTTTATTTTCCTGCTAGACCCTGACTGAGACTACAAATGAATAAGATAATCTCAGACAATGACAAGAGCTTTGAAGATCACAAAAGAGGGTGGGTGGGGGGCATCTTTAGCTAGGATGACAAGGAAAGTTGTCTTCTCTGAAAAGTGACTTTTGAGTTAAAATCTGGAGGATGAGAAGGTGGCAGCCCTGTGACAATCTGTAGAGAGAGTGTTGGAAATAGGAAGAGCAGTGAACACAGGGACACTGAGCTAGGGATCAACTTGGTGTGTTCAAGAGGCAGAAATGAAAAGGAGGTGAGATTATTCCTAAGTAACTCTAATATCAGAGTGACTTCATACTATAGCAGGAGTATCTAACACCATAGAAGGTTCAGGGGAACACTGCCAAGGAAGAATGGGTGACAGAGTTCAGACGGAAGAGCTCTTCTTCTTCTTCTGTTTTTTTTTTTTGTTGTTGTTGTTGTTGTTTGTTTTTAAGATGGGGTCTCCCTCTGTCACTCAGCATGGAGTACAGCAGCACGATCTCGGCTCACTGCAAGCTCCACCTCCTGGGCTCAAGTGATTCTCCTGCCTCAGTCTCCCAAGTAGCTGGGACTACAGGCATGCGCCACCATGCCCGGTTAATTTTTGTATTTTTAGTAGAGACAGGGTTTTATCATGTTGGCCAGGCTGGTCTAGAACTCCTGAACCTCAAGTGATCCACCTGCCTCGGCCTCCCAAAGTTCTGGGATTATAGGTGTGAGCCACCGCGCCCAGTGCGCCTGGCCAGAGGGACTGTTACTTCTAACAAGGGGTGGTGGGGAGAGGCTTGGGCTCCAGCGCAGCAGGAACAGGTAGGAAACTTCATGAAATGCGATGAGCCTTGAAGAAGAGTTTGAGTGAAATAAGTGCACCTGAGAGTGAAGACAGAAGCCCCACAGTTAGTAGAGAAGCAGAGGCAAGACTGTGGGGTGTGTGCTCGCAGAGGGAGAATGGACTTGTCTGAAGAGGAAGGTGTGAGTCGGCAGGACGGAGGCAGGCCTTCCCTGATTCAGGGGAGCCAGGCGTGCTGGCCTGACTTACTGGGCAAGTTTCTCTTGATGACAGTGCCTCAGCTTTTCCCTTTACTAATCAGGAAGAAAAACACCCACTGTTGGCTCTCTAGCATACTGTCTCCTTTTGTGGACAGCACCACAAAAATCAGCTGAGCAGCTGCAGCTGGGATAGAGGTGCTGGTGCCCATCTGGGTCTTCCCAGGACATGACTACCAATGTCAAGGCAGGGATATCAACATGGAGGGCACGCTCAAATAACTGAGCTGTCGTCTGTGCAGCTGATGTCTGGAGCTTCCAAGGGCCCGCAGAAATTGCAGGAAAGTAACTCCTTCTGTTTTGGACTTTATCATTGCATGTGCTTCTTCCGGGGAGCTAGACATATTTGTTTCCTAGGGTTGCCATAACAGAGGACCACAAAGTGGGTGATTTAAACAATAGGGCATTTTTTTAAACTTATGTTTTAGGTTCAGGGGTATATGTGCAGGTTAACTATATAGGTAAAATCATGTCACGAGGATTCGTTGTACAGATTATTTCATCACCCAGGTAGTAAGCCTAGTACCCAATAGTTATTTTATCTGTTCCTCTCCCTCCTTCCACCCTCCACCCTCAAGTAGACCCCAGTGTCTGTTGTTCCCTTCTTTGCGTTAATGAGTTCTCATCATTTAGCTCTCACTTATATGCGAGAACATGCAGTATTTGGTTTTCTGTTCCTGCGTTAGTTTTCTTAGGATAATGGCCTCTAGCTCCACCCATGTTCCCATAAAAGATGTGATCTCTTTCTTTTTTATGGCTGCATAATATTCCATGGTGTATATGTATCACATTTTCTTTATCCAGCCTATCATTGATGGGCAGTTAGGTTGACTGCATGTCTTTGCTACTGTGAATAGTGCTGCAATAAACATACATGTGCATGTGTCTCTATGGTAGAACAATTTATATTCCTTTGGGTATATGCCCAGTAGTAGGGTTGCTGGATCAGATCAAATGGTAGTTCTATTTTTAGTTCTTTGAGGAATTGCCACACTGCTTCCCACAATGGTTGAACTAATTTACACTCTCACCAACAGTGTATATGTGTTCCTTTTTCTCTGCAACCTTCCCAGCAAAAAAAGTTATTTTTTGACTTTTTAATAGTAGCCATTCTGACTGGTATGATATGGCATCTTATCGTGGTTTTGATTTGCATTTATCTAATAATCAGTGATGGTGAGCTGTTTTCATGTGCTTGTTTACTGCATGTATGTCTTCTTTTGAGAAGTGTCTGTTCATGTCCTTTGCCCACTTTTTAATGGCGTTGTTTTGTAAATTTGTTTAAGCTCCTTATAGATGCTGGATATTAGACCTTTGTCAGATGCATAGTTTACAAAAATTTTCTCCCATTCTGTGGGTTGCCTGTTCCCTCTAATGATAGTTTATTTTGCTATGAAGAAGCTCTTAAGTTCGATTAGATCCCATTTGTCAATTTTTGCTTTTGTTGGGATTGCTTTTGGTGTCTTCATTATGAAATCTTTGCTTGTTTTTATGTCCAGGATGGTCTTGCCTAGGTTGTCTTCCGGGGATTTTAGTTTTCAGCTTTGCATTTAAGTCTTTCATCCATCTTGAGCTGTTTTTTGTATATGGTGTAAGGAAGGGGTCCAGTTTAAATTTTCTGCATATGGCTAGCCAGTTATCCCACCACCATTGATTGAATAGGAAATCCTTTCCCCATTGCTTGTCTTTTTCAGGTTTGTCGAAGTTCAGATAGTTGTAATGTGCAGTCTTATTTCTGGGTTCTGTATTCTGTTCCATTTTTATATGTGTCTGGTTTGTGCCAGTGCCATGTTGTTTTGGTTATTGTAGCCCTGTAGTATAGTTTGAAGTCAGGTAACAAGATGCCTCCAGCTTTGTTCCTTTTGCTTAGTATAACGTTGGCTATTCAGGCTTTTTTTTGGTTCCATATAAATTTTAAAATATGTGAAGAATGTCATTGGTAATCTGGCAGGAATAGCATTGAATCTGTAAATTGCTTTGGACAGCAAGGCCATTTTTAATGATATTGATTTCTTCCTATCTATGAGCATGGAATGGTTTTTCCATTTGTTTGTGTCATAGAGATTTATTTGAGAGGTATTTTGTAATTCTCATTGTAGAGATCTTTCACCTTCCCAGGAGGATCCTGAGCCTCTCAGGTAAATAGATCCTAGAAGGATCAAATTAGAGACATTTCCCTTTCCTTCCAAGTCTGAATCCTAGATTAAGCATTGTTCAGCCCCATGCTGGAGTCCCACCACCCAAGTTTTCCAGGAGAGGTGGTACACTTCTTTCTCTACTCCAAAGCATTTTCTTAACTTCTGTCTGTGGTCAGCAGGTAGATAGTTTGCCACCAACAAGGCTGGAAAACAGAATCTTAGGGCTGCAAGACCCTTAGACATCATTTAGTCCAACTTTGCCTTTCAGAAATGGGAAACAGAGGTCCCAAACTGGAGAGTGACTTCCTGTCTTAAGATGGCATTGGGAGGCCGGGCACGGTGGCTCAAGCCTGTAATCCCAGCACTTTGGGAGGCCGAGACGGGCGGATCACGAGGTCAGGAGATCGAGACCATCCTGGCTAACATGGTGAAACCCCGTCTCTACTAAAAAATACAAAAAAAAAAAAGATGGCATTGGGAAAATGCAGCCTCACTGGTGGGGTAGTGGTGCTGCCCTTGGGTTGAAATAATTGTGTCAGGTAAACTCAGATGCTACCTACCATGACTGGTGAATAACTCACCCAAACTCCAAGAAAAGTGAATGTGTTTTCCTGACTGTATCCTGTGAGACACTAAGCAAGGAGTCAGTACATTTGGTGAATGATCCTTTGGTCAGAGTGGCACCATGCATGGAGTAGGCACCCAACAAATGTGTTAAATGAACGAGCAGCTCCTTTTCCTTCCCAGAGAAACCAACGGAATGAGCCACTTGTCAAAGTCAAAGAGAGCCCAAAGTTGGTGAAGAAAGGCTGGATGAGACTGCCTTCTTGGATGTAGAGACCCAAGCTCCCCAGTGGGGACCTGCTTGGACAAAAGAGGAGCTTATTGACTTACGTGTTCAATGGGGAGAGCAGGAGACTCAGGATCGCCAGGTTGGGAACCCAAGTGCATCTAGATGTCCTTCCTCTTCTCAGTGTTGTTTCCATTGCCTCAGCCTGGATTTCTCCTCAAAGGAAGCTCCTGGCTACTGGTAACTCCCCATCTAACATTATCCCAGCTTCCTGTTGAGAACAAGGGTTCTCTCTGTAGCTTCTCACTTTGTTGCCCACGAGAACCTGCCTGTAACCCGGCCTACCAGGCAATGTTCTAAAATCTGGATTATTAATTCACTCATTTAACCCCCAGGAGATGTGTTTAAGGCATGTATTTTCATTCCCATCATGATAGTTAATCCTATGTGTCAACTTGGCTGGGCCATGGTGCCCAGATATTTGGTCAAACACTATTCTGGATGTTTCTGTGAAGGTGCTTTTTGGATGAGAATAACATTTTAAAAGACGTACTTTGAGTAAAGCAGGCCAAGTTGCAGGCTCATGCCTGCAATCACAGCACTTTGGGAGAGGCTGAGGTGGGAGGATTGTTTGAGCCCAGGACCTCGAGACCAGCCTGGGCAATACAGTGAGTCCTTGTCTCTACGAAAATTTTTTTAAAATTCGTTGGGCATGGTGATTCTGGCCTGTAGGCCCAGCTACTCGGGAGGCTGAGGCAGCAGGATCACTTGAGCCCAGGAGTTTCAAGTCTACAATGAGCTGTACTCGTGCCACTGCACTCCAGCCTGGATGACTGAGACTCTAGCTCAAAAAATAAAATTAAAGAGTGAAAAATAAATAAAATATTGAGTAAAGCAGATGACTCTCCATAATATGGGTGGGCCTCATCCAACCAGTCGAAGGCCTGAACAGAACAAAGACTGACCTTCCTTGAGCAAGAAGGAATTCTGTGGCAGACAGCTTTTGGACTGACACTGCAACTCTTCCCTGGGTCTCCAGCCTCCACCTCCATTTTACATGGGATAAAACTGAGGCACAGTTGTTCAAGTTCGTATAATAGCTAACGAACATCAAACTGTCATTTGAATCTGGGTGGTGTGACTCCAGAATCTTTCCTTAAGTGCCAAGTTACTGATATTGGACTGAATGTATGCGTCCTCCCCAGATTTGTATGCTGAAACCCTAAGCCCCAGTGTGATGGTATTGGGAGGTGGACATTTGGGAGGTAATTAGGTTTAGATAAAGTCATGAGGGTGAAGCCTGCATGATGGGATTAGTATCTTTGTAAGAAGAGGAAGAGGCCGGGCGCAGTGTTTCATGCCTGTAATCCCAGCACTTTTGGAGGCTGAGGTAGGTGGATCACCTGAGGTTAGGAGTTCGAGACTAGCCTGACCAACATGGTGAAACCCCATCTCTGCTAAAAGTACAAAAATAGCCGGGCGTGGTGGCACATGCTTGTAATCCCAGCTACTCAGGAGGCTGAGGCAGGAGAATCCCTTGAGCCCAGGAGATAGAAATTGCAGTGAGCCAAGATTGCGCCATTGCACTCCAGCCTGGGCAACAAGAGTGAAATTCTGTCTCAAAAAAAAAAGAAGAAGAAGAAGAGGAAGAGCGCTCACTCTTGTTTTCTCTTTCTTTCTCTCTCTCTCTCTCTCTCTCTCCCCACCATGTGGGGACTCAGAAAGAAGGTGACCAGCCATCTGCAAGCCAGAGAGAGCCCTCACCAGGAACCCAATCAGCCAGCACTTTGATCTTGAACTTGGTGCCTGAAGAACTTTGAAAAGTAAATGTCTGTTAAGAATTCCTATCTAAGGTGTTTTGTTACAGCAGCCCAAGGTAATTAGGACAGTTATTAACATCTTTCTGAGACTGGTTCTTAGTATCTAGGCCAGTGCCTGGAACAGAGAAACTATCGTTATGTATTTGTTAAATAAATAAGAAATGGAACCAGAAGGAATACCAATTTCTAAATCAGACATTTGGGCTGTGCTCTGCATGTTCCTTGATATGGATGGATATTCAAGAGTTGCTCTTGAAAGAGCATGGAATAGGAAAGAAGTATGTTTAGGGAAAGATTTTCTGGGATTCTCAGCCCTAGCACGGCTGCCCAGGGACCTCCTGCCATCATTGGAGGGAGGCTCTTCCTTCTGTTTCAGGACAGAGCCTGGCCCCTCAGGGGCATCTGGAAAACTGTGCAAGGCAGTGCTGTTGGCCAAGGTATCAATATTCCTGGGAGGGGAGCATTAGCCTCAGCAGAGCAAAGGATCCTTTGGAAGGCTCCCTACCCCCTGGAAGAGGTGGTGTGTTGCCAGTGTCATGCAGTGACTGTGACCGAGGTTGTATGTTGCATGTGAGAGGAACTCCTTTGGAGATTTCCAGAAATCCTTGGCATGGAGGTGATGGCAGACAGAGGTAGCCAGTGGAACTCTGAGTCATCATTGTTTCAAACGCACAGGATGGTGGCCAGCAGCAGTAGCCAGGAGGAATCTGGGGAAGATGGAGATTGCCCTAAGGGTTGGCTCTGCTCATTCCAAGCAGCCTCAAGTCACTGAGAGGAGAATCCAACCTCAGAGGAAGGGGCAGGAATTGGACCTTGGAGGTCTATTAAAAGGTCCTGGCTCAGAACCAGGATCTTTACTAAGGAGCTGAAAAGTTCAGCAGAGAAAACAAGGTATGGGGTCCAGCTCAACATGAGGGCAGGGAAAGGAGAGGAAAGGCCGTCCTGGAATCCTAGAATTCCAACACCCCAGGGACTGGGTATACTTAAGAGCTGCAGAATTCTGTCTAAACCCCCAATTGGGAGCAGTTATATAAATTACATTATTTATTTATTTTTGAAAAAATTTGTAGAGACTAGGTCTTGCTATGTTGTTCAGGCTGGTCTTGATCTCCTGAGCTCAAGTGATCCTCCTGCCTCAGCCTCCCAAAGTGCTGGGATTATAGGCATGAGCTGCTGCACCTGGTCATAAATTACATTTATAAAGGACCCAGTAGGCTGGGTGCAGTGGCTCACACCTGTAATCTCAGCACTTTGGGAGGCCGAGGTGGGCAGATCATCTGAGGTCAGGAGTTCGAGACCAGCCTGGCCAACATGGTGAAACCCCATCTCTACTAGAAATACAAATATTAGCTGGGTGTGGTGGTGGAGCCTGTAGTTCCAGCTACCCAAGAGGCTGAGGGAGAAAATGCTTGAACCCAGGAGGCGGAGGTTGCAGTGAACCAAGATCAAGCCACTGCAGTCCAGCCTTGGCAACAGAGTGAGATACTGTCTCAAAAAAAAAAAAAAAAAAAAAAAGAGAGAGGGGGGGGACACCCAGTGCAAAATGAAAGTACAAGGCCATTGGTTCCAAAATTACAAATTTCAGGACAGCGACAGTAGAGTCCATCCAGCACAGGACCCTGTGCAACTGTCCCTGCTCCACCAACTGAAGGAACCAAGATTGCCTTCCTTCCTGTGTTTTTTGTGGGGAGTCATTAAGCCTAAGAGGATAGATAGGGGTAGTCACAGAGATCTGGGTTTGAGTATCAGCTCCAGCACTTTGTGTCTGGGTGAACTCAGAGCCTCTTGCTCCAGGTCTGTTTTCTCATCAGAATAATGGAGTTAATAAAAGTCTCTACCTGTAAGGAACATTTATTTGCTTCCATTTCATCCGAGAGCAATTCCTGACTTGTATTTGAGGATCCGCACACTCTTCCCCTTCTCTTGGTGTTTAATGTAGGAATAGGAGGGAGGCACATGACCATCGGCTAAGCCAACCATTGCGGACCTGGGCATGATTCCATGACTCAAGCCCATTCATTCCAGGTGAATCTCAGGACTCTGGTGAATAGCCTCAGACTTCCTGCCCTCTAGAACAGCCTGAGTATAAGGCTGGAGTTGCTGCAGTCAGGAGTATATGCTCAGAACTTGGGAAGTCAGCAGTTTGCAGAAAAATTCAGTTTTGATGGTGTCATTCACATCCTGAATCTAGCTGTGCCTGAAGATAATGCTCTGCCTGGGCTATTTTGTCTAAAACAGTTACATTAAATAACAGTCGTACCTGATTCACCTCCTGCCGGACTGCTGTGAGGATGAGGTGAGAAATTTCCATGTAGAATACTCAGCCCTGTGCCTGTGATTGTTGCTGTTGCCATTGTTGTTGTTGTGGCTGTGCCTGGGTATAACCTGGCTTGCAGTTGTGGCCCAGGCCGACTTCCAGCTGCAGAGATCTGGGGCGGCCCAAGGAGGGGCTCCCCAGGGCTGGGTTTGTTTGGAAGCTGCGTCTTGGTGGGGGCTCCCAGTGGCAACCCTGCGTGGATAATGCTGTAATTGCAGCCTTCCCAGCTGTCGGCCATGGAGACAGCCCAGAAAATGAGGTTGGCTTAGTAAATATTGAACCAAATTGTGCAAATGAGCTCAAACAAGAGCCTCAGCTGCAGAGAAACGGTCTGATTGGTAGGCGCTGGCCCAGCTTGCAGGAGACCCCTCCCCTTCCCCCTGACTGCTCTGTCAGCCTAAAGCAGCCACCTGGGCCTACCAGAGAGGCTGGGTCAGCCCTGGGGCTGGAACAGGTGGCTCTGGGGTCACCCTTGCCTGCTACTGATCTCCATCAGGGATGAGAGGTTGAACAGCTTTGGGGAGCGGGGGTGCTATTCAGTTCCTGTTACATCCTCGTCTCACTCCAAAGGGGCCTGCCTTGGCAAACAAGTCTTTGAGGGCACCAGCCTGGCCATGGCGATGACTTCTCTCTGATCACTATGCTGCTGCTGCTGAAGGGTTGGTACTGTGCAGGGACAGACATTGGGATGATGGGATGATTTCTTTTCCCTGGGAGAACAGCATTTCAGTGGCTCTTCCCTATGGGCAAGTCAAGGCCCTAAAAACCCCTGCAGTGATCAGGTCTACTTCAGGGGAACTCAAGGTTCCAGAAGCAGCTTAGGAAGCAGGCAAGGTGTGGGAAAGTAAAACTCTGAAGCTCTTTTGTGCTAATGGAAGAATGTCCCTGTGACCTTCTTGGGGACAAAATGTACCTGGGCATATCTGGTGAATGAGTGGCTGTGTCCGTGGACCTCATTTACCGGATATTTGGCTGAAGGAGCAGGGCAAGTTGCAGGTAGAGCCTGGAAGAAGCGGGGAAAGGGAGGGTGGCTGGGGTGGGGGCTGCGACACAGATCCCAGTCTTTCCCCAGGGACTGCACCCTGTAGGCAGGAGCTGCAGATCCTGTATAGGGACACAAGCAGCAGCACTCCTTTGAGGCCCAGATGCCTGTGAGTGACAGAAAGTAGGGAACTTTCCCCACCCCTGCATGGACAGTGGTGAGTTGAAAGAGATGGAGATGGCAGGGACAGAGTGCTGCTTTGGAAACTCAAGCGTCACATGTGTCCTGTGTGTCCTGCAAGATGGTCCCGTGGGATGCACATGGGTGCTCTCAGGGGATACCGACGGCAGTGGCAAAGCATGACCAGTGGCCACAGGGGTACCAGACACTACCCAAGGAACTTAAGTGGGAGAACGTGGGAGAGGGATCTGTGAGTCCTCATGAGTCAGCCCTGGGGGCGTCTGTGCAGAATCAACAATGAGACTTGGAGGTGGGTGGAAAGGCCCCAGCTCCCAGGGCAGCAAGGCATTATATTCCTTTCTCATTTCTGCTGCAACAAATGACCACCAGCTCTGTGACCTAAACCCATGCAAATATGTTATCTTATAGTTCCGGAGGTCAGAAGTCCCACATGGTTCTCCCTGGGCTAAAATCAAGGTGCCAGCAGGGCTGTGTTTCCTTCTGGAGACATTAGGGGAGAATTTGTTTCCTCGCCTTCTCCAGCTTCTAGCGACCACCCACGTTCCTTGGCTTGTGGCTGCAGCACTCAGGTCTCTGTTTCCATCATCACATCTCCTTCTTCAACTCTGACACTCCTGTCTCTCTCTTACAAGGACCCTTGTGATGGATTACATCGGGCCTACCTAGATAATCCAGAACAATCTCATTTTAAGGTCCGCTGATTAGCAACCTTAATTCCATCTACCACCTTAATTTCCATTTGCCATGGATTCTAACAGATTCATAGGTTCCAGGGACTAAGACATGAACATCTTTGGGAGGCCATGATTCTGCCTATCACAGGCATAGACTGAGAAATTGAGTTAATACTGTTCAATGTAACCCTAAGACTAACCACAGGCTGGCAAGACTTGGAGAAACTAGGTTATGCTTAGAAATATTTTTATTTCCAAGAAAATAAGATAATAAAGATGGTATATTGAGCGAAGCAAGTGCTGTTGACTGTTATATGTGTAAAATTAGAAATTATGGGTACCATGTTATTTTCTATGTACCATGTCTTGTTCCATGCAAACTTTAGAAATGTTTTCTCCCTGACAGTTTCAGTAAGAAACTTAAAAATTTGTTTTGCTATGCTGCAGACAAGCTAAGAAGAAGCTTTTTGTTTGTTTTCTTGGTTTTTTTTCTTATTTTAGTCCAATCCTTTATCCCAATAATCAAACCTTTTCAGGTTTTACAATTGAGTGTTCCTAAGCATTTCTGCTTTCTTTTTTTCTTTTTTTGTGACAGAGTCTCACTTCATCACCCAGGCTGGAGTACAGTGGTGAGATCTTGGTTCACTGCAACCTCCACCTCCCAGGTTCAAGTGATTCCCCTGCCTCAGCCTCCCAAGTGGCTGGGACTACAAGCACGCACCACCACACCTGGCTGATGTTTGTATTTTTAGTAGAGACGGGGTTTCACCATGTTGGCCAGGTTGGTCTTGAACACCTGGCCTCAAGTTATCCGCCCGCCTTGGTCTCCCAAAGTGCTGGCACTGCAGGTGTGAGCCCCTGTGACTGGCCAAGCATTTCTACTTTCAAATCCATAAGAGATCATCTTTTCTAAAATTATCCCAGCAGTGGGAAGGGTAGACTGTCAATCTAGGGGAGCCAGAATTAACCATAAGAAACACTTGCAACTGGGAAGAGAAACAAATGAGTTCATCCAACAACAAAAATGCTATTCTTGCTGCTAATCAGTTGTAAGGAAGCTGGTGGCACTGAGGAGATCCTGTATTCTTTCCATTTGACCTAAAATAGCCTCAGCCTAGTCTGATCCCCATCAGGGAGCCCTCTCCTTCCCTCGCCTTCCCCTGCTCCAAGCCACAAGCCAATCTTGTTATCAATTTAACTCTCAGTAAGGTCTAGGCCTACCTCTTTACTTCTCTAGGCTTCTCTCTCCCCACGCCCCCTCAGGCCACCTGGTAGGTCTAACCACAAGGGACCAATCATCCTTTGGAAAACCCCAGGTACTCTCACACCTGCAGTTCTTTACTCCTGCTGCTGCTCTTGGCCGCCTCCACTTTGTCTCACTTATCATCCTTCAAGCTCAGCTAATATGTCAACCATTCTGTGCAAAGCAGTGCCCCAGACTCAAAGATCTGAAATTGTAGGCCTCCTACTGCCAGAGGCAAGGGAAGAGAACTAGACCTAATAAGTTTTTTAAATACATGTAAAATAACTTTTTTTTTTTTTTTTTTTTGGAGATGTAGTCTAGCTCTGTGGCCAGGGCTGGAGTGCAGTGGCACCATCTCAGCTCTCAGCTCACTGCAACCTCCGCCTCCCAGGTTCAAGTGATTCTCCTGCCTCAGTCTCCTGAGTAACTGTGATACAGGCACCTGCCACCATGCCCAGCTAATTTTTGTATTTTTAGTAGAGACGGGGTTTCACTGTGTTGTCCAGGCTGGTCTCGAACTCCTGACCTCATGATCCACCCGCCTCAGCCTCCCAAAGTGCTGGGATTACAAGCGTGAGCCAGCGCGCCCAGCCAGTACACAGTAAAATACCTTAAAAATCATAATAGGTAGCTTTTACTGCTCACTTTCAACCTAGCCTTTGTTGAGTGCGCTGTGCTCATGGTCTCATTTTCTCACTGCATGTTGTGATCTCACAGGGACCTTATGAGTCAAATCTCATCATCAGCTCCACTCTGTAGCTAGCCATACTTCAGAGAGATTGAGAACATGCCCAAAATTAAAAAGCTGGCAAGTACCAAAGCCAGGCCTTGAAGGCAGCCTGCTGATCCTCAAGTGCATGACTTTAACCTCTGTACGATCTTCGTCAGATGATGAAGCCTTGAAAGCCCGGGTGATCTTTCTCAGTTGAGCACTGGGAGATTCTTAATGAGGGACATCAGGAAATGCTTCCTGGCAGAGGTGGCAAAAGAGATGCAGGTCAGGATGAGCACAATGGCTCACAACTGTAATCCCAACACTTTGAGAGGCCAAGGCAGAAGGATCACTTGACCTCAGGAGATTGACACCAGCCTGGGGCTAACATAGTGAGACCCCATCTCTACAAAATAAAAAAGATAGGCGGAGCACGGTGGCTCACACATGTAATCCCAGCATTTTGGGAGGCTGAGGCAGGCGGATCACTTGAGGTCAGGAGTTTGAGACCAGCCTGGCCAACATGCTAAAACGCTGTCTCTACTACAAATATAAAAATTAGCCAGGCATGGTGGTGGGTGCCTGTAATCCCAGCTATTCAGGAGGCTGAAGCATGACAATCGCTTGAACCCAAGAGGCAAAGGTTACAGTGAGCTGAGATCATGCCACTGCACTCCAGCCTGGGTGATGAAGTGAGACTGTGTCTCAAAAAAAAAAAAATAATAATAATAATAATATAAAATAGCCAGGCATGGATGCATGCCCCTATTGTCCTTAGCTACTTGAAAGGCTGAGGTGGGAGAATTGCTTGAGCCCAGTAGGTCTGCAGTGAGCCATGATTGCACCACTGCTCTCCAGCCTGAGTGACAGAATTAGATAGTGTCTCAAAATAAGAGAGAGAGAGAGAGAAAGAGATGCAGAAACAGATGGCCTCTGTCTTATAGGCCCTGGAGGCAAGACACTGGGCAGACAGAGGGAAGCCACACAAAGAAGTCCAGCTGCACGGGCTCCAGGAGCGCTCCCAGATGCTGCAAGAACGCAGGCAGGGACTGAAAAGTGGGATGGCCCTTGGCTTGGTCACATCCTGCTGCTGAGGGAATCAGGTGTGTTCTGCGGTAAGATTTAAAAAACAAAACGAGCCTGGGGAGAAAAATCCAGGCTTGCTGAACTAATAAATCAGTGGGAGAGATGAGCACTTGCTCTAGTGAGGCATTTATGATTGGCTGCCTTTCATTGAGCCACATGGCGAGCTCATTCGGTGAGCAGAAAGCCTGGCACAGTGGGCCTGCGATCTGGCAGATTGGGGGGTCCAGTCCAGGCTGTGCTAATCTCTTTATCTTTCTGAGTCTCGGCTTCCTTATTTGTAGTACAGGGGTGCTATATATTATACTTACTTTACTGTGGTAGAAGAGTCACTGAAATAAAATAAAAATTGCCTATAATTCACAAAGTTCCTACACAAGAAACCAATAATAGTATTTTTTTACAGGGAGGGGAACCGGGTGGCTAGGAGACAGGAATGAGAGGGAGACTTTACGGTGTGTATCTTTTTAGATGTTTTGCTATTTTGAACCACAAGAATAAATTATTAATTGAAAAAAACTTAGAAAAAAAAATAAAGGCAATAATAAGGTCAGAACTAATAATGCAAACAGTCGTCATTATCACCATTATCATGGTCAAAATCATCAACGTCATCATCATTTCATTTATTTATTTTTTTTGAGACGGAGTCTCGCTCTCTTGCCCAGCCTGGAGTGCAGTGGTGCGATCTCGGCTTAGTGCAACCTTTGCCTCCCAGGTTCAAGTGATTCTCCTGTTTCAACCTCCCAAGTAACTGGGATAACAGTCATGTGCCACCGTGCCCAGCCTATTATTTAAAAGGTTATTTCTGCATAATCTTCCCAGTTTACTCTCACCAGTTAGTAAGGAAATTAAGAAATTGGTCATTGTCTCCAAAGTTCCTGGTCTAGCACCGTACCATGCTGTCATATTCAGTGCATATTCGGTGGCCTTCTGCCTCTGCAAGGATCAGAGGCCTTGGAGGTACTGGGGTGGGGAGCTTTCAACCTAATGTAACCTACCATGGAATATTAAGCAGCCATTTAAGAAGAGATGGAGCCCTTCTAGGTGACCGTCACCGGAGGAATTTCTGGGAGTTGTTGCTGATGGAAAAAAGCAAGACGCAAGGAAATGGGTGATCTCATTTTATAAAACAAAGACCAGTATAGCATCCAGCTACAGAAAACAAACACTGTGGGTTTGTATGTGTATGGAGAGAAGGAAGGACATGTTCAGAATGTGAACAAAGATTGTCTGAGGGGTCTGGATGAGATAGGGAGCTGGTGTCAGGGGATAGCAGTGGATAGTGTTGATGATTTAAAAAGTTGGGCACCTTCTCACTTATGATCATTTACATATACTGTGTATAAATGTGCATGGCTGTGTGAAGAGGTGAAAAGAAATCTGATAGACGACCATCCTGGCCAACATGGTGAAACCCCATCTCTACTAAAAATACAAAAATTAGTTGGGCATGGTGGTGCACACTGTAATCCCAGTTACTCAGGAGGCTGAGGCAGGAGAATCACTTGAACCCAGGAGGTGGAGGTTGCAGTGAGCCAAAATCATGCCACTGCACTCCAGCCTGGTGACAGGGCAAGACTCTGTCTCAAAGAAAAAAAAAAGAAAGAAAGAAAAAGAAAAAGAAAAGAAAAGGAAGAAAAAGAACTCTGATAGGCAATATTTGTAGTAGTTCTCTCAGGGTAGTGAGATTCTAGGTGACTTTTTTTTTTTTTTTTTGGTCCAGATATTTATATAAATAGTTCTGATTACGAGAAGTCAACATGTATTATTTATGTAATCAGAAAAATCTACTTCTAAGGTGAATGATAATTAAAACAAACTAAATGACTGATAGGTGTCACTGGAGTTACAAATGAGGTAGGACTTCTTTTACAATTCAAATGGGGCTGGGCACAGTGGCTCACGCCTGTCATCCTAGTACTTTGGGAGGCTGAGGCAGGTGGATCACCTGAGGTCAAGAGTTTGAGACCAGCCTGGGCAACATGGTGAAACCCCATCTCTACTAAAAATACAAAAATCAGCCAGGTGTGGTGGTGTGCCTGTAACCCCAGCTACTCCAGAGGCTGAGGCAGGAGAATCACTTGAACGTGAGAGGCAGAGGTTGAAGTGAGCAGAGATAATGCCATTGCACTCCAGCCAGCCTGGGCAACAGAGTGAGACTCCATCTCAGAAAAAAAAAAAAAAAAAAAATCGAATGGGATAACTCTAAGACTGCTGACAAAGAGGGGACATCTTTTGCCCCTCCCTGGTTCTTCTTACTCTGCTAAATCCAATAATCCCAGAGGTGCAGTTTTGACCCCAGCCATGGCCCTGAGGTATTCTGCAGCCACCTGCTGGGGAGCAGAGCCACCTGGGCCACCTCAGCTGGTTGTTGACTCCAGGGAAGGCTGGCTGCCATGCCACCACCATCTCCAGCCTGCCTGCCGTCACTCTCCCTTGCTCAATCCCAGGGCCAACTTGAAGCCCTCAGTAAAACCGGAGCCCAGTGCTATAGCCGATTGTCGCCACTAATGCTCATCCCCTGGGTGGTTCCTCAGCACAGGATGCTGTTCTCTCAACAGTGCCACCCTGGGGGAGTGGGAAAGGGGACCCACTGCAGAAACCAGCTGCCAGTGGTTTTCCTACAGCAGGTACAGTGCTTTAGGGACAGGCTATTTCAACTTGCGAGCACGTGCACGCGCATACACACACACACACACACACACACACACACACACACACACACACACACACACACACACACACACAGAGCTACTTTCCACCAGGCAACCCCATGGTCTCAGGAGGACTAGGTCCAGAGCACAGTGATCCTAGAGCCAGCCCACTCCTACCACCTGGGTGAAGGAGTGCCCAGTGTCAGCCCTAGTATCTTTGTTGCTCAATGGCGAACCTCGAATCACCCCTAGAGGCTGGGGATCCCACTGAATCCTGCAAAGCCACAGTTATGTGGGGAGAAGAGGTTGGGAGCATTGTCAGGGAAAATGCCAGTGGTCTCTCTCCTGACACAGAGGGAAGGGGACTCCACTCTACTCTCTGGAAAGAATGTCCTTTCTCTCTCCTATGTTTTAAAATTTTAATTAATTTTTTTTTCTTTTGAGAGGGAGTCACACTCTGTCGTCTAGGCTGGAGTGCAGCGGCATGATCTCAGTTCACTGCAACCTCTGCCTTCCCCGTTCAAGTGATTCTCCTGTGTCAGCCTCCGAGTAGCTGGGATTACTGGCACACACCACCACACCCGGCTAATTTTTTTTTTTTTTTTTTTTTTGTATTTTTAGTAGAGATGGGGTTTCAATATGTTGGCCAGGCTGGTCTCAAACTCATGACCTCAGGTGATCCACCTTCCTCAGCCTCTCAAGGTGCTGGGATGGCAGGAGTGAGCCACTGTGCCCGGCCTCTCTCTCTTCCTCTTTACTTGTCCTCACGGTAGGTTGTCACTCAGGCAAGACTACAGCTGTTCATCCAGGTGGGCTCACTTTATTCTTCTAGACTGCATCAGGATCTGTATGCTCCTTCTTGGGGCTCCCAGCCAGCCCTGCATGGGAGGCCAGAGTGGGCTAGGATTAGCGTTAGGGTTGCAATTAGTGTCATGATCAGGGTTAGGGTGTACTTTGGTGGGTGGGGGGAAACAGGTCCACATTGCATTCTTCAGTCCAGCTCACCTTGAAAACCTGGTGCTTTTTGACCTTGTGTCTGTTTGTCAAGTGGCTCAGATCTCAGGGAGCAAAGCCATGTGATTAATTAACCAAAACCCTCCCATACCACTCATCATCAGTGCTTGACAACCTCCACCATGAGAATCGACCTGGTCTCACCACACTGCACCAGCCAGGTCCCCAGAGGAAGCCTCCGTCTGGTCCATTTCCAAGGGCCCCCTCATTTCTGCTCCAGGATGGTGGGCAGTGAGGATACCCACTGTTTTGCCACTGTAGCACCATAGAGAGTAGGAGAATCAAGGACTGTGACAGTCGACATTTCTCAAGGTCTTTGTTGTTTAGTCACATTCTGGTTGAATGAATGAACGAACTGATTTTTAGTCAGCTGGTTGTGCTACCATTTTAGAGAAGGGAGTACTTTACTTACGCTGCCTGATGGATCTTCACAGTAGCGCTATGAGTAGGCACCATTCTTCCCCTATTAGAAGGGAGGAAATGAAGTCTCTGAGAGCTGAGATGCCTGGGTGAGTGGCAGAGTCTTGGCCGGAGTCTCCCTGATGCCAGAGTTCCTGCTCCCTGAACTCCTGCAGAGTGGCTGAGGAGGGAGGCTGAGCTAGCTGACTTGAGGCTGACATGCTCTGAGAGTCAAGTTTGTAGGTGGGACATCATCAGTCTGTGGATGCCTATGAGGTCACAGTAGGCTGACTCACTGTGACAATAGACATATGTAGATATATTTCTATTTATTTAGCCCAGTTTCTGGCACAGAGCTTCTAATATTCTTGTCATTTCCTGAATGATAGTGGTGCTAGGAGCATTGTTTGTTCTAGTATTTGGTCTTTGACCCCAGTTCTGACACAAAGTTCCTAAGTCCCTTGGAATTTCCTGGGTGATAAGAGCATCTTTTGTCCTAATGAGGTGGCTCTCAGTAAGCCCCTGAACAATGTTAGGGTGGGAGCTGGTTGCCAGGAAGACCAAACCATGATCAGAAGCTTGGATCTTTCAGCCCTGCTCCTCATGCTCCAGAGAGAGGAGAGGAACTGGAGACTGAGTTAGTAATCTGTCAAGCCCACGTGATGAAGTGGCCATAAAAATCCCCAAAAGGCAGAATGGGAGAACTTCTGGGTCAGTGAACATGTGAGGTGCTGGATAGGTGACACAACCGAAGTGCATGGGGACAGAAGCTCCTGTGCTCGCACTCTCTGGAGCTTGCCCCACATGCAAGATCTTCACCTGGCTGTTCATGTGTTTATTCTATCAAGTCCTTCGTAATAAACTGGTAAATGTGAGTAAGTGTTTCCCTGAGTTCTGTGAGCTGTCATATTGTTGAACCTGAGGAGGGGGTTGTGAGAACCCCAGATTTGTTGCCAAGTTGGATGGAAGTGTGAGTAACCTGGAGATCCACTCCTGATGGTTGGTAGCTGGAGCGTGGGTGATCTTGTGGGGTTGAACCCTTAACCTGTGGAGTCTGTGCTAACTTTAGGTAATTAGTGTCACAAATGAATCGTGAGGCACCCAGTTGACTGGAGAGTTGGGTAATTGATTGGTGCAGGGAAACCCCCTGACACCCACTGTCACCAGTTTATATGAGTCTAAGGCCCCAGTCTGCTTTCAGGGATTATGCCAAGTAGTTCCTTCTTTTTCCATCTCTATGTCAGCATCCCGGCTTCTGGCACTTTGTCTCTGGATCCTACACTATCTCTGAGATTTGACTGCAGCACCCACAGAATATAATATTTCAGAGTTATTTTTCTGAAATAACGATTTTAAATTATAGACTAAATAATGAATAATTTAGGGGTCATATATGTTTTTATTTTATGACTCATCTAAATATTGCTGCCCCATCAACAGAATAGCCAGACATGTAATAGTAATTAAACGCAGTTGTCTTTTATACTTTGCTGACTTTACATGAAAAACATAGCTTTTACATATTTTTGATCTTGTCAAAAATCAAATCATCAAAGTAGGAGAATGGGAATACTTTATTTAGCAGTTTGTTAGCTTGATTTATAATAATTAAAACATCTACATATATAGTATGTAGACCTGCATTTGGACTTTCATCTCTGGCTTTGGTAAGTCAGGCATAGGAGTGAGCTATCCTTTAGTTTCTAGAAGGAGTTCAGTGATTCAGTATTATTGACTTTATATTGAATTATAATCAATGATTAAAAATTAAACCTTTAATATTGATTTTTTAAAAAATGTAACACTTTAACTTTAAAAAATTGTGGCCAGGCACAGTGGCTGATGCCTGTAATCCTAGCACTTTGGAAGACCAAGGCGGGTGGATCACCTGAGGTCGGGAGTTTCAGACCAGCCTGGCCAACATGGTGAAACCCCGTTTCTACTAAAAATACAAAATTAGCCAGGCGTGATGCCGCATGCCTGTAATCCCAGCTACTTGGGAGGCTGAGGCAGGAGAATTGCTGGAACCCAGGAGGTGGAGGCTGCAGTGAGCCAAGATAGCACCACTGCACTCCATCCTAGGTGACAGAGCGAGAATCCATCTCAAAAAACAAGCAAAATATTGTAGTTTCCTTACCAAATCTTAACTTCTATGTTCTAATTAGCTAGACTCTATGTCTAAGATATAAGTAATCCATATGTTACATTTAATTTACAAAGCGCTTTAGTATAGTCACTAAACATGTGACAAATATTTATTGAGAGCCTACTATATACCAGACATTTGGTACATATCTGGTAACAAAATAGACAAAAATTCCTCCCTACATTCTGGAGAGAAAAGACAGTCAATAAACAATATGCAAGACCTCTGCCTCAGGTCAAGATGAAATAACAGAGACTAGTTTTACTCTTTTGCTTGAAACAATGAACAATTTGGATAAATTTTATAAAACAACTGTTTTAAAGACATTGGACATCAGGCCATGAAGGACCTGAAAGATGGTACACAAATGAGGCAAACCCCAGGATTACTCCAGCTCGCTGCCTAGGGAGAGTTTCCAGGCTGTGGCACAGGAAGAGGAAATTCGGATGGAAACTAGGGGTCTCCCTAAGTTGAGGAGATAGAGCTGGGGTTCCAGGAAGACTGAGGTGGCTAGAGTTGACGAGGTAGTGTGAGAGAGGAGAGAGCTGCTCAGAGATAAAACCCTGGAAATCTGAAACCCTTAAGTCTTCAGATAAGTACTTATCAACACATGCATGTAAAGAAATGACTCAATAGAACCCGCAAAAGAATTAGGGGAAATACTTTCTATAGAGGTGTTTGCTACACAGAGCCAGAAGTGTTCCTGTTTCTATCACTCAGAGCAGAAAACCTCAGTCACTGAAATGAAAATGCACTGGTTGAGACTAACAGCAGATTAGACAGGGTAGAACAAAAGGTGAGTGAATGTGAAAAGAGTAGTGAAAAATTAATGAAGACATAGCAATGAAATTATCCAAAATGAAACCCAGAAGGAAAAAAGAAAGAGTTCATCAGTGAGCGGCGGGACCACTTCAAATGGTCTCAAAAGGTGTTGCAGGGGGGAGAAAAAAAATTGAAAAAATAATGACTAAACATTTTCCAAATTTGATGAACATGATATATCATAAATCCCCGAGTTCAATGTACCTCAAACACAAAAATCATGATAAAAATTACAACAAGACCTGGCATGGTGGCTTACACCTGCAATCTCAGCATTTTGGGAGGCTGAGGTAGGCAGATTACTTGAGCTCAGGAGTTCGAGACCAGCCTAGGCAACATGGCAAAACCCCATCTCTACAAAAAATTAAAATCTAGCCAAGTGTGGTGGCGTGTGCCTGTAGTCCCAGCTACTCAGGAGGGTGAGTGGGGAGGATTGCTTGGGCCAGGGAGACTGAGGCTGCAGTGAGCCATGACTGAGCCACTGTATTCCAGCTTGGGCAACAGAGCAAGACCCTGTCTCAAAAAAAAA
>NW_012115999.1:3029615-3045087 GCF_000951035.1 Colobus angolensis palliatus
ACACTGCCCAAGCTAGAAGACAGAGGAGCACTATCCTAAAAATACAGGCATACCTCATTATATCGTGCTTCACTTACTGCATTTTGTAAATATTGTTTTTTTATTTTTTTAACAAATTGAAGGTCTGTGGCACCCCTGCATGGAGTAAGTGGCTCCTTGAAATGGAATTCTACTCCAGGTGGGGATACTGTGAACATTATTTAAATGACAACAAAGGACTTAGAATACTATATATACTTACTTGATAAAGCAGTAGCAGGGTTTGAGAGGACTTCCAATTTTGAAAGAAGTTCTCCTGTGGGTAAAATGCTATCAAACAGCACTGGATGCTACAAAGAAATATTTCATGAAAGAAAGTGTCAGCCGGGCGCTGTGGCTCACGCCTGTAATCCCAGCACTTTGGGAGGCTGAGGTGGGTGGATCACTTGAGGTCAGGAGTCCAAGACCAGCCTGTTCAACATGGCGAAACCCCATCTCTACTAAAAACACAAAAATTAGCTGGGCATTGTGGCGCACACCTATAATCCCAGCTACTCAGGAGGCTGAGGCAGGAGAATTGCTTGAACCTGGGAGGTGGAGGTTGCAGTGAGTCGAGATCACGCACTCCAGCCTGGGCTACAGAGCGAGACTCGGTCTCAAAAGAAAGAAAGGAAAAGAAAAAGAAAGAGTCAATAGATGAGGCAAACTTCATTGTTGTCTTATGTTAAGAAGCTGTCACAGTCACTCCAACTTTCAGCAACCACCACTCTGATGAATCAGCAGCCACCACCATCAAGAGATTATGATTCCCTGAAAGCTCAGATCATTATTAGTAGTTTTAGCAATAAAATATTTTTAAATTAAGGTATATTATACTGTTTAGACACAATACAAACTTAATAAACTATAAAATAGTGTAAATATAACTTTTATATGCACTGGGAGATTAAAACACATTTGTTTGACTCACTTTATTGTGATATTCACTTTACTGTGGTGATCTGGAATGAAACCTGCAGTATTTTCAAGGTATGCCTGTATCAAAAACAGTATCTTTAAATTTTCAAGCATGAAAATATCTATCAAAAAGAAAGGTAGAGTATTTTAGGCATACAAAAGCTGTAGGTCTAAAAATCCATCACCATCAGACCTGTACAACAAATGTTAAAGGAAGTACTTCAGGGAGAAGGAAAATAATACCAGATGGAAATGTAGATCCACACAAAGGAAAAACTGACACTAGAAATGTTATATACGTGGGCAAATAGAAAAGATTTTTTAAAATCATACTTCAGTCTCTTTAAGAGATAATTGACTTTTAAAAGCAAAAATACTAACAATGATTATAGGTTTTATAACATATGTAGAAGTAAAATGTATAACAACAATTACACAAAGCTGGGAGGAAAGAAATGGATGTATGTTGGTGTAAAGTTTTTACTCTTACAAGGTAGCATAATATTACCTAAAGGTAGACTGTGATATGTTAAAGATGTATACTGTAAACTCTAAAACAACCATTACAGTAAGACAACAAAGAGTAATAGCTAATTAACAAAAGAGACAACATGAAATCATAAAACAAAATACACAATTGACCTGGCACAGTGGCTCACGCCTGTAATCCCAGCACTTTGGAAGGCCAAGGCGGGTGGATCACTTGAGGTCAGGAGTTTGAGACCAGCCTGGGCAACATGGTGAAACCCCATGTCTACCAAAAAAAAAAAAAATTAGGCGGGAATGGTGGTGCACCTTTAGTCCCAGCTGCTCAGGAGGCTGAGGCAGGAGAATAGCTTGTACCTGGGAGGTGGAGGTTACAGTGAGCCGAGATTGTGCCACTGCACTCCAGCCTGGGTGACAGAGCGAGACCTGGTCTCAAAACAAAAACAAAAATGAAACACACAGTTAATCAAAAGAAAAGCAGAAAAAAAAAAAAGAGGAAAGAAAAAACAGATGGGACATAAAGAAAATAAATTGCAAGATGGTAGATTTAAATCCAATGATAAAAATAAACAATAAAGAATAACTAAATACAATTTTAAAACAAGTAGTATTATATGTTAGAAGGTAATAAGTGAGATAGTAAACTTGAACATGACAAGAGGGTAGAAAGTCATGAGGGGCAGCCTATAATTTTAAATGAGTTGTACAGGGTGAGACTCATTAGGAAGGTGACAGGAGGTGAGGAGGCCAGCTTTGCAAATAGATGTGAGATTCAAAGGCTCTAAGGCAAATGCATGTCTGGCGAATCAGAAATAGAAGGAAGGCCAGGGCAGCTGGAGAGGAATGAGTGAGAGGGGAACAGTAGCAGATGAGGGCAGAGAGATAAGGAGATCTGGGTAAAGACAGATCACAGAGGCCACAGTCTTAATCTGAGTGAAATATGGAGCCATCTCTGGGCTCTGAAGACTGGAGTGACCTTCTCTGACATATGCTTCAAAAGCATTCATCCGAGTCTGTTTTGAAAATACCCTGGGCAGGGGAGGGCAAAGGTAGAATCAGGGGGACTAGGTAAGAGGTAATTTAACAATTCAAGTGAGCAGTGATGGATGCCCGGACCACAGAAACGGCAGTAGAGGGAAGGAGTGGTTGGATTCTAGATTTATTCTGGAGGTGGAGCCAGCAGCACTTCCTGTGGAATTGAAGATGGAGTTTGACAGGAAGGGAGAGAGACATCAAGGTTGATCTAAGGCATTTTGCTTGAGGATAAGATCCCCATCAATTGAAAAGGGAAAATCTGTGGCTACAGCAGATTGGGAGCAAAGTAGTTCATTCTGGAGATGCTGAATTTGAGATGTCTATTGGATATCTAAGGGCAGATGTCAAAAGGCTGGTGGAGGGATCTGAGCTGAATATAAATGTCTGAGAATCATCAGCTTAAGATGATATTGAAAGTAAGATCACCAAGGAGCAAGTGTAGGTAGAGAAAAGGAGAAGAAATGTACCAGCCTCTAAAAACACTCCAACAGAGAAAGAGAGGCCAAAAGAAACTAAGTAGGTGGCTGGGTGCAGTGGCTCACTTCTCACTTCTGTAATCCTAGAACTTTGTGATAAGCACCAAGGCAAGCGGATGGCTTGAGCCCAGGAGTTCTAGACCAGCCTGGGCAACATGGAAAAACCCCGTCTCTACAAAACAGTACAAAAATTAGCCAAGCATGGTGGCATGCCTGTAGTCCCTGCTACTCGGGAGGCTGAGGTGGGAGGATCACTTGAGCCTGGAAGGTTGAGGCTGCAGTGAGCTGTGACCATGCATTTCAGTCCAAAAAAGGGAGAGAGAGAGAGAGACTAAGAAGGAGCTACCAGTAAGAAGGTGGAAAACAAGAAAGCAAGATGACCAGAAAGCCAAGTAAAGAAATATATCACGAGGAGGGAATAATTAATGATGTCAAATGCTGATAGGATAAATAACAGGAAGACTGAGAACTGACCATTGAATTTTGCAATGTGGAGGCATTTTGGGAGACAGTTTGAAGAGAGACCCTGCAAAATTTTCCCTGGCACTCATACGCACAGATTTAGCTTCTAGTGCTAGTGATAAAGATGGTTTTGGTGGGGGAATTGGAGAGAAAGTCTAGTTAGAGTTGGTTTAAGAGAAAATGGGGAGAGAGAAACTGGAGACGGCACATATAGATAAGTCTTTCAAGGAAATTTGCCTATAAAAGGGAGCAAGGAGAAAGAGGGATATGAGGGTTTTGCTTTGTTTTGTTTTTCAAAGTTAGGAAGAATAACAACCTATTTGTTTGCTTATTGGAATGATCCAGTAGAAAGCAAAAAACTGATCATGTAGGCGGGAGAGGGAAGAACTGCTAGAGCAATGTTCTTGGAGGCAAGGGGGTGGCGACATAGAGCATGGAGGGAGAGACCACGCATCAATCATTCCCCACCTCTGGTGCTCAGAGTTGGAAGGTTGGAATTGTTTTGACTTATTTAATATTATACAGCCAGATGGCATCTGAGTGTTGGGGCTGTGTGTCTATTTTACTGACATCTCCAGAAAGATAGATTCTGGGCATTTTGGGAGATAGTTTGAAGAGAGACCCTGCAAAATTTTCCCTGGCACTCATACACAGAGATTTAGCTTCTTGGACACCTCTGTCTGGGTTTGCCAAACTCTTGGTCATCAATTACAGTGGAATTCTGTGTAACTCCGGTAAGCAAACACACTGGGATGTCACGTCTCATGTACTCTACCTCTAAGTATTGGTGTTTGTGTGCTCATCGTGATTGAGGATGCAAGTGTAGGAAAAGGTTCATATCTAAGTATAACCACAAAAAAGCAAAAGAGAGAACGTGAACCAAAAAGAAAAGGAAAAGGAAAAAACAGTAAGTTGCCAAGAATGTAGGAGGGGAATCTTGAGAGAAAGGTGTGGAAACCTAGGGAAGTGAGTTTCATGAAGAACGGGGTGATTGACATGACACTCTCAGAGAGAGGTCAAGTAAAATAACGGCTGTAAAGTGCCCACTGGGTTTGGCTAAAGGAGGCTTTGTCAAAACTGTTTCAGTGGGAAGGTCAGGAGGAAGCCAGATTGCTGTGGGCTGAGGATGTGTAGGAGGCGAGGAAGTGGAGACAAAGCGTGAGGGATATCTGTTCAATTCATTTGGCTGCAAAGTGTGGGGAAGAGATGCAATGACAAGTTAAGGGCAAGGCATGGAGAAGGGAGAGCTATTTCAAAATGGAAGACATTTGGAGTGCTTACCTGCAGAGAGGAGAGAAAGAGGATGACGGATTGGAGTAAAAAGACAGAAAAAGGAAAATCAATGGAGCAGAGTTTTAAAGGGGATGGAAGAGACTCAGAGCACCAGTAGAGAGGGAGAAAACAAGCGAAAATACAGAGATATTTTGAGGTGGACAGAAGGTGGGCATTCACATTATGCAGTAGGAGGTGAGGTAGGATGAAAGGCTTTGGGAAATGCTTGGGGTGTTTTCGGAGGCGAGGCATCTTTGAAAAACTGGTGCAGGAAAGATGCTAAAGCTGGATAAGAGGATTGTGGAACAACATCATGGGGCCACTGACTCTTCAACATGAGTTTAGAACCTGCTAATATTACTCCCTGCTCCTCGATAAAGGAGCAACTGGGTGTGGCAGAAGGAAAAGCATGGTAACATAGGATCCCCAGATCAGAATTCATCAAACCATAAACAATCACTATGGGAAGCAGTACGGAGGTTCTTCAAAACTAAAAATAGAGTTACCACATGACCCAGCAATCCCTCTTCTGGGTATTTACCCAAAAGATTTGAAGTCAGTAACGTCAAAGAGGTATCTGCATTCCCATGTTCATTGCAACACTATTCACAATAGCCAAGTTATAGAATCAACCCAAGAGCCCATCAAGGGATGAATGGATAAAGAAAATGTGGTATATGTACACCACGGAATATTATTCAGCCTTTAAAAAGGAAAAGATGGCCAGGTGCGGTGGCCCACACCTGTAATCCCAGCACTTTGGGAGGCTGAGGTAAGAAGATCACAAGGTCAGGAGTTTGAGACCAGACTGACCAACATGGTGAAACCCCGTCTCTACTAAAAATACAAAAATTAGCCAGGCATGGTGGTGGGCACCTGTAATCCCAGCTACTCAGGAGGCTGAGGCAGGAGAATTGCTTGAACCTGGGAGGTGGAGGTTGCAGTTAGCTGAGATCACACCACTGCGCTCCAGCCTGGGTGACAGAGCAAGATTCCATCTGAAATAAATAAATAAATAAATAGGAAGAGATTCTGTCTTTTGTGAAAACACAGATGGAATTGGAGAACATTGTGTTAAGTGAAATAAGCCAGACACAGAAAGACAAATACCACATCTTCTCAATTATTTGTGGAATCTCAAACAATTGAACTCAAGAAAGCAGAGAGTCAAAAGGTGGTTACTAGAAGCCAAAGGGCAGGAAGAAAATAGGGAGATGATGGTCAAAGCGTATAAAGCCTCAGAGAGGAGGAATAAGTCTGAACTTTTCCTTCTTTATTCTTTTGCTGAGATCAATTACATAGCATGAAAAATATGGTTAATAAGTGTGTACTATATGTTTAAATTTCTCTAAGAGAGTACATTTCAAATGTTCTCATCAAAAAATATTAAATATTTGAGGTGGTAAATATGTTAATTAGCTTGATTTAACCATTATATTCAAAGTCATAATACCACTTTGTACCACATAAATATAATTTGTCTATAAATTTATGTTTAACATATAAATTTATAAATTATATTTATGGCAAATTATAATCTATAATTTAAGTATTGATTATTATACTCTGTAATTATCTATAAAATAATTTGTCGATAAAAAATTAAATTAAATTACAAATAAAAATTAAAAATTTTTAAAAATCATAAATAAAGAACCTGTCAAGTATTATGAATCCATTTCTAACCACCCAGACGTAGCCCCTAAGAAGCAGTTTCACCACTCTTGCTCATTGACCTGTTGAAATATGTTGGGACAGAAACTCAAATTTCCCTTTCTGTCAAAGAAAAAATAAGGCAATCCAAGAGGAACTGTTTAGAATAGTTCCAGATGGCTGAGTCAAAAAAAAAAACAAAAACTGAGCTATGTGTGGCTGTTTATAAGTAGGCCAAAAAGTAGGGTTTTTGAGCACAATAATGCCAGGGCTATTGTGTTGCAAGGAAAAGAGTCAATATTTTCTTGGGCAGGCACAGTCCAGCACTTTGGGAGGCCAAGGCGGGTGGATCACCTGAGGTCAGGAGTTCGAGACCAGCCTGGCCAACATGGCGAAATCCCTTCTCTACTAAAAATACAGAAAATTAGCCAGCCATGGTGGCACATACCTGTAATTTCAGCTACTCGGGAGGCTGAGGTGGCTGTCATCCCAGCTTCTCAGAAGGCTGAGGCAGGAGAATAACTTGAACCCGGGAGGTAGAGGTTACAGTGAGCCGAGATGGAGCCACTACACTCCAGCCTGGGTGACAGAGACAGACTCTGTCTCAAAAAAGAAAAGAGTCAATATTTTCTTTTTCTTTCCTTTCTCTTTTTTTTTTTTCAGACGGAGTCTTGCTCTGTCACCAGGCTGGAGTGCAGTGGCGTGATCTCGGCTCACTACAACTTTTGCCTCCCGAGTTCAGTGATTCCGCTGCCTCAGCCTCCCAAGCATCTGGGACCACAGGCATGCGCCACCATGCCCGGCTAATTTTTTGTATTTTAGTAGAGATGGGGTTTCACCATGTTGGCCAGGATGGTCTTGATCTCCTGACTTCATGATCCTCCTGCCTCAGCCTTCCAAAGTGCTGGCATTACAGGCATGAGTCACCATGCCTGGCCAATATTTTCTTAATCAAAGAAATATATATCCCACCTATGAAACTACACTATTTCCTTTGGAAATAGTTCATGTTTGCAGAGGTGAAGAGTGTTGCCCTCAGGTAATTCAGAAGGAATCAGTGAAAGTTTCTCTGTTGGGGAGATCAAAATGCAGTTGGAGCACCCCAGGCCTCCCTGACCCCTCCTCACACCAATTTACAGGACTGATTCCGACAACGGGCGGGGGAGCGTTTCCACTAACAACTGGTAAAGCTTGAGGTACTAGAGTTTGAAAGATGCAAAGACAGAGAGTCAGGACCCTTTCATCACATGGGGGCCATGAGATTTCCCAAGAGGGGAGGTGGGGACACTGGATTGAGGGGTGAAGAAAGGATGTGGGAGGAATCAGACAATGAGAGATTGAAGAGTCAGAGAAAGATGGGGGATGAATATGTGTTAATGTGTATGGCAGGGCTGGCTTTGCAAACTTGAGACCTGGGCAATCAGTCTTTGAGACTAGACCTTTGGCAGAAAGTTAATGTTTACAGTGCTGAGGGGGGTTGCCCTTAGGTAATTCAGAAGGAATTACCTTCTAAGCACAGTGAAAGATTTTCTGTGCTTAGGAGTCCCCTACACTTGGTTTAATCCTCTAATTTGCTGTCTTTAAAATGTTTAATAGTTTTTTTTTTTTTTTAGACAAGGTCTCATTCTGTCAACCAGGCTGGAGTGCAGTGGTGCACTCACTGCTCACTGTAGCCTTGACCACCTAGGCTCAAGCTGTCCTCCTCCCACAATCTCCAGAGTAGCTGGGACTACAAGCACACCCCACCACACCCAGCTAAGTTTTTAAAAAATTTGTGTCGTAGAGACAAGGTCTCATTCTGTCAACCAGGCTGGAGTGCAGTGGTGCACTCACTGCTCACTGTAGCCTTGACCACCTAGGCTCAAGCTGTCCTCCTACCACAATCTCCAGAGTAGCTGGGACTACAAGCACACCCCACCACACCCAGCTAAGTTTTTAAAAAATTTGTGTTGTAGAGATGTGGTCTTATTCTGTTGCCTAGGCTGGTCTCAAATCCTGGGCTCAAGGGATCCTCCCACCTCAACCTCCCAAAGTGTGGGATTACAGGCATGAGTCACTGCGCCTGGCCAATAATTGTTTTTGAACAAGGGGCTTCACTGTTCTATTTTGCACTGAGACCTGCAGATGATGTAGCTGATTCTGTGGAAGGCTTTCAAGAATCCAAATGAGTTGGCTTAAGTCACCACTCCTGCTTTGGATTGATGTTCTGTTACTAAAGTTAGTAACAAAACAAATTGTAGGCCGGGTGCAGTGGCTCACACCTGTAATCCGAGCACTTTGGGAGGCCAAGGTGGATAGATCACTCGAGGTCAGGAGTTGGAGACCAGCCTGGCCAACATGATGAAACCCTGTTTCTCCTAAAAGTACAAAAATTAGCCAGGCGTGGTGACACACACCTGTAAACCCAGCTACTCAGGAGGCTGAGGCAGGAGAATCGCTTGAACCTGGAAGGCGGAGGTTGCAGTGAGCCGGGATCAAACCACTGCACTCCAGCCTGGGCGACAGAGGGAGACTCTGTTTCAAACAAACAAACAAACAAATTGTATTGAGAAAGCCACTTGGTAAAACTGATGCCAGAAACAGCCTCCTCATCAGCCTGTGAGTCCCAACATGCTTGGGGTTACCCTTGGCTTTCCCATGGGGACCAACCCATCATCTGTCCCCTCCTCGCTCGTGCACCACCAGGCGGAAAGCCCCACAAAGCAGCCAACATCCCCTGAAAGATGAGAGGCCCTCCACCTGACTTTCTTGTTACGCCCCTCAGGATCACAGGGGATAATGCTTTTCTCCCACCTGCCAATCCCTCATGACACAGAATGAAATGGCCCAGCTACACGCTGGTAACCAAGGTAATGCCTTCATGTTAATTCCCATGAGATGGCCTTGTGTGGTAGCAATGGCCAGAGGAGATCCGTGTACCTCTTGGTTCTTTTGAAATAATTCCTCCCATTTCTCTCACTGCTCTCTGTCATTCACTCAACAGCCATTTATTGTTAGTTACTATGTGTCGGAGTGTTTCATCTCTAATCCATCCAGCAAGATCTTAGCATGCCCAGTTCTGCCCTTCAAAATAAAGGAGTGGACAGAGAAAGACCTGGAACAAGCAGGAGGGAAGGTGGCCCTGCAGAGTTTCATACTCCATTTCCCCTACGCATTTTTCAATTCAAAATCCAAATTCAGGCCAGGCGTAATGACTTATACCTGTAATACCAGCACATTGGGAGGCCAAGGTGGGAGGATCACTCGAGGCCAGGAGTTTGAGACCAGCCTAGGCAACACAGTAAAACCCTCATCTCTAAAAAAAAAAAAAAAAGAAAAGAAAAAGAAACATTAAAAATGACCTGGGCATGGTGGTGTGTGCCTGTACTCCTAGCTCCTTGAGAGGACAAGGCAGAAGGATCCCTTGAACCCAGGAACTCAAGGCTGCAATGAGCTGTGATTGTGCCACTTCACTCCAGCCTGGGTGATAGAGGGCGACCCTGTCTCTAAAAGAAAAAAAGAAAAATCCAAATTCAAAATCTTCTCCAAGTGAAGCACAAAGATAATGCGGTTGAGCTAATCCCTTGATGTAGTCAAAGACAGAGGTATCCTTGCATGAATATTCATTTCCAATACATTCTCTTGAGTTTCTTTTTTGTTGTTGTTTTGAGATGGAATCTTGCTCTGTCACCCAGGCTAGAATACAGTAGTGCAATCCCGGCTCACTGCAGCCTCTGCCTCCTGGGTTCAAGCAATTCTCCTGAGTCAGCTTCCCAAATAGCTGGAATTATAGCTGCACACCACCATGCCCGGCTAAATTTTGCACTTTTAGTAGAGATGAGATTTCACCATGTTGGCCAGGCTGGTCTTGAACTCCTGACCTCAGGTGATCCACCTGCCTCAGCCTCCCAAAGTGCTGGGATTACTGGCATCAGCCACTGCACCTGGCAACTTTTGCTTTTTTTTTAAGATGGGGTCTCACTGTATTGCCCAGGCTGGTCTCAAACTCCTGAGCTCAAGCAATCCTCCCACCTCATCTTCCTGATTATGGGCATGCCAATACATTCGCAATGAAACAATCAGAATTATATGGAATAGAAAAAACAAATTCCCCCTTTATATCACATCTTCATTCCTTCCTGTCTCCTCAACCATTGCGTGCATTCTCCCAGTCCTCTTCCTTAACATTTAAATTCAAATGTATGCATTTATATCTCACATATAACTTTTTTAAGAATGTAATGGGATCACAATGCACATAATGTTCCAAATCTTACTTTTTAACTTAATGACTTCTATTTTCATTATAGCTTATGTAGGTCTACACAATTCTTTTTTACTAGTCATACAAGGTTACATGGTGCAGGTATATCAGAGTTTATTTAACCATTCCATTATTGATATTTTGATGATATACAGCAAATACTAGCAACAGTCCTATTCTGAGTATCTTTGTTAATACACATTATGCCCCTGGGCATATGTTTTGTCAGGAGAGAGGTCAAGAAGAATTTCCAGATCCTAGGTTATGCTTATTTGTGCAACTGCCAAGTTCCAAGTCAAGAATCATCACCAGGCCAGGCGCGGTGGCTCACATCTGTAGTCCCAGCACTTTGGAAGGCCTAGGCGGGTGGATCACCTGAGGTCAGGAGTTCAAGACCAGCCTGGTCAACATGGTGAAACCCTGTCTCTACTAACAATACAAAAATTAGCCGGGTATGGTGGTGCATGCCTGTAATCCCAGCTACTTGGAAGGCTGAGGCAGGAGAATCCCTTGAACCTGTCAGGCGGAGGTTGCAGTGAGCTGAGATCGTGCCACTGCACTCCAGCCTGAGCTACAAAGCAAAGGGATTCCATCTCCAAAAACAAAAAAAAACAAAAAAAAACACACCAATTTCTTCTCCCACCAACAGTCTGTGAATATGCCTTCTTCTCCAAATCTTTGCCAACATTTGTCACTGATCTTTCATTGCTGTTTCAATATTCACTTTGCTGATTACAAGTAAAGTGGAATGTCTTTCAATTCATTTAATGGCTGCTTGCAGTCTATGAATTATCTGTTATATACTTTACACATTTTTTCACTTCATCCTAAAAACAACAACCTTATGAGGTAAATATTGTTATTATCCCCTTTTTACAGATAAAGAACTGAAGATACAAAGCCAGAGAATAATAAAGTAACTTCCACCTGCCACAGTAAAACATTACAGGGAGAGCCTAGGATCTGGAATGAGAATGCCACTTCCAGGCTTACATAAATTATTAATGTTTCAGTGGCCTCATCTGCAGAATGGAAATACTAACAATAGTAGCTATCTTATTAGGTTTTTGTGGGGATAGTAGGAGACAATCCATAATAATGTTTGAGCAGTAGCTGGCACCTTGTAGATACTCAACACATGTCAGCTATTATTGTTATAGAAAATATGCAGATCTGGAGTAGCTTGGAAAATGTCTATGATGCAACCAAAAATTCAAAAGAAGTCTAATAAATACTGTGTATTTTGTGATTGCAGTTTTGTAAAAACTATGTCTGCTTATGGAAAAAGATTTGAAGAAAACATGCTTATGCGAAAAGAATTTGTTATAGTGATGGGATTATGTGTAGCTTTATTTATTTATTGGTTTATTTATTTATCTGAGACCGGGTCTCACTCTGTTTCCCAGGCTGCAGTACAGTGGTGTGAACCCAGCTCCCTGCAGCCTCAACCTCCTGGGTTCAAGTGATCCTCCTGCCTCAACCTCTTGAATAACTGGAACTACAGGCATGTGTCACCATATTCGGCTAATATTTAAGTTTTTTTGTGGAGACAGTCCCCTATGCTGCCCACACTTGTCTTGAATTCCTGGGCTCAAGTGATCCTCCAGTCTCAGCCTCCCAAAGTGCTAGGATTACAGGCATGAGCCACTGTGCCCAGTCATGTATAGCTTTGTAATGCTTTTATATCATTTTATAGTGAACAAGAAAGAGAGAGAAGAAAGAAAAGGAAATAAACTCTGTGGACTTTGCCCTTGAAGGTGAGAAGGAGGTTCACAAGCACCTTTAGACCAGTGCCATACCTTTAAAGGGGCTATCTGGCCATGCTTTCTTCTCTCCGAAGGCACACTGGTGGCTTTGTCTCCTTCATTCATTCATCCATTTGTTTATTAGGTGTGTGTGGAGAGTTTCCTACGTGCTAGACACCATTCTATGCATGAACTATACAATGACAAACAAGACAGTGAATCCTGATTGCTAATGAGGAAATTAGGCAACAACACCCCAAAATGTAAACAAGAAATGATCAGATAGTAATAAGAGCTATGCAGAGAATTAAATATGAGCTATGATCATTGCTGGCTGTATGGCTACTTTAGATTGGTGGTCAAGGAAGGCTTCTCTGAGAAGGTAGCATTTTAGTTGATGACAAGAAAGCCCTGACCTAGGAAAACGAGGGGAAGAATGTTCTGGAGCATTAACAGCACACTCCAGGACTCTCGGGCAGAAACTCGCTGGGTAGGGATGAGGCACGAAGAAAGGCTAAAGTGTGGCTGGAGAGTGGTGACCAAGGGTGAGAGCAGAATGAGATGAGGTTGGATCATGGGAGGCTTCGTGGAAGAGGTCAAGAAGTTTAGATTTTATTCAAAGTGGAGTGGAAAGTCATTGGAAGAATTTAAGTAAGAAAGTGATTTAATCAGATTCATGTTTTTAGAAAGATCCTTCTAGCTGCCATATGGCAAATGAATTGCAGAGATATTGGAAACAGAAACAGCAGTTACAAGAACACTGCAGTGATCCAGGCAGTGATGACCAGGGATTCGATTAGGGTGTTGGCAGTGAAGAGGAAGATAAGTGGGTGTCAGGATATCTTTTGGAGACAGAAGTCTTTGGAGACAGAAGTTACAATACTTGCTGAAGGACTGGTCATGAGGCCTAGTAAAACAGAGAAATCAAGGATAATTCTAGATTTTTGGCTTGAGGTTAACCAGGTGCTGTTCACTTTGGTGGAGAAAATTGGAGCAGAAGCAAACTTGGGGGGAGGAGAGTGGATTAATAATCTTATTATTTTTTTACAAGTAAAAATGTCAAACAAAGAGTTGATTATATGAGCCGGATTTGCAGAGAGAGAGAGAGCTCAGAGCAAGAATAGCCAATTTTAAAATCTCCATACATGGATGGTATTTAAACCAGGAGATTGGTGGGCTCACCAGGTGGATTGTAGGTGCAGAAGAGAAGAGCTCAGGATTGCATCCTAAGTCTTCTAAAGTTGAGAGGTTAAGTAGAAAATAAAGAATAACAAAAAGGAGGCTGAGAAGCAACAGCCAGTGTAGTAGAAGGAACATCGACAAGTGAGATTTCACAAAAGCCAGGAGAAGAAAATGTTTCGAGAAGAGGGGCACACAGGTAGCCTTCATGGAATGTCACTAAAACATCAAGTGTGGTAAAAACTAAGAAATGGTGAACCCGGTTTGGTGGCTCACACCTGTAATCCCAGCACTTTGGGAGGCCAAGGTGGGTGGATGACAAGGTCAGGAGTTCAAAACCAGCCTGGCCAACATAGTAATACCCCAGCTCTACTAAAAATACAAAAATGAGCTGGGCATGGTGGTGTGCGCCTGTAATCCCAGCTACTTGGGAGGCTGAGGCAGGAGAATCACTTGAACCCAGGAAACAGAGGTTGCAGTGAGCCAAGATCGTACCACTGCACTCCAGCCCGGGTAACAGAGCGAGACTCCATCTCAAAAACAAAACAAAACAAACAAACAAAAGAAAGTACTAAGAAAAGGCCATTGGATCTGGCAACAGAGGGATCACTGGGTTTTATTACAGACAATGTGAATGTTAAAAACGTTCCCATTTGAAGCCCAGTGGGCCTGGGTTTGAATTTTAGTTCTACCACTTACTAGCTGTGAGAGCTTGGATGTGCTACTTAAACTGTCTATAGCTTTTGATAATGACATTTACATTATTGAACTGTGAAGTTTAAGGGAGGTAAAGTTTATGAAATTGCAAGCACTTAATAGGCACTCATTGGTTTCCATTTTTTAGGCAGCATTGGAAAGTCAGGGACCTTGGGATAGCCCCAGGGAAGAAGTCCTTGTGTGCTTGGGTTCTGTTTTTGAAGCTGCAGTAGTGTGTGTTGTCAAAGCAAAGCAAAGGGTTATTGACCCAGAGAACTGAGAGCTGGAGCAGCTGACTCTGTCCAAGAAGGAGATGAGGGCAGATTTCTACGTTCAGATCCCACACTGACCTCTTCGTGCTTTTAGGCCTGACCTCAAGCATCCTTGCTAATGAAATCCTAGGTCATGAGGTTTCTTACTAGTCAGTCACTATGCTAGCTGTAGTTTAGCTCTGGGCTGAGCAGGATGAATTGAGGCTAAGGGTGACTGCCTCTGTGCCTAAAACCTTGAGCACTGTGTTCTGAGCAAAATTTGTGTTTACAGTAATGCCCCGGTGACTTGGATGAGTTTCCAGGACTTGTGAGACATCCCAGACCCTGTGCTAAGAACACCATGGTTCCTACAGCCCTTGCATGGGGAAAGTGGATCAAATACAGCAGGGGCCATATTTGTGCTGTCTTCCTCTATCCATGTTGCTGTGACTATGGAATGGAAGAAGGCAAAAACAAGGGGTCACTGTCTACAGGGCAGTGAACAAGTGTTGGGTTTAGTCCTTGTTCCAAATGGTCAGGTCCACAGTCGTCCATTTCGCAGTCACAGGAGTTACTGGTAATGCCAAGGGCTGAGCAGGGAAACTGCTAAGAGATAGAAGTGCAACTGAGTGCCAAGAAAGCAGAGAACACCTAGGACAGGGAGGGCAAATAAGGGCACACTGGCAGCCACTCCACCCTCTTGGTACCAGGGGAGAACATGCTAATCTATCACAACTTCTTCCTACTGAACCTCTGACTCTACCCCTAATTCTAACCTGAACACATCCCAACATAGAGCTCCATGTAGCCACTTTCAATAATTTGGCCTTGATTTACAAGACAGACTTAGTATAATATTCTTGACTTAGGACTTTTTTACTTATCTCTCTAGCTGGCACCGAATTCACTTTTTTTTACAGCCTGAGTACAGGAGTACCCCATAGTGTCTTTGTTTTGTTCTGTTTTGTTTTGTTTTTTAACACAGAGTCTCGCTCTGTCACCCAGGCTGGAGTGCAGTGGTGCACTCACTGCTCACTG
>NW_012115999.1:3046055-3059992 GCF_000951035.1 Colobus angolensis palliatus
TCCTTCCTATTATTATTATTTTTGAGACAGGGTCTCACTCTCTCATCCAGGCTGGAGTGCAGTGATAATCACAGCTCACTGCAGCCTCAACCTCTGGAGCTCAAGCGATCCTCCTTCCTCAGTCCCTCACCCTTCCAACCCGCTGGGGTTTTGCCAGCCCAGGCTGTTCTCAAAGTCCTGGGTTCAGTTGATCCACCCACCTCGGCCTCCCAAAGTGCTGGGATTACAGGCATGAGCCACCATGCCTGGCTCTTATTTTTCTTCTCGCTCAGTTTTCTGCAGAGCATATCTGTTAGGGCAGCCTCTCTGCCAGAGAGGAGAAATTGGTTTAGAATTGGTTTGTTTCTTGGTTCTTTCAATGTACATATTTCATCTTAGGTAAAACTCTGGCCAGACTAAAGGAATATTTAGATAAGTGCCTGAGGGGTAGAGTTATAGTTGGTTACTAAAGAGGGTAGAGAAGAAGGTTGGAGAAGAGCTACTACCATGCAGACATGGGCCTCCTTGAGGACCCTCACACAGGGTTGTGCCAGTGTGGCAGGATAGTGTGATAGAAGAGGTACAGTGCCAGATTTAAATCTCAACTCCTTACTTATTACCTCTGTGGCCTTAAGAAAGTGACACAACTTCTCTGAACTTTGTTTTCCTTATCTGTAAAATATTATCTCCTTGCAGGGCTAAATGTCAGAATTAGGTCGGGCACGGTGGCTCACGCCTGTCATCCCAGCACTTTGGAAGGCCAAGGCAGGTGGATCACTTGAGGCCAGGAGTTTGAGACCAGCCTGGTCAACATGGCAAAACCCCGTTTCTACTAAAGATGCAAAAACTAGCCAGGCATGGTGGCACGTGCCTGTAGTTCCAGCTACTCAGGAGGCTGAGACAGGAGAATCGCTTGAACCTGGGAGGTGGAGGTTGCAGTGAGCCAAGATCATGCACTGCACTCCAGCCTGGGCAAAAAAAAAAAAAAAGGAATTAAATGAGGCAATGGATGTATGAGCACTGAAGGCAAGGCCTGCCTTATCCCCGGCACTCACATATGGTGGCTCCCTTCCCAGCTCCACTGTGCACCAGGCCTCTAACAGCACAGTCCCTGCTGTTCCTGAAAAGCTGCATAAGAGAGCCACTGACTTCACTCAGTCTCTGCTGGACCACCTTCCTCTTCCATCCCCCTGGCAGCTAAGAGGAAACACATGTGTCTCCTCAACTGTAAAATGGTGATGGTGAGGTTCACTCCCAGGATCTTGTGAGAGTATCAAGAAGCTCTAGATTTGTAAATATCTATGGTGGCCATATATCACGGTATGACCAGAATAGTCCCAGTGCATATCTGATGTCCTAGTGTCCTGTTTAGCAGTTTAGCCCTACTTTGGATAATAAAGTATAAACTTAAAAACTTTAAAGGGTTGTGCAAATACCAGGCAGTGTACATTGTATTTGTGGGTGGAAGCTATTGCTGCTAACTATAAACTAAGGCAGGAAAAGAAAGGAGTTAAAATGGTTTTCTCCTCACCCACAATACTTAACTAGGTCCCCTTTTCCAACCCTTGCATTGCGGGTACAAGAGGAAACCCAAGGAGTCTGGATGGCTGAAGGGAGCCTCAGGAGCAGGGAAATCCCAGGAGAGGGGCACACTCTCAGGGCTTCCTCCACCTGTGTCCACCATCAGCCACCCACTCCCTCCCAACCCTGCCCTTTGGCCACTGACTCACTCCCATTCAGGCCTAGACCTGTGCTCAGTGTGTAAAGAGTCTCCACTCTCCCTCTGCCAGTGAGGATGGCAAACACTGTCCTGAGAATGTGAAACCCACATGGGCCTCTCAGAGGCCCCATCCTGGCTGGATTGCTCAAGCAATCCTCCTCTTCCTCCCCCTCTCCTCCTTCTTTTCTCTCTCTCTCACCTCTTATGGAAGCTATTTGGTGATTGAGCAATGCTCTGGAATAACTGGGTCAAATCAGGCCTGTGCAGGGAGGAAGAGACAATTGGATTGTGTAGGTGGCTGTGTATCAAGCAGCAGCCAATACATCATTAACCAAACAGGAAAATCTAGAACATCCATACACTGACTACTCAGTGGCCTGTTACTTGCTGGGTCAAGCCCAACTCCACTCAGAAATTCCTTACCACATCCCTGCTAACTCCTTCATTGCATCTCCCTCCACTCCCCAGCAGGACCCTAGTCTCCAATCCCACTGGACTTCCCAGTGCCTGCGACTCTGTGCCTTTTCTATGCTGTTCTTTTTCCTGGCAGTGTTCTTTCCCTTTGTATTGCTCTGAAAATCCCTACTCCAACATCTGCTTCCCTGAGAGGGTTTCCCTCACTCTCCCAGGCCGACTTAGTTGCTTTCTCCTCTCTCCTCCCAAAGCACAGCACTTGTATTTCCATTAATGCTTTGCAGATTTGCCTCCCAACTCATCAGTCTGTGAGCTACTCAAGGGAGGAACCGTGTCTTGCTCATCTTTGTATTTTAGAGGCCGTCATAAGATTGACCTTGTGTAAGGTGCTTAGTAAATGCATGTCAAGTCGATGAATGAAAGAATGAGTAATGGAAACAGGGTTGGCTGTTGGATCCAGATACCTTGATTGGTGCCCCAGGTCTCCCAGCGACCACTGTGTGATCTTGGCCAAGCCACATAACCTCTCCTAACCTCAGATGCCTCACTGATAGAGTGGGAATGACAACACCTATGCTACCTACCTCGTAAGGCTGCAGTGAGGACCCAATGACATCATTTATGGAGAAGCACCTTATAAGCTGAAAGGGGGAATCCCACACCCTAGCACCACAAAGTGTACTGGACTGATTGGACCTCAAAGCTCTCACTGCTGAGCAAGGTGAGTGTTGGAAAAAGAGGCCTCCTGCTCTAGGAACTTGCCAAAAACCTGTCAGCAGAAGAATCTTTCAGAGCAAGCACAAAGACAGATGCATGTGCTTATATGGAAATACGTTTTAACAAATATAACATGAGAATGGAATTCTTTTCTCCCTATATCCAGCCTTGATAGCTAATTAATTCCACCTGGAGGAGGGAGCCAGGCATTGGGTAAGGAAGAGTCCTTATTCCATGTTTGGGAAAGAATTTATGGTAGCTATCTCATAAGGATCTGGGGAAAGGCAAAGGATAAACCAAGTCGCTGGGGATTTTTTGTTGTAGTTGTTGTTTTACAGATGGAGTTTCGCTCTGTTGCCCAGGCTGGAGTGCCCAGGCTGGTGTGATCTCGGCCCACTGCAACCTCCACCTTCTGGGTTCAAGTGATTCTTCTGCCTCAGCCTCCCGTAGCTGGGACTACAGGGATGCACCACCATGCCCGGCTAATATTTTGTATTTTTAGTAGAGACAGAGTTTCACCATGTTGGCCATGTTGGCCAGGATCTTGAACTCCTGGCCTCAAGTGATCTGCCCACCTCATCCTCCCAAAGTGCTGCGATTACAGGCATGAGCCACCAGACCCAGCTAGGTCACTGGTTTTGAAGGATCTCAAAAATGATCAAGTCTGACCTCATCATTTTACTGGCAGCTCAGGAAAGGGATATGATTAGCTCGAGAAACTGGTGAATGACACAGTTGGGCATGATCTCCCAACTCCCTTTCCACGCTCTTTCTCCTATAGACCAAGTCTCCTGACCCCAGAGTAGCATGGCTTTCTTAGCCAGAGTCTGTTGGTGGTTGCTAGAGTGGACAGGTGTGGACAAGGCTAATTAGCCAAGGAAATACTCTTTAGAACAGGTGTCATTCTCCTTTCAGCAAATATTGTGCCCAAATAAACTCTTTCAAATTCATGACCCTTGCCGTTCTCTTGCCTTGCTTTTAATAATAATCCTCACTTTCTCAGATCTCAGATGCTTTTGAGACAACATTTATCTCTTCGATGCGATGTTTATAAATTGCCTTTGAATGCACTGAGTACCTGAATAGCTGCTGAGCACTGTGCTGGACTCTGCTGCAATGAGAAGCAATGTTCAAAACTGCAATGAAGGGTGCTGTGGACTGGTCCCTGGGTAATGAGGATTCGAGTTCGTTTACCCTGCTACCAACTTTCTGGGAGACCTTAACAAGGCATTTCCATTCACTGAACCTCAGTTTTCAAATCTGTAAAATAAGGCCAAACTCCTCCCCAGTTTCAAGTCTATGATATTAGCTGGGATTCTCAATGCTCATTGGACAAGGAAAGGATGTGGCATTTGGATTTATTTTATTACTTTGAATGTCATCCCTAACCCAGGCTACGAGGCATATGGTAGGATCAGGGATTGTGTTCAAGACCTTTAAAATATTTGAGCAGTATGTTAAGCAGAAGAGCAGCGTCAGCTAGGAACCAAGTGACAAGTCCGCTTACCTCTCATCTCTGTGAACTGTACTCTTCCCATCTCTATCTTGTTCTCTAGAAGTCAAGGAAAAGAATCCTTGGCTTTAGCCTCCGTCACTTTTTTTTGGTTTAATGTTACTCCAGTATTAACTGTTTTCTAGTTGCTGTTTTTGACTTTGTCTTCACCTTCTCCCCTGGTCACCTCATCAACATCCACATCTCGACAACCACCGCCTTGATGCTGAGCATTCTCAAGCCTATTCTCCTGGTCCAGAACAAAACCGTATATTCTTTCCCTTGGATGTTACCTCTGAGCTTCAGACATTCTCCCAACATCTCCTCCTGAGTGTCTTGCAGTCCTGTCCCATTCAATGTCCCCTTCTAATGCCCACCCCAAGGCTGTTGCTTCTCTCCCCGTCTCCCCATCTTGGCAGTGACACCACCACTCAACTGGTTGAATAAGCAAAACCTTGGAAATCATCCTCGATGCCTCTCTTGTCCCACCTGCCCCAGCCATCAGTTAATTAATCCTGTAGGTTCTCGTTCCTTAACCAGCTCATATCCCTATACCAATTTTGCCCCAGTACCTTCCTTAGCATCTCTCACCTGGACCCTACACCAGTCTCTTACCCTACCTTGTTGAAAGAGACTTCCTTAGAGTTTCTCCTTCCAATCTATCCTCCATGCTGGAGCTAACAGCAGTGGACTGCATCCTGGACATTGGAATCACCTGGAAAGTGTCAGCCCATGGATGCCTGGGTTCTATCCCAGAGATTCTAATATAATTGGTCTAGGGTGTGGCCCAATAAGAGAATTAAATATTCCTTGGATAATTTGAATGTAGTCAAGGTTGAGGGCTACTGTGCTAAAATAATCTTCCTAAAACCACTTGCAGGATAAGGTCTAAACCTCATAACCAGCTTTATCAAACTGTTCCCAGCCAGGTCACAGCCTTTCTCATCTATTACTTTAACTTCCCAGGTGATTCCAATGTACACACAAAGATAAAGCCACTGTGCGTAACTACAGCATGGAGGAGAAAGTGGTTGGATTGAGACTTAGAGGCAGGGAGGCCTTTAGGAGGCTAATGCAGTGGTTCAGGTGAGCAGTAAAGAGTCAGGAACAAGGACAGAAGCAATGGGAAAGAGAGCTCTGCTTGACCGGGCGCGGTGGCTCATGCCTGTACTCCCAGCACTTTGGGAGGCCGAGGTGGGTGGATCACTTGAGGTCAGGAGTTCGAGACCAAGCTGGCCAACATGGCGAAACCCTGTCTCTACTAAAAATACAAAAATTAGCTGGATGTGGTGGCAGGTGCCTGTAATCCCAGCTACTTGGGAGGCTGAGGCACGAGAATTGCTTGAACCCAGGAGGCAGAGGTTGCAGTGAGCTGAGATCGCGCCACTGCACTCCAGCCTAGGTGACAGAGCGAGACTCAATCTTGGAAAAAAAAAAAGAAAAGAAAAGAAAAAAAGAGAGAGCTCTGCTTACCCTTTTGACCTCCCTGAAGGCCAGATGCATAATTAGTAAATATGTTCCTGGATGCAAACTCTGAAGTACCTTTCCCCAATTCCACTTGGTTGCATCCTTCCAGCAAGGGAGTGAGTTTGCCTAAGCAAGTATAACACTTTATCCTCCTCGTGAAAGGAAGGTGGCAAGGGACAGCCTGATGCTAGACAGGCCCCTAGTAAATGATTGTGCATCTACGCTAAGTTTCAGTGGTGGTATGAAACAGTTCTTCACTTTCCGTTGAGTAGCCCCCTGCTCATTCTGAGCCCAACTAAGCTAGACATTGAAGTTGTCTTCCTGTCTTCGTTGCCCCTTTTTTCTTTCTACCTCACAGTCCTCATGTTTTTGTTTTTGATATTTTAATGTCTATGCCCCCGGCCCCCGCCGACCCCCTGGGTTCTGCTCCTCCTTCTCCTGGCTGTGACTCATGCTCAGCCAATTGGGATTCATGCTCAGCCAGTTGGGTGCATCTGGTTTTCCCCTTGGCTGAGCTGGTGGGGGTGAGGTTTGGGGACTCTTGGAAAGCAGGTCTGTATGATTCCACTGTCCATGATTTCTCCACTGTACAAAGCATCCTTTAGTAACTTTTGTTTTTCTGATACATCAAGCCTCTTCCAAGAGCAATCTAATCTGAAGAGCATGAGGTCAGGAAGCAGATGTACAGGCGTGAGCATTTCCAAAGCCTATGTTTTCCAGATTGACGTCGTGCTGTGAGGGGTCACAGTTCTCGTGGGATTTCTCAGAGGACCATTTTCTTCAAGGAGCATTCATTGGAGGCAGGATGGGGAAGTAGAAAGCACAGGGTCAGAAAATAGTAGAATGGCCAGGCTCGGTGGCTCATGCCTGTAATCCCAGCGCTTTGGGAGGCCAAGGCCGGTGGATGACCTGAGGTCGAGAGTTCGAGACCAGCCTGGCCAATATGGTGAAACCCCGTCTCTACTAAAAACACAAGAAATTAACCGGGTGTGGTGGCAGGTGCCTGTAATCCCAGCCACTTGGGAGGCTGAGGCCGGAGAATTGTTTAAACCCAGGAGGCGGAGGTTGTGGTGAGCCGAGATCGTGCCATTGCACTCCAGCCTGGACAAGAGTGAAACTCCATCGAAAGAAAGAAAGGAAAGAAGGAAAGAAGGAAAGAAGGAAGGAAGGAAGGAAGGGAAGGAAGGGAAGGAAGGAAGGAAACAGTAGAATGGCAAAGAGTTCTGAATAATAGGCTAGGTCAACTTTAGAAAGTGACTGGCCCCCTTTGAGCCTCATTTTTCTTGTCAGTTACTGGAGGTAATACATATGCCTTTGTTCAGTTTACTGCGAAGCTCTTACGAAGGAATGTCTGGGAAAGTGCTTTGTAAACTGTCAAGAGCTCTGAATACATGTGGCATTATTATTCTGTGTGCAAATGCAAACAATGGATGCCTGGAAGTGAATCGTGAGATTGATGCATTGGTTTGAAATGTCAAAACTGACCCAGCGATGGACACATCAAGTGGTTCATATGGTTTGCTAACAAGGGATCATAACTTGTCTTGGGCCATCCAAAAACCCCTGTAAAACGATACTGTGCAGTCTGTAATCTTCACTAGACTAAGATGCGTGGGCATGATACCCAGATTTACAACATATTGGCTGTTTTGCAATTTTAAAATGTAAAACCAGATTTTGGAAAGAAATGTTTTTCTCTCCCAGCCAAGCAGCACAATCAAAGAAAAACAAAATCCGGCCAGATGCAGTGGCTCATGCCTGTAATCCCAGCACTTTAGGAGGCCGAGACAGGCAGATCACCTGAGATCAGGAGTTTGAGACCAGCCTGACCAACATGGTGAAACCCCATCTCTACTAAAAATACAAAAATTAGCCTGGCATGATGGCAGGCACCTGTAATCCCAGCTACTCAGGATGCTGAGGCAGGAGAATCGCTTGGACCTGGGAGGCAGAGGTTGCAATGAGCTGACTTCGTCCCACCATACTCCAGCCTGGGGAGCAGAGTGAGACTCTGTCTCAAAAAAAAGAAAGAAAGAAAGAAAAAAAGGAAAACAAAATCCAAGGGAAAAGATCCAGTGGGTATTTCTATAGTCAATCCAGGTTTGCAAGCCTGTGTGTCCACAGAGATGAGACAGTTAAGGTGACACGCCAGTGGGGAGCGAGGTGTGCTGGGCTTCTGAAGGCAGCAGCTACTGGACACCAGTCTGTTGTGGCCATGAAGGAATCAGGGCTGAGTGTGCCAGATTTTCTGACTTTTCAGGAGAAGCTGGAAATCCAGGATTTTGTATTTACATGTATATGAAATTTCCTTTTTCTTTTTTTGACAGTTTCGCTCTTGTCACCTACGCTGGAGGGCAATGGCATGATCTTGGCTCACTGCAACCTCCTGGGTTCAAGCAATTATCATGCCTAACCCTCCCGAGTAGCTGGCATTACAGGCGCACACTGCCACACCCAGCAAATTTTTGTATTTTTAGTAGAGACAGGGTTTCACCATGGTGGTCATGCTGGTCTCGAACTCCTGGCCTCAGCTGATCCCAATGCCTTGGCCTCCCAAAGTGATGGGATTACAGACATGAGCCACCTCACCTGGCTTGAAATTTCCGTTTTTTTAAATGACGTCAGCTGAGCGTGGCGGCTCACACCTGTAATGCCAGCACTTTGGGAGGCCGAGGCAGATGGATCACCTGAGGTCAGGAGTTCGAGATCAGCCTGACCAACACGGTGACACCCCATCTCTACTAAAAAATACAAAAATTAGCCAGCCGTGGTGGCACATGCCTGTAATCCCAGCTACTCAGGAGTCTAAGGCAGGAGAATCGCTTGAACTTGGGAGGCAGAGGTTGCAGTGAGCCGAGATCGTACCACTGCACTCCAGCCTGGGTGACAGTACGAGACTCCGTCCGAAAAAAAAAAAAAAAAAAAACCGTTGTCAGTTAAAGACATTTAAAACCCCTGATGAACCAACATAAATAGCTGTGCTGATTGGATTCAGCTCGCAGGTCACCTTCCTATAAGCTCTGCTCTCTACTACCTATCTGTGCATTAGAACTACCTGAGGAGGTTTTAGTTACTTAGTTTGTTAGTTCATTTGTTTTTCACAGGGTCTAGCTCTATCTCCCAGGCTGGAGTGTAGTGGCATCATCATACCTCACTATAACCTTGAACTCCTGGGCTCAAGCAATCCTCCCCACTTAGTGTCCTGAGTAGCTAGGACTACAGGAATACGCCACCACATTTGGCTGGTTTTTTTTATTATTCACAGAGTCAGTGTTTCACTATGTTGCCCAGGCTGGTCTCGACTCCTGGCCTCAAGCGATCCTCCTGCCTTGGCCTCCCAAAACGTTGAGAATACAAGCATGAGCCTGGCCTTGGGGAGGTTTTAGAAATGCCAGTGCTCAGGCTTTACCCCAGACCAATGGTATCAGAATATCTGTGGGTGTGACTCAGGCGTTTGTGTACATCAGAGCTGATGAGGTGATGCCAGTGTTCAGCCAAGTTTGAGAGCATTTCTCTAGAACCTTGCTACCTCAAATCTAGGCCTCAGACTGGCAGCGTCAGCTGCTCCTGGGTGTTTGTTAGGATCTCTATGGATGGGCTAGGACTATGTGTTTTAAGAAAGAATTACAGATCAGGTCCTGTGCCTCCAGCTGTAAGGTGCATCTTATTAAAATGAAGACTCAGCCGGCTCGAGGCAGGACCTGAAATTCTGCATTTCCTCAGAGCTCCCACGTGATGCCTGCACTTTCAGTGCAAAGACCATACTCTGACTAGCATGAGTCTAGATTAGAAGTCGGCAAACCACAGTTCCATGGACCAATTCCAGCCTGTTTTTGTGTGGCCTGCAAGCTAAAAATGATTTCTGCATTTTTAAATGGTTGGAAGAAAAAAAAACCAGAAGAACATTTCGTGACTCATGAAAATTAGATGAAATTTAAATATAGCTATCCATAAATGAAGTTTTACTGGAACACAGCCATGCCTATTCATTTACATGTTGTTTATGGCTGCTTTTGTGCTACAACGGCAAAGTTAAGTAGTTGACAAAGAGACCACATGGATCACAAAACCTAAAATATTGACTATTTGGCCATTACAGAAAACTGTGCCAACTCCTGCTCTAGCTGGTTAGCCAAAGAGGCTGGCCTCTGTTTATCCCTGCTTTGCCCTTTGTCTGGCTAGCCATATGACTCTGTGACTCTTGGGCAAGTTGCTTCATCTAATTAAGCCTCACTTTCTCCTTCTGTAAAATGGGCATCAAAGCTCCTACCTCTTGATCTGATCGGATTAGAGGTGGGAGTGTTTCTGAACGTGCCTGGTCTTCCTGGGTCATAGCCCGTATTCTGCACTTTGCTTTGGCTCTCTCTGTGTGGGCATTTCCTTTACCTAGATATCACCATGGCACCTGCTTACAGGGAGCCTCTAGAGGGATGCTTCTATGGAGGTAAATGATTTAGGGACTGTAAAAGTGTCATATTAACTATACAAAAACAGAGTGGTGGCTGTAATCCCAGCACTTTGGGAGGTCGAGGTGGGCAGATCACCTGAGGTCAGGAGTTCGAGACCAGCCTGACTAACATGGCAAAACCCCTTCTCCATTAAAAATACAAAAAAGTTAGCCGGGCATGGTGGTGTGTGCCTGTGGTCCCAGCTGCTCGGGAGGCTGAGGCTGGAGAGTTGCTTGAACCTGGGAGGCGAAGGTTGCAGTGAGCCAAGATCGCACCACTGTACTCCAGCCTGGGCGACAGAGTGAGACTTTGTCTCAAAAAATAAACAAAACAAAAACAAAAACAACCTGGGTTCAATTGATTTTCTTGCCTCAGCCTCCTGAGTAGCTGGGATTACAGGCATCAAAAATGCTGTCCAGTCCCCCTCTCTATGGCTCTGGGGTTAGTTCCTCCTGTATATCTCCAGCGTCACCCATGCAGCTCAGCCCCAGTTACCAGTTACCTAGTGTACCGGTTACCAATGTGCGCCAAATCCACCCTTCTTTGCCCTGCTTTCTGATACTGGGCCTAGACCCTATAGGTATTTGTCCTTTGCCAATGGGTTTGGCATTAGGCTTTGTCAACAGAGAGCATGGGGGGACACTGCCAGGCCAGAGTAAGAGGGTAGGAATTCCCTTCCTGCCTCCCTCCGGAGTGATGCTTTTTGGCAGAGGAGCCATCCAGTCCATCACCATGCAGCCCAATAGCACCTACAGCTCTCTTGACCTAGCTCTACCCTGTAACCTTCAACAACTTCTCTTTCCCCAGAGGCTGTTCCTATTAACTGAATTTAGCCTGCCTGTACCTTGGAAGGTACTTTGGAAGGCTATTCCTCTGCATCAGCTCTGACCTGTACCCTGTGGCAAGTTTCTTTGCCACCTGCAGGTTGCATAATCCTGTGGCAGCCAGTTGCTCTCTAAAGAGATATATATATATATATTTTTTTTTTTTTTTTGAGATGGAGTCTTGCACTGTTGCCCAGACTGGAGTGCAGTGTTTGCGATCTCAACTCTCTGCAACCTCCACACCCTGGGTTCAAGTGATTTTCTTGCCTCAGCCTCCCGAGTAGCTGAGATTACAGGCATGTGCCACCATGCCCAGCTCATTTTTGTATTTTTACTAGAGATGGGGTTTTACCATGTTGACCAGCTACTTGGGATGCTGAGGCAGGAGGAGTGCTTGAGCCTGGGAGGTGGAGGTTGCAGTGAGCCGAGAGCATGCCAGTGCGCTACAGCCTGGGCTACAGAGCAAGACTCTGTCTTAAAAACAAACAAAGTCCCAGAACTTAGAGTATCATTAAACAAAACAAAACACAAAAAGACAGTTAAAAGAAAGGAAGGAAGGAAGGAAGGAAGGAAGGAAGGAAGGAAGGAAGGAAGGAAGGAAGGAAGGAAGGATGGAAGGAAAGAAAGAAAGAAAGTAGAATAGTGATTACCAGGGTCTGGGAAGGGAGGGCAGTGGGAAGTTTGTGTTTAATGGGAACAGAGTCTCAGTTCTAGAGATAAAAAAGTTCTAGAGCTGGATGGTGGTGATGGTTGCATAAGAATGTGAATGTACTTAATGCCACTAAACTGTACACTTAAAAATGGTTAAGATGGAGCCAGTGCAGTGACTCACACCTACAATTTCAAATCTCTGGAAGGGTTAGGAGAGGGAATTGCTTGAAGCCCAAGTTCAAGATCAGCCTGGCAATAAAATTAGACCCTGCCTATTAAGAAAAAAAAAAAAATTTCAAGAAATGGTTAAAATCATAGTTTTCATGTTATGTATAATTTATCATAATTTTAAAAAAGATCTTTAAATTAAAATTTCAGATGACATATATGCTTTCTGTCTCCTGGCTGGGCCTTGGCTGACACACCAGGCCGTTGTAGCAGCCTCCTCAATGGCCTCACCTCCTGTCCTTCTGGCCTGTCTCTATAATGCTGCTTTCTTTCTTTTCTTTCTCTTTCTTTCTTTCTTTCTTTCTTTCTTTCTTTCTTTCTTTCTTTCTTTCTTTCTTTCTTTCTTTTCTCTCTCTTTCTTTCTCTCTTTCTTTCCTTCCTTCCTTCCTTCCTCCCTTCCTCCCTTCCTCCCTTCCTTCTCTTTCTTCCCTTCCTTCCCTTCCTTTCCTTCCTTTCCTTCCTTCCTTTTTTGACAGAGTTTTGCTCTTGTTGCCCAGGCTGGAGTACGATGGTGTGATTTCAGCTTACCATAACCTCTGACTCCCGGTTCAAGCAATTCTCCCACCTCAGCCTGTAATCCCAAGTAGCTGGGATTACGGGCATGCACCACCACACCTGGCTAATTTTGTATTTTTAGTAGAGACAGGGTTTCTTCATGTTGGTCAGGGTGGTCTCAAATGCCCGACCTCAGGTGACCCACCCACCTCGGGCTCCCAGAGTGCTGGGATTACAGGTGTGAGCCACCACACCCGGCCTACAATGCATCTTTCACCCAGCAACAAAATCCATGTTCCTGACTGCAGCTCTGACCTATGATTCTCCCACTCCAAATTCCCTCCTTGGGTTTTCTCTGCTGAGTGAGTAAGGCTCTAACCCCCAAGCCAGGCATTCAGGGACCTTGACAATCTAATGCCATCTTGCCTTCCACACCTCAGCTCTTGCTACTCCCTATCATGTTCTCTTGTCCATACAGCTAGAGTGTACCACCTTCTCTCTTCTCTGTGCACTCTGACCTTTGTTTTGACCTCTGCATTTGCTCAGGCCATTCCTCCCCATTAGAATTCCTTCTACTACTCCTCTGTCTTCAGGTTGTCATATGTTTAAAGTTCAAATATTCTGCAAGGCCTTGCCCTAACAGCTCCCAGCAAGAAACATTCATCCCTTATGACCTGTTAGGTGCATCTCTCCGTGTTATCCCTTCATATCTTGTAATACAATCATGTACAGGATTCTACTTCCCCAGAGGATTTCTGAGACTGAATCCATACTGAAATAATCTTTGTATTCCTCTAAAGTGTATAGCATACAGACTTGCACATAACAGGCATTCCATTAAAAAAAAATTGAAAAAAAATAGACTTTTTAAAAGTTTATGACACTTTCTAATTCGTCTTTGTTCTAGAGCACTGTATTAGTTTGTTCCCACACTGCTATAAAGAAATACCTGAGACTGGGTAATTTATAATGAAAAGAGGTATAACTGGCTCACATTTCTGCAGGCAGTACAGGAAGCATGATGCTGGCATCTGCTCAGCTTCTGGGGAGGCCTCAGGAAACTTACAATCACGGTGAAAGGCAAAGCAGGAGCAGGCATATCTTAACATGGCAGGAGAGAAGGAAGAGAAGGAAAGGGTAGATGCTACACACTTTTAAACACTGGACTGGGTATGGTCTCACGCCTGTAATCCCAGTACTTTGGGAGGCCGAGGCATGCGGATCACCTGAGGTCAGGAGTTCAAGACCAGCCTGGCCAACATGGTGAAACCTCACCTCTGCAAAAATACAAAAATTAGCCGGACATGATGGCAGGTGCCTGTAATCACAGTTACTTGGGAGGCTGAGGCAGGAGAATTGCTTGAATTCTCAGAGGCAGGAATCAGAGGTTGCAGTGAGCCAAGATCATGCCATCACACTCTACCCAGAGTGAGACTCCATCTAAAAAAAAAAAAAAAAAAAAACAAAAAAAGAGAGAGAGAGAGAGAGAGAGACTATTAGGA
>NW_012115999.1:3060042-3074288 GCF_000951035.1 Colobus angolensis palliatus
AACAGATCTCAGAATAACTCACTCACTATTAGGAAAACAGCACCCAGGGGATGGTGCTAACTCATTCATGAGAACTCCACCCCCATGATCCAATCATCTCCCACCAGGCCCCACCTCTGACACTGGGGATTACAATTTGACATGAAATTTGGTGGGGACACAGATCCAAAGCATATCAGGCACACATGGCTGAGCAGTTTCTGCCTTGTCTCCCAATGTAGTCTATTAGAAGAGGCTGCTTGAAGTGCTGTGTAGAGATAGATAAAGCCACATCCAGCCTCAGGGGAAAAGAGTGCATGATTAATTAGTAATGTCTTATCATGAGTACAGGATAGAAAATAATAACAAGCACAAAATAGATTTGACATTTCTGTTCCAGGTGCTTGGACGAACAGATTATGATTTCACATACATGCTCAATTCAAAGTGGAATGTCGGGGCCAGGCTCACACTTGTAATCACAGCACTTTGGGAGGTGGAGGCAGGAGGATCACTTGAGGCCAGGAGTTCAAGATCAGCCTAGGCAACATGGTGAGACCTCATCTCTATAAAAAATTAGCCAAGCATGATGGCATCCCAGCCTGTGGTCCCAGCTACTTGGAAGGCTGAGGCAGGAAGATCACCTGAGCCCAGGAGTTCAAGGGAGCTATGATCATGCCACTACACCCTAGCCTGCATTCTTCTACAAATTCTTCGACAAGCTTTTACTTCTAATAAGTAGTGGGAAGATTACAGGTAGTCTTACTTTCCCCCAGAGGCTGCTCCTATGAACTGACTCCAGCCTGCCTGTACCTTCTGGTACGTTTCTCTGCCACCTGGAAGCCTATTCCTTTGCACCAGCTTTGGCCTGAGCCCTGTGGCAGGTTTCTTTGCCACCAGTAGACTGCATGATCCTGTGGCAGCCATGAGCTCTCCAAAGAAGTTTTAATCTCAGCCCTTGTGGGAAGAGAAGGGGAGGTGAAGAGGGGCCCTTCTAAGCTCTTAGTATGTCATCCTAGTTTATAAACTCAGTCCTGTCCATCAGTTTTTGTCTAATCCAGTTGTATCCGTAAAGTTCAGTTGTAGAAAGAAGCACCCCAGCTATTTTAAGTAAAAAAGGCAATATGATATGGAGAATTACATACTCAAAAACTAATTGTTAGGGTTGAAAGGCAGCTCTGGGCTGAGTCTCTGGAAATGGTTCCTAGAACAACACACAGAACTGGGCTTCCAGGGAAGCTGCTACCTCTGCCATAGCTGGGAACGTGGGTAAAAAAAAACCTATCAAATTCAAGAACACCAACTCAAGCACTGTTCACAGCTTGAATGTGGCTCACTCTTTGCATGTTCTCTCTCTGCAAATGATTTCCCTGCTCCTCCCATCTGGTTCTGTGTCCTGGAAAGCTGTATTTTCTCTCTCTCTCTCTTTCTTTTCTGGCTCCCATTGTCACTATTATATCCCGACCCAGGTTGCAGGGCTCAGTCATAACTGGGTGCTGTCAGGGAAAGGGGAGCTATAAGCCCTTGGTCTTCATCTGATTTAACCCATTATCAGAGGACTTTGCTGATGGAAATCGTTTTGGTGTAGGTAGTGGGCATGGTGTTTTCCAATCTTGGTCTTCATCTGATTTAACCCATTGTCAGAGGACTTTGCTGATGGAAATCGTTTTGGTGTAGGTAGTGGGCATGGTGTTTTCCAATCAATGCTTTGTGTCAGAAGACTCACGTGTCTCAGGGCACTCCCACTGAATAGCTGCATCTATCTTTGATCCCACCCACAGTTTACAGCCTGTCCTATTTCTAGTGCATGTCCCACAGTCTAGCTTGCATGACCCCTGACCCTCAAGTAAGCGGTGCTCGTGCCTGAGTAATGACTGGAGCCAGTGGAACCCTCCTTCACCCCTGTAAGATGTGAGTAGGACCAAGAGGTGGGCATCCCTCCTAAGCCCACTTCATGAGCACAGAGGCCTCAGAAATCTCCAGAAGAGAAACAGCTGCCCACCCTTTTACACAGACACATTCCCAAACTTTGAAGGTTAGGGGCCCAATACTCCTCGAGGAAGGAGAGACAGGAGACATAAGTAGCAAGCACTTTTAATCTCTACAGATTCTGCATTCCCCTTATAAGGAAACTTAGGTATCAATGGCTGCTAAGGTCACAGAAACAGAAACACCAGATGTGATGTGCCTCTTATAGTCTTGGCAAATACCACCTATAGTCCTGCCAGAGGGATTAAAGCTGAGCATGTGTCTAGATCCAGCTGTCAATTGCCAGGAAATACAAAGGACAGAGGAACATGAAGAACTGCACCAAAAGTATACAATCAGCAAAATCCAGGCTGTGGACCCTCCACAAGTCCAACAGCCTGGGTCCATCAACTGGTGATTTGTCACAAAATGAAGGAGATAGAGGAGGTTTGCATAGATTAAAAAACATTTAGAAGACACACCACCTTTTTAAAATGGGCTAGACTAAACCAAATCTTGGAATGTATACATGGATGATAACACTACAAAAAAATAAGTGGAAGTGACATAAACAATGCTCGGGATTTTTTTTTTTTAATGGGGAGTGGAAGGGGATTTTGACAAAGTCCTTTTCTTGTCTCTAGGTGGAGTTCATCTCATTATAATTCATTAAGCCACCATTTGAGTTCTGTGGCTTCCTGTATCTGTGTCTTATTTACGATAAACATTATTTTTGGAAAATAAACAAGTAAGAAAACAGAGGTGATTTGTTTCAGAGAGGAGAACTGCTCTGGGTGAAAGGTCACTGGACCTGATGAGGAGTCCTGGGTTGGAATACCATCAATCACTGTCTCTGGAAAGCCCCACAGCTTCTTGGAGCCCCAGCTCCTCACTTATGTAGCAATGGACCAGTGTGGCCAACTCTGAAAGCCCCAATCACCCATATTCCAAGGACTCTATGTTCAGAAGCTTTTGGCCAGATGAGATCATGGATTGACTCACTTTTATTTTTCTTTTTCCGTTTTTTACAGACAGGGTCTCGACAAGGTCTTGCTCTGTTGCCCAGGCTAGACTGCAAAAGCACGACTGTGGCTCATTGCAGCCTCCGTTGCCTGGCCTGAAGCAATCCTTCTGCCTCAGCCTCCCAAAGTGCTAGGACTAGAGGTGTGCATCACTGTACCTGGCTAATTTTTTATTTTTTACAGAGACACGGTCTTATTATGTTGCCCAGGTTGGTCTTGAACTCCTGGCCTCAAGCAATGGCTCCACCTTGGCCTCCTAAAGTGCTGGGATTACAGGCATGAGCCACTGCACCCAGCCTGCCTCAGTTTTCAAGTTGATATGACCCTGGACTATTACTTAAGTTCAAAAAGTATTTTCTAAAAAAGATGCTGTCGGCCGGGCGTGGTGACTCACACCTGTAATCCCAGCACTTTGGGAGGCCAAGGTGGGCAGATCACGAGGTCAGGAGATCGAGACCATCCTGGCCAACATGGTGAAACCCTGTCTCTACTAAAAATACAAAAATTAGCCAGGCTATTTTTTGTGGCGTACGCCTGTAATCCCAGCTACTCAGTAGGCTGAGGCAGGAGAATGGCGTGAACCCGGGAGGCGGAGCTTGCAGTGAGCCAAGATGGCACCACTGCACTCCAGCCTGGGCAACAGAGCAAGACTCCATCTCAAAAAAAAAAAAAAAAAAAAGATGCTGTTATCTAGAAAAAGGACATGTTCAATACAACGTACATTAGGAGTTTGCCCAATATCCATGTAGCCTACAAGCTTGTTTCCTTACTAACAGAACCCTAAGTACTGAGGGCAGCAATTTGCCCAGCTAAAAAAAAGTGGGTTTCCCAGGTACCCATATGCTAGGGGTGGCCTGTGAGGACAGTGGGTGGGGCTTCCAGGAAATCTATTGTTTGTTTTTCTGATAAAAGTAACAGGCTCAACTGGCTTATGATTTTTTACCTTTTGTCCTTCCTCGGCTTCATGCCTGGAATGAGGATGAATGCCTGGAGGCATTACAGCTGTCCATTGAGCCTGAGAAAGAGGGTCACATGCTAAGTATGGCAGAGAAGGAAGATGGCAGAAGCTTGAGGTTTTTTGTTTTTGTTTTGAGACAGGGTCTCACTATATCACCCAGGCTGGGAATGCAGTGGCACAATCTCGACTCATTGCAACCTCTGCCTCCCACGCTCTAGCAATCCTCCCACCTTGGCTTCCCAAGTAGCTGGAACCACAGGCGCATGCCAACAAGCCTGGTTAATTTTTTTATTTTTTGTAGAGATGAGGTCTCACCATATTGCCCAGGCTAGTCTCGAACTCCTGGGCTCAAGCAATCTGCCTGCCTTGGTCTCCCAAAGTGTTGGAATTATAGGCGTGAGCCACCATGCCTGGCTAAGCTTCACTTCTTACTGGTTTCACAGAGTCACTGCTCCATCCCTGGTTGCTGCTTCCAGACTTCTGACATGTAATGAAATGAAACCCCTTGGTTGTTAAACCCATGTGATTGAGTTTCTGTTAACTGCAACCGAATAGCTCTCTAAAAGATTGAATACCTCTATCTGCAGAAATAGAGTACTCTCAGAATTAAAACAGGGATTTCCCTGAAAGCGAGAAACTAACATTGTAATTGTCATACTTATACTGCCAGGGTATCTAAGAGGCAATGTGAGAAGACCTTTGCTCTTGCCCAGATGTAGACATGGCATGAATATAGAAGTTCCCTTGGCTTTGCTGACTGACAGTGAGGAGTAAATGTTTTGGGATAGGCTGGGTTTGGTGGCTCACGCCTGTAATCCCAGCACTTTGGGAGGCTGAGGCGGGCGGATCACTTGAGGTCAGGAGTTTGAGACTAGCCTAACCAACATGATGAAATGCCGTCTCTACTAAAAATGCAAAAATTAGCTGGGCGTGGTGGTGCACACCTCTAATCCCAGCTACTTGGAAGGCTGAGACAGGAGAATCACTGGAATCTGGGAGGCAGAAGTTGCAGTGAGCCGAGATTGTGCCACCGCACTTCAGCCTGGGTGACAGAATAAGACTCCGTCTAAAAAAAGAAAAAAAAATTCTGGATAACAGAGTGGAGGGCAAGTGATTCTGAGACTGTCAACAGAGTTCCCAGGAAACTAATGAGAACGTGAACATAGAAGAGCTTAATAAGCAATAAGACACCATGCACCTGGATGGGGTGGTTGTGTTCATTTTAAACTCTTTTATACATGGTGAAAGTAAAATAGAGACTTCCAAAACATAAAGAACCATAGTGGGAAGAGCACTGGATTTTGAGCCAGAGGGATCAATGATCAAGACCCATCACTTGTTGGCTGTGAAACCTCTAGCAAGTTAAGTCATTTTGCTTCTCTAAGTCTCATTTTCTGCATCAGCAAAATGTGTGATGTGCCTGCCTTGTGAGATTGTAGGGAGGGCTGGATCTGATGAAGTGGGTGAAAGTGCCCACCACAGCCTGTGTGACTCTCAGCACGTGCTCTACAAATGTAAGCCGTTTGTCCCTTTTCTCTTGCACTCAGTAAGTTCTCATTAACTAACAGTTCAAGTTAAATCTAAACTGTGATCTCAAGACTAAACAGAACTTAATGGTTCTCTGGTCCAGCCCCCTTCTGAGGCCAGTACCTTGGCTTCTGTATCTCTCCCAGATGGAGAGCCAGCCTCTCTCTGCACACTCTCAGGAGAGGATACTCACTCAGCCCAAGGCAGTCCCTTCAAGCTCTGGGCAGCTCTGCCTGTTACCAGGTTATTTTCTGGACTGAGTTGAAATCTGTCTCCCAGGGCTTCCTCCCAGGAACCAGACTATAGCCCTTTTCTGACTGCTTGAGCACTGACTTCTTGAATTTGAGCCATGTGCAGCCCCTCCCTGGTTCTCTGGATGACACAGTCACTCTCTGCCAAGGTTACTGCTTTTTCCATTGCACCAGGTGATTGGTCTGCATTGGTCAGAATTATGTCTGGAGTAGCCATTTCCCGCAGCACCCATTCCCTATAGGTCAGATGCTGGCTGTCAGCCCACAGACCAAATCTGGATTGTGGATGTGTTTTTTTGACCTCACACTTTTTTTTTTAATGGAATTAACCAGAAGCTTGCACATTTTTAAACATCCAGGTAGGCCGGGTGTGGTGGTTCACGCCTGTCATCCTAGCACTTTGGGAGGCCAAGGTGGGTGGATCACCTGAGGTCAGGAATTTGAGACCAGCCTGACCAACATGGTGAAACCCCATCTCTACTAAAAATACAAACATTAGCTAGGTTTGGTGGTGGGCACCTGTACTCTCAGCTACTCGGGAGACTGAGGCAGGAGAATTGCTTGGAGACGGAGGTTACAGTGAGCTGAGATTGTGCCATTGCACCCCAGCCTGGGCAACAAGAGCGAAACTCTGTCTCAAAAAATAAATAAATAAATCCAGGAAATTATAGAATATTTGTCAATACCAAGCCTTCTTTCCCATATACTCAGATTTGGCTGGAGCTGAGTAGAAGCTGCCCCAGACACAGGGGCACAGGGGTCGGCCATTCACCTAGCTGTCTTACGCCCACTGGCCCGCCGTTTATGTTTAATACTTGGTTCCTGTAGGCATTAGAGTTTTCAACCTGAACTCCATTCATTGGGGTCCTCATTGTAGGTAAACAGTTCACTCTTAGTTAGGACCACGATAATCTACAGCCTCAAAAGCAACTTGACTTTCTGCAAAATCCTTTTTGGATACCACCTTTGAATATTCATCCTAAAGAAACACTTTCATGTGTTCTTAAGTAGCATGATTAAATATTTTATCACAGTATTGCTAATAATAAAAATTAGCTGAGAATAATTTAAATATCTGTCTACTGGGAAGTGGTTAAGGCAATTGAAGTATCTCCATGTCATGGAATACTCTAAAAGAATAAATAAAATGACATAGACATAAAATAATATAGTATATTAAAGTAGTATATTAATTAATATAGTAATAATAGTAATAGACTGTGTTCAGACTTTTAAAAAATCTCTATATTAAGCAAAAATAGTAAGTTGCAATATAATATAAAATATTATATAATGTATACGTAAAAAACAAATAACATATTTACATATAGGTATATGTATGTAAACAGGTAGAAAAAGCCTGAGAAGACAACACACTAAATTTATATAGCAGTAGTTACTTTAAAAAGGGGACTGGAGGTCGGGTGCAGTGGCTCACTCCTATAATCCCAGCACTTTGGGAGGCAGAGGTGGGCGATCACCTGAGGTCAGGAGTTCAAGACCAGCCTGGCCAACATGGTGAAACCCCGTCTCTATTAAAAATACAAAAAAGTAGCTGGGCGTGGTGGCACACACCTGTAGTCCCAGCTACTTGGGAGGCTGAGGCATGAGAATCGCTTGAGCCTGGAAGGCAGAGGTTGCAGTGAGCCGAGATTGTGCTATTGCACTCCAGCATGGGCAGCAAGAATGAAGCTCTGTCTCAAAAAATAAATAAATAAATAAATAAAATGGGACTGGAATTAGGGATAATAGTCAAGAAAGACTTTGGCTTTATTAGTATTGTTTTGATTTTTTTAGTGAGCATGTATTTATGTCTTGTTATAGAAATCAAATTAAAAAGACAACTCCTGCTGTGTGCAGAAGCTCCTTTCTAACATCAAGACTGAATATGGAGAAATAAATCACCCAGAATCACATTCTGTTTGTGAGCTTAGTTAACATGTCATGCATTTCTACAGAGTCCATAACTCCAGGCTTTTTTGGGGATAGTTCCAATTTAAAATGTTCTGTGTCCTCATAACTACACTCATTCTTGCCAGATGTAGGCTTCTGACTTTAGGTATGGAAAATACAGTCACTGTATACCTTATACAAATTGCTGTTTCTAAGCAACTACGTATCAAGGATATATGAAATTTACCAAAAATATACCCTGGAAGCCTTTGTGTCCCCAAAAAGGGTTCCATAATGCATCACTTCTGACCAATATAAATTCTTGTGGGCTCAGAGGATGAGGGAAATTATCCAAGTGTTCCACCTCGGCTCCAAATGACATGATGGCAGCCCAGTTGAAAATAGCACGCAGAGGGCATTGCGCTGCGGGGACGTGATGCCTGCAGTCCTCACATTCCTTCAGAGGCTGAGCGCTGAAACTGGCCTCTACCAGCATCCCCTCACCTCCAGACAATGCCTGGCTCTGTGTGAGGCAGTCCAGGGAGAGGCTGGGTAGGGTATTTCTATGTCTCACAGGAGCCTGCTATCTAAGACATTTGAGACAAGACTGGGATTTGGTCTCTGAGCAGAGGAGGAGAGGACTACTCACAAAATCACAGACCTTCCGATGAGACATAATCTGATGTGTAAAGGTACTAATAGGACCCAGACAAGCCCAGGAGGTAAGCTGCCCCCAGAGAAGGAGCTCAGCCACAGCAGAGGGATCTGAAGGTTTTTAATTTCATTTTTTCTTTCTTCTTCTTCTTCTTTTTTTTTTTAAGAGATAGGATCTTGCTATGTTGCCCAGGCCAGTTTCGAATTCCTGTACTCAAGCGATTATCCCACCTTGGCCTCCGGAAGTGCTGGGGTTATAAGTGTGAAGCACTGTACCTGGCCCTGAATTTTGATTGGGCCAAGAGGAGTGATACAAATGTAAAGAAAACCACAGTGAGATTCCTCTTCACACCCATTAGTATGGCTGCTGTTAAAAACAACAACAGCACAAAAACAACAAAATAACACATGTTGGCAAGGATGTGGTGACATTTGAACTCTAGTGCATTGCTGGTAGAAATGTGAAAGGGTGAGTCTGCTAGGAAAAACTGTCTGGCAGTTTCTTGAAAAAGTAACTTCAGGACAGACACGGTGGCTCACATCTGTAACCCCAGCACTTTGGGAGTCTGACGTGGGCGGATCATGAGGTCAAGTGATCGAGACCATCCTGGCCAATATGATGAAACCCCATCTTTACTAAAAATACAAAAATTAGCTGGGTATAGTGGCATGTGTCTGTAGTCCCAACTACTCAGGAGGCTGAGGCAGGAGAATCGCTTGAGCCCAGAAGGCAGAGGTTGCAGTAAGCCGAGATTGTGCCACTGCACTCTAGCCTGAGCAACAGAGCCAGACTCCATCTCAAAAAAAAGAAAAATTAACTTCAGAATTACCCTATGATCCAGTAATTCTATTTCCAGGTATATCTCCATTTTTTTTTTTTTTTTTTTTTTTGGAGACGAAGTCTCACTCTTTCGCCTAGGCTGGAGTGCAGTGGTGCGATCTCACTGCAGCCTCTGCCTCCTGGGTTCAAGCAATTCTTCCTCCTCAGCTTCCCGAGTAGTAGCTGGGATTACAGGCACATGCCACCACAATCGTCTAATTTTTGTACTTTTAGCAGAGACAGAGTTTCACTATGTTGGCCAGGTGGGTCTCAAACTGACCTCAAGTGATCCACCCGCCTCAGCCTCCCAAAGAGCTGGCTTTACAGGTGTGAGCCAGTGTGCCTGGCCAGATTTGAAAGCAGGGGCTCAAACAGATATTTGTACACCAATATTGCAAGCAAGGGCTGAAAGGTGGAAGCAACACAAATGTACCTCAACCAGTGAACAGATCAAGAAAATGTTGTATGTACATATAATGGAATATTACTCAGCCTTAAGAGGAAGACAATTTTTATTCATGCTATGACAGGGGTGAACCTTGAAGACATTTTGCTAAGTGAAATAAGCCAGTCACAAAAGGGCAAATACTGTATGTGATTCCACTTTTATGAGGGACCAACAGCCAAATTCATGAAGACAGAAATTAGAATGGGGTCTCCAGGGACTGGCTGCATGGAGGAGTGGGGAATTATTCAGAGTTATTGCTTAATGGATGCAGAGTTTCAGTTGGGGAGGATGGAAAAGTTCTGGAAATAGATAATGGTGATGGTTGCACAACAGTGTGAATGTACTTCATGCCACTGAATTGTACACTTAAAATGATTAAAATGGTAAATTTGATGTTATGCATATTGATCCACAGTTTTTTAAAAAAGATGAAACTCGGAAAGCCAGAGTCACCCCAAAGGTCTCTGCTGCTGCTCAGGCCTCAGCCTACTGTGAATGGATGAGATTGTGGGAACCAAGTCTTAGATCAGGTATTAAAGCTGGTTACATGCCATTCCACACGAAAGGCCATCATGCATCCAGAGGGAGTCAAAGCTAATGACACCTTTGGATGGGTTGAGTGTGGCTCTTTATTCTTGCTTTGGTGTTTGTCGGGAAGGTAGAAATTTATCTTCAACGCCACACAGTGTGTGTTGTGCTCAGCTTCCCTTAGAAGGTTATGCTTTTCTTCTTTACATTTTTCCCTTTCTTAGGAGGAAGCCACATATGAAATCCATGTGCCCGTGTTAATTCAAAGGTGGAATTGCATATGGCTGGCATGCTCACTGCACAGGGATGGGAGGCCAGTTAGGTGGAAATGATGAGAAAGCTGAGGTCCTGGAGGGCTTTGAGGGATGGATTATTATTGTAGAACACTGTTGTATGTCTGCGGAAGATAGGGAATGTGAGATGAGATTGCAGCATGGCCAAAAGAGTAGGGTGTGAGTATTGAAGCAGTGGAGAGGGGGTGGTGTATATTTACAAAAGCTCTCATTAAGAGATTCTTATCCCAACTCTGGGAGGCAGGCATGACTATGGACTATCTCTATAGATTGGGTAAGAAAGTGAGGCTTAGAGGCTGGGCGCGGTGGCTCATGCCTGTAATTCCAGCACATTGAGAGGCCGAGGCAGGTGGATCACCTGAGGTCAGGAGTTCAAGACCAGCCTGGTCAACATGGTGAAATCCCATCTTTACTAAAAAAATACAAAAATTAGCCCGGCATAGTGGTGTGTGCCTGTAGTCCCAGCTACTCGGGACTCAGGAGGCTGAGGCAGGAGAATCACTTGAACCCAGAAGGTGAAGTTTGCAGTGAGCCAAGATCACACCACTGCACTCTAGCCTGGGCAACAGAGCTAGACGCCATCTAAAAAAAAAAAAAGAAAGAAAGAAGAAAGTGAGGCATAGAGAAAAGGAGGAATTTATCTAAATTGCTGCAATGAATTAGCAGTGCAGCCAGAACCAGAACCATGTTTCCTGTGCCCAGGTCCAAGGCATTTAGTACTTGTCTTATGGAATCTAAAAATTGAGGATCTGAAGCACATTATTGGCTCTCACTGACACTTTACATGGTAAATTAGCAAGGACAGCAATTCGGACTGAAGCTGGAATAATTATTGATACAATAGCTGTGGCTACAATTCAAAACCGGCCCCCATGATCTCTTCCCTCTGGTGTTATGCCTTTGAGTATGGGTGTGACCTGTGACCTGCTTCCAACATAGAATATGGCAGAGGTTATGGGATATCACTACTGTAATTACATTATATTGTATAGCAAAAGTGACAGGAGTTTGCAGATGTTATTAAGGCCCCTAATCAGTTGACTTTGAATTAATCAAAAGGCAAATTATCCTGGGTGGGTCTGACCCAATCAAAGGAGTCCTTTATAAAGGGCTCAGGCATTCCCTAAAGTCAGAGATTCCAAGCAGCGGACCCCCCCTGTCTCTTTTCCTCCACTGCTGACTTTAAACAAGCAAGCTGCCATAAACTCTACAGCCACGAGGAAGTGAATTCTTTCAAAAACCTGAGGAAATTTAGAAGCAATTCCTCCCCACCTTGATTTTAGCCCTCTGGGATCCTCAGAAGGGAACTCAGTTAAATCACACCTGGATTCCTGATCTTGGACTTTCAATTCAGGAAACAGTAAGGACGTTGTTTAAAACTGCTTCATTTGTGGTAATTTGTTATGCTGCAATGGAAAACCAATATAATAGGTAAGTAAATTGGATCTGTCCAAAAAAATTTAGAGAGAAAAAACATATCCTAAGGGGTTGCCAAATGAACATAACTTCAGAAGATATAAGAATCCACCTATCAGCTGGGCATGGTGGCTCACGCCTATAATCCCAGCACTTTGGGAAGTCAAGGCAGGTGATTCACCTGAGCTCAGGAGTTGGAGAGCAGCCTGGCCAACATGGTGAAACTCTGTCTCTACTAAAAATACAAAAATTAGCTGGTGTGGTGTCACGTGCCTGTAATCCCAGCTAGTCAGGAGCCTGAGGCAGGAGAATTGCTGGAACCCAGGAGGCGGAGGTTGCAGTGAGCCGGGATCGCACCATTGCACTCCAGCCTGGGTGATAACAGGGAGACTCTGTCTTAAAAAAAAAAGCACCTGCCTAGCTGAATCGCTGAATCTTTATCCCCTTCAACTCCTCTTTTTTTTTTTTTTTTTTTTTGAGACGGAGTCTCTCTCTGTCGCCCGGACTGGAGTGCAGTGGCCGGATCTCAGCTCCCTGCAAGCTCCGCCTCCCGGGTTTACGCCATTCTCCTGCCTCAGCCTCCCGAGTAGCTGGGACTACGGGCGCCCACCACCTCGCCCGGCTAGTTTTTTCTATTTTTAGTAGAGACGGGGTTTCACCGCGTTAGCCAGGATGGTCTCGATCTCCTGACCTCGTGATCCGCCCTTCTCGGCCTCCCAAAGTGCTGGGATTACAGGCTTGAGCCACCGCGCCGGGCCTCAACTCCTCTTAAAGTTTAAAGATACATAAAACTGTGGAGTTCAGGAGGTGCTTTTGTACACAGGATTTCATTGAGTCTTGCTAACAACCATGCAAGGAAGGTATTATTTTTATACCCACTTGACAGACGGGGAAACTCAGACTCCGGTTCGGAGAAGGGTTCTTTTAACACATATTCATAAGGCACTTTCTCTCAGACACTGTTCTAGGTACTGATGATGCGTCAGTGAAACAAACACACAAAAGGAGCTTATAGTACAGAAGCGCTTACAGTGGGGATTAAATGATGTATGTAGATATTAAATAATCTGCCTAGAATTCTGGTTAGCAAAGAGTGAAAATGAGAGCCCTGATTTAGCTAGCTTCCAAAGTCTATGTTTTTTGGCACTATAAAAAGATTTAATTTGAATTCCCTGCTCTGACATTAAAATTGTTTTTTAAATGTGTATATACACGTATATTTTCCTTTCTTTCAGTATTGTATTCCTTAAAAGGAAGTTACTATGCACAACACATGCTTAAGGAGTGGGGCAATTATGCTCTCTGTTTCTTAGGGTGGAGTATCCACATAATTTATTTGAAATTTTTTTTTGTTGTTGTTGTTGGTGGTGGTGGTGGTGGTACTGAAACGGAGTTTCGCTCTTTGCCAGGCTAGAGTGCAATGGTGCGATCTCGTCTCACCACAACCTCCGCCTCCTGGGTTCAAGCGATTCTCCTGCCTCAGCCTCCCAAGTAGCTGGGATTACAGGGATACCCCACCATGCCCGACTAATTTTGTATTTTTAGTAGACATGGGGTTTCTCCATATTGGTCAGGCTGGTCTCGAACTCCCGACCTCAGGTGCTCCACCTGCCTCGGCCTCTCAAAGTGCTGGGATTACAGGCGTGAGCCACCACACCCGGCCAGAATTCTTCAGCATAGGATATTTATCTCTTCTCCCCCATTCATTTATTTATTCAATAATTTGTTTATATCGGTATGGACTCAGAGACATTTATTTTACACTTTGGGTTATAATAAAATGCTATGTATTTGGTTGCTCAAATTGTTCCAGCTATGGTTACTGTTACCTCTTTCAGTGGACTCTTCCTGTATCCCTTTGACATATCCCCATCAAAGCTGTTGCAATTTGAGCACCTCCTTACTTTCTGGCACTACAAGATGCTCCAGGCTCATCTTACATATTCTGGCCCCAGTCCTGGAATCAAACATTTCTCCAAGCAGCCCTGACTGCTCATACTGAAGAATGGTATTAACCATCAGGATCTGTGCAGTAGGCGTACTCACTGCTACTGAGGCACTTTTCCTTCTGTATTTTTAGACTGACCACTTTATCTCTGAGGGCAGTAATTATAATTTAGTCTTCCATATTTTGTATACAGGTTGATTCTAAAAGTTAAAATAAATAAACAGCAAAAGAATGAATTTGGGGCTGGGAATGGTGGCTCATGCCTATAACCCCAACACTTTGGGAGGCCGAAGCGGGAGGATCACCTGAGGTCAGGAATTCGAGGCCAGCCTGGCCAACATGGTGAAACCCTGTCTCTACTAAAAATACAAAAATTAGCTTGGCTTGGTGGCAGGTGCCTGTAATCTCAGCTACTCAGGAGGCTGAGGCAGGAGAATTGCGTGAACCCGGGAGGCAGATGTTGCAGTGAGCTGAGATCATGCCACTGTACTCCAGCCTGGGCAAAAAGAGTGAAACTGCATCTCAAAAAAAAAAAAAAAAA
>NW_012115999.1:3074338-3085890 GCF_000951035.1 Colobus angolensis palliatus
AAAAAAAAAAAAAAAAAAGAATGAATTTGGACCCCTACTTCACAACACATGTATAAAATTAACTCAAAATTGACCAAAGATCTAAACATAAGAGCTAAAGCTTAAATGCTTAGAAGAAAACATAGGCATAAATCTTTGTGAACTTGGATTAAGTAATAATTTTAAAAATATGACACCAAGAACATAAATAACCAATAAAACAGTAGGTAAGTTGGACCTCGTCAAATTAAAAACTTTTGTGGTTCAAAAGACATTATCAAGAAAGTAAAAAGACAGCACACAGAATGGAAGAAAATATTTGTGTATCATATACGATCTTACATGATAAGATTCTAGTACTAGAATATATAAAGAACTCTTAAAACTCAACAATCAAGAAGACAACCTAATTATTAAATGGGCAAAGGATTTGAATAGACATTTTCCCAAACAAACATACAAATGGGCATTGATCACATTAAAAAGAAGCTTAATGTCATTAGTCATTAGGGAAATGCAAATCAAAATCACAATAAAATACCACATCACGCCTATTAGGATGGCTATCATAAAAAGCATGGACAATAAGAAGTGTTGGAGAGGATGTGGAAAAATTGAAACCCTCATAGACTGCTGGTGGGGATAAAACAATCTTGCAGTTTCTTAAAAGGTTAGATCTAGAGGCCGGGCATGGTGGCTCACATCTGCAATCTCAGCACTTTGGGAGGCTAAGGCAGGCAGATCATCTGAGGTCAGCAGTTTGAGACCAGCCTGGCCAACATGGTGAAACCCCATTTCTATTAAAAATACAAAAATTAGCCGGGCTTGGTGGCGGGCGCCTGTAATCCCAGCTACTCAGCAGGCTGAGGCAGGAGAATTGCTTGAACCCCAGAGGTGGAGGTTGCAGTTAGTGGAGATTACGCCGTTGCACTCTTGCCTGGGCAACAAGAGGGAAACTCTGTCTCAAAACAAACAAACAAAAAAGGCCAGGCACCGTGGCTCACGCCTACAATCCCAGCACTTTGGGAGGCCAAGGCAGGAGGATCAACAGAGGTCAGAAGTTCAAGACCAGCCTGACCAATATGATGAAACCCCGTCTCTACTAAAAATACAAAAATTAGCTGGTTGTGGTGGCATGCGCCTGTAATCTCAGCTACTCAGAAGGCTGAGACAGGAGAATCACTTGAACCGGGAGGTGGAAGTTGCAGTGAGCTGAGATTGCACCATTGCGCTCCAGCCTGGCCAAAAAGAGCGAAACTCCATCTCAAAATAATAAAATAAATTTTGAAAAGCTTAGATCTAGAGTTACCATATGACCCACAAATTCTATTCCTAGGTATATATTCAAGAAAACTGAAAGCACGTATTAATAAAATGTTTATATCAACATTATTCATAATAGCCAAAAAGTGAAAATAACCCAAATGTTTATCAACTGATGAATGGATGAAGAAAATGTGGCATGTCCATACAATGGACTATTATTCAGCATTTAAAGGGAATGAGGTACTGATGTATGCTACAACATAGGAACCTTGAAAGCATTATGTTAAGTGCAACAATCCAGACACAAAGGCTACATGTTGTATTATTTCATTTATATGAAATGCCTAGAATAGGTAAATCCATAAAGACAGAAAGTAGATTAGTAGTTGCCAACAGCTGGGGGAAAGGGGCTATGGGGAGTGACTGCTAATGGGCACAGGGTTTCTTTTTGGGGTTATGAAAATGTCCTGAAATTAGCTAGCAGTGATGGTTACCCCCTCTATAGATCTGCTAAAACCCACTGGATTGTATACTTTAAAGGGGTGAATTTTATCACATGTGAATTAATCTCAATCAGTAACTAAAGCTTAGAAATACTTTTAAGCTTAAAAAATGTTTATAGCAACATTATTCACAGGCTGGGCACAGTGGCTCAGGCCTGTAAAACCAGCACTTTGGGAGGACCACTTGTGTCCAGGCGTTCAAGGTTGCAGTGAACTGTGATTGAGCAACTGCACTCCAGTCTCGGTGACAGAGTGAGACCTTGTCTCCCAAAAAAAAAAACTTCTAAAAATTAATAAGCAGCATTTACATTACATAATAATTAGGTAGGTAGATTATAGATAGATAATACATGTTTGAGTCACGTGGGGTAAATTCATATGAGTGGAACTTTTACATGGAAGTGTGTATGCATTTTTTTCTCTAGACCTCCTCCATAGTCAAGATATAGTATGTTTTTTATTTGTTTGTTTGTTTTAAATAGAGTCTCCTTTTGTTGACCAGCCTGGTCTGAAACTCCTGAACCCAAGTGATCCTCCCACCTTGGCCTCCCAAAGTGTTGGGATTACAGGCATGAGCCACCATGCCCAGTCTAGTATGCATTTTTAATTTCAGCAGATGATCTTCCATGGAAGTTGTCCTAACTTACATTCCTTACAATAGTTTATAGGAGTGCCTTTGGCCCCACATCATTGCCAACAGGGATATTACTCAGCATTTTAGTTCTTTCTCATAGTGTCTCACTGTAGTTTAATTAGCATTTCTCTTATGTGTAAGAATGAGCATCTTTTCATATATTTTTAAGATGTTGTCCTTTTGTTTGTCCATGTTCTTTGCCCAATTTTCTATTGAATTATTGGTCTACATTTCATTGAATTTTAAGAATGTTTAATACTATTAAAATTAGCCTTTATCGATTCATTGATTCATGTGTTCAAACAGTTTCCCCAAGCTGAGCATGGTGGCTCACCCCTGTAATCCCAGCAATTTGGGAGGCTGAGGCAGGGGGATCACTTGAGGTCAGGAGTCTGAGAGCAGCCTAGCCAACATGGCAAAACCCCATCTCTACAAAAATACAAAAATTAGCCTGGTGTGGTGGTGGGTACCTGTAATCCCAGCTTCTTGAGAGGCTGAGGCAGAAGGATTGCTTGAACCCGGGAGGCAGAGGTTGCAGTGAGCTGAGATCAAACCACTGCACTCCAGCCTGGGCGACAGAGAGAGACTCCATAAAAAAAAAAAAAAAAAGAACCATAACATCAAAGTTTGCTAACTGCTGTATACAATCTGGTGCTGCTTCAAGAGTTCCAGCGACCTCTCTTTTGGGATGTTTCATTCTCCTGCTTCAATCCACTCTCACTTCTTCGGGTCTATGGCTCAATTGTCTACTGCTTTCCGGGTTGGTTTCACTGTTCATGGAACCCATGTCTTTATTTTCCTGGTTTTCTCCTTCATTTTCCTGTTGTACTTTTTGGTTGTTGTTGTCCTCATGCTTCACTGCCCTTCCCCCTACCAGCAGAACTTGGACACTTTTGAGCTCTGTGATTTGGAACAAGCAATGGGACCTCCCTGACCCTCAGCTTTCTCCTCTGTGAAGATAACACCATCCCCACAGGATGAATTGAGATGATGGAGTGGAGAGTGCTCAGGGCTGTGGCTGGCATGTTGTCTATGACTCCCCATCTCCCTCACATAGACTTCTTCTCCAGCCCTCACCTTCCGAGAAGGATTATATGGCCATTCACACCAAGGCATCTCCAGGAATCAGAATAGTTCATGAGTTTTCTAAAAAGTATTCTTTATGGAAAATTTCAGATGCACACAAAACTAGAAAGAATAGCATAATAAACCACCATGTACCCAACTACAGCATGTATTAATCCATAGATACGTTTATCTGTATCTTCATGCATTCTCCATGCCCCACTCTTTATACATAAAGGACCATTTTGAACCAAATCCCACATCTCACATCATTTCACTTGTAAATATTTCAGTAGATAGCTCTGAAAGATAAAAATTAAAAACATATAATGCCATAAGTGCCTCTACAAAATTAAAATAATTCATTAGTAAAATACCATCCACTGTTTAGATTTCTCTGATTTTTATTATAATTTTTAAAAGTAGTTGGTTTGTTCCAATCAAGATGCAAGCAAAATCCACGTATGGGGTTTGGTTGCTATGTCTCCTTAGTCTTTTTTAGTCTAAAGGTTTCTCCTCCTCTCTTTTATTTTCTTCCTCTTGCCATTTATTTGTTGTTGTGTTTTCCCTTGCGATTATTGTCCTATATCTAGAGTTAGGCACACTCTAAGGTTTGCCAGTTGCAACCTTGGGATGTCATTCTACCCAGAGGCTGATTCTTTGGTGCCTTTAATCCAGTGTAGACATGAAGCACGCAGGCAGGAGAGGGCTCAATCAAAGGGAAGTATGTCATCTTTTCCAACCTTGCCACATCAGTGGCCTGACCAGGCACACCACTAAAGTGCTCTAGTGACTTTCTTTTCCTACACCCTAATGCTGTGGCTTTCCATCCATCCTTCCATCCATCCATCCATCCATCCATCCATCCATTCATTCATCCATCCATCCCTCTTTTCCTTGGCCATCCACCAGTCATTAAATGTAAGGATACTATGGCCCAGGCACTGAGACAAGTGCTGAGGATACAGGGCTGAATTAGACACAGCCTTGGTCCTCAGGGTGGTCAGGGCCAGTGCAAAAACAAGCAAGGAGGTAAAAGATGCTGGTGCTAGGCTTTCCTGCTGCGTTTTCCTTGTAGACATGCGTGAAAGGGATTCCCACTGGACATCAGAAAAAGCTTCCAAAGGCTGGGCATGGTGGCTCACGCTTGTAATCCCAGCACTTTGGGAGGCCAAGGCAGGCAGATCACCTGAGGTCAGGAGTTCAAGATCAGCCTCACCAACATGGAGAAACTGTGTCTCTACTAAAAGTACAAAACTAGCCAGGTGTGGTGGCACATGCCTGTAATCCCAGCTACTTGGGAGGCTGAGGCAGGAGAATCACTTGAACCTGGGAGGTGGAGGTTGTAGTGAGCCGAGATTGTGCCACTGGACTCCAACCTGGACAACAAGAGTGAAACTCTGTCTCAAAAGAAAGAAAGAAAGAAAGAAAGAAAGAGAGAGAGAGAGAGAGAGAGAGAGGAGGGAGGGAAGGAGGGAAGGAAGGAAGGAAGGAAGGAAGGAAGGAAGGAAGGAAGGAAGGAAGGAAGGAAAGAAAGAAAGAAAGAGAGCTTCCAAAGTGGCTCCTGAAATGTCTGTCACAGGACTCAGTCAGGCAACGGGGAGAGAGTGAAGGGCGAGGAGGAAAGAGAGGACATTCAGAACAGGGGAAATGCAGGTGCAAAAGCCTGGAATCTAGAGAAAGTAGAGGCTGTGGGAGGACAGCCAGTGTTTCAGGATGGCTAAAGCAGAGGTTGTGAAGGGCAGGGACGACTTTAGACCTTAGAGGCCCCAGGCACTGTTATTTTCCAAGGCCCCACCCCTACCCCCACACTATACCATGCTTATTAAAATTCACCCACATCACATAGGAAATATGAGTTACATATGGCTACCTAAGGTTGAGGCCAGTTGCAAAGACAATTGACATGTTACATTTTGTAGACATTTAATTACATATTTATCAATTACAACTTGACGGCCTTCTTGTTTTATCACTTTTGGAGGATGTATATATATATATATATATATATATATATAGAAAGAGAGTCTCAAAACTAATCTTGTAGCTATGCCTGTGATGGGCTAATTGATGAATCAGTGCTGGAGAGTGGGTCGCAGTGGGAAATGAGGCTGGAGAGGCCCATGAGCTGCCATCCCAGAGGGCCTGGGATGTCCTGCAGGGAGCTTGGCAAGATAAACCTTGGAGAGTTTGAAGCAAGGGCTGATGTGGGGTGCCTAGAATGGCATGGGTGGGAGAAGCCTGGAGACAGGGATCTCAAGGAAACGCCCATGCAGTTAGTCTATTTCTGCTCCAAGCAAGCATGAATTTGTAGGCTTGATGCTTTTTTTCTGCTTCTCCAGCCCTGGCCTGGGTCAATCCTTGGGGCCCAGACTGAGCACCTGATGAAGGAGGAAAGGAAGCCCTGCTTCCTCCAGAGGGCGTCGCAGGACAGCTTTTCCCAGACAGGGGCTAGTATGTGCAGCTGCTGCACCGGGATACTGGTTGACAGGAGTTTGGCCGGGCCGGAAGCTAGCACCTAGGGAGGTCCCTGGAAGGGGCCAGCCTCGCCAGGAGAGGAGGGACCTGGCCCTTCAGGGTCAAGCTCAACAGAGGAAAGGATCCCAGGGCATCCAGAACCCAGTGGCTTTCAGCACCTGCATGAAAATCAGAGATCAGCCCAATTACCTCATATTGTCCAAGAGGAAACTGAGGCCAGAAAGTGATGGAGCTTGCCCAGGGCCCCAGAGGATGTTAGAGGCAGGCCAGAACCAGAGGACAGCTCGGTCCCAGCACTTGCCCTCCTTTAATTAGGTGGGTGGTCATATCACAGTGGTCAGAGACATTGCAAACAATAATAATAAATATTGAGCACTTTGTTACATGCAGGCCATGATGCTAAGCACCTTATATTTGTTATGTCCTTTCATCCTAGCAACTTCTCTGGAAGCAGAGTAATATCTCCCCCACGTCCTATATAAGACAATGGATACACTGGAGGGTTAAAGCCATGCCTTGCCTAAAGTCACAGAGCTGTGCTTAACAGCTGGAAAACCCCAAAGGGTCCCTCTGACTTAGCCCCTGTGTGCCCAGTTTTCATTTTGGGAGGGAAATAACAATGCCACCTTATAATACTTTCTAAGAACATATACTTTTGTTCAATGAAGTGGCCTTCTAGAGCTGGAAAATGAATTCACGTTCTCTTCATATTTTTAACAAGCATGTCGTAGTTAATTGATCCTTAGCCAGGAAGTTAGATTAACCAGGACACTTCTGGCCCCAAGCACTCTAGCTAGTTGATTAATGGAGACATTGCCATGCCAGCTAAGTGGCTTTGGAGTGCAAAATAGGGTGAATTGCTCTTAGCAGAGACCTAAATCCTAAAACTCAAATCTTCACATTTGGGCAGGAGATCAAGCTTAGGGAGCATCTCCTGCCCAAATGTGAGGACTTGAGAGGGACAGTCGCCTGTATAGGTTCACCGAACTGACTGGCTGGACCAAGATGAGTCCTCTTGTATCCAAAGCCCAAACCCTTAATCTTGAAGCTCAGTAGCAAACCAACAAAAGACTGTTGCAGTCAGGCGTGTGTCACATTTACTTTTCCATTGCCAGGACTGGTAATCCAAAAAGGCACCACAGAGGATCCATGAGAATGTGCACTTAAAGCATACAGATTAGGATGTTGGCTTTGTCACAAAGGAACTTGAAGGAGTCAACCCCTTGGAGGAGACTTTCAACATTCATTTAACAAATATTTACTATGGGCACTAGGGAGCCCACAGTGAACAGGATGTTCAAGGCCTGGGCTCTCAAGGAGCTTACATTCTAAGGATGAAGAAAGTGGGGCTGGGTGGGGACGGGGAGAGATAAGAAATATAAAGAGAGTGTTAAGTGCTATTAGGGCAATAAAACTGGATAATATGACAAAACAGGGATGGAGTGGGACTGTTTAGTTAGTAACCAGGTATGAGAAATTTGAGTTGAGATCTGCATGATATGAAAGCAGGAAGCTGGTTGGGCGCAGTGTTTCATGCCTACAACGCTAACGCTCTGGGAGGCCGAAGCAGGTGGCTCACTCGAGTTCAGGAGTTTGAGACCAGCCTGGGCAACATGGCGATATCCTGTCCCTACAAAAAAAAAAAAAAAAATACAAAAAAACAGCTAGGCGCGGTGGCAGGTACCCATAGTCCCAGATACTCAGAAGGCTGAAGTGGGAGGATCACCTGAGCCTGGATGGTCGAGGCTTCAGTGAGCCATGACTGCACCACTGCACTCCAGCTTGGGCAGTAGAGTGAGACCATGTCTCACAAGAAAAGAAAGAAAGAAAAAAGAAAGTCATGCTGAAAGAAAAGCATTCCGCTCAGAGAAAAACAACTGCAAAGGCCCTGAGGCTGGAATGAAGCCTGGCCCATTGGAGAAAGTCTGGAATAACTCTATCCAACAAATACAGTGCGAGTCGTGGGCATCATTTTAAATTTTCTAGCAGCACATTTTAAAAACAAAAAGAAACTGGTAAAATTAATTTTAATATGCTTAATTTTTAACTTTTTTATTATTATTTTTTGAGATGGAGTCTTGCTCTGTCACCCAGACTGGAGTACAGTGGCATGATCTTGGCTCACTGCAACCTCCGCCTCCCAGGTTCAAGTGATTCTCCTGCCTCAGCTTCCTGAGTAGCTGGGATTACAGGCGTGCGCCACCACGCCCAGCTCAGTTTTGCGTTTTTAGTAGAGACGGGGTTTCGCCATTTTGGCCAGACTGGTCTCAAACTCCTGACCTCAAGTGATCCACCCGCCTCAGCCTCCCAAAGTGCTGGGATTACAAGCGTGAGTCACCACACCCGGCCTAATTTTAATATGTTTCACTAAGCCAAGAGACAAAAATAATGATTTACCTTTTTTTTTTTCCTACTAAAATCTTCAAAGTCTGGTGTGGGTAGGAGCACATTTCAAGTGCTCAATGGCCATATGCAGGTACCTACTGGCTAGTATTGGGCAGGCCAGTGTGGGTGGTTCTAGGAGCCTTGGGAGGGTTTTAAGTCAGGGGTCAGAACTAATGGATTCTAATGACTCAGAGCATCCCAGCTAGTTCTTGGAATCTCAGAGGTGAAAGTTCTCCTTGGGCTCTTTGGAGACGCTGCCTCCTGGCGCAGATTGCTGCACACAGAAGGGAAAGCCCCCAGCCCTCCTTCCCGGCCCAGGCTTCTTCCCTCCCTCCCCACAGAGTCTGCTTCAGAGGAAGCCAACGCCTGCGCACGTGGGAAAGCAGCGTGGCTGGCCCCGGGCCTGGAGCCACCTCCCGGGCCCACTCTGCCAGGCCCCATTCTAGATGCCAGCAGGCCGGCCCCGCCCCTTGGACACGGTTTTGGTTTTCGGGTGCAGTCTGCATTCTTCTGAAGAGGCCCGCTCCGGCCTCATCAGAGCTGGTGAAATCAAGAGAAACGGGGGACGTCAGCCCGCAGTTCCCGCGAGCGCCACGAGGGGCGCACGCAGATGAGGCTCCCTGCGCTGGCTGCCGCTGAGGCTCCTGGACGTCCCCCTTGTCCTCTTCCCCGTGGAGACCCCAGGCGTACCACCACGATATTCCTTCCACCAGTCTCACCCTAAACCCAGTAAACTCTCCCCCGAGCGGTGACTTAGGTTCTCCAGGGTCCCAGGCCTTGTGGGAAAGTGCCCGCAGAGCAGGCCAGAGACAAAGGAAGGAGCGGGTAGCTGAGCCTCGGGAGGCCCATCCCCTTGATATGGGGATAGGTGGAGACTACGGTGAATCCAAAGTCTGTGGGTTCCAAGACTGGAGCCAGGAACAAAAAAAAGATTCCACTGTTCGGATGTTTTCACCCCTGAGGCTGAAATAACAGCTGAGGCCTGACTACTCACGTGGTGTCTGTGGCCAGAATAGGACCCACATAATAATGGCTTAGATCAAGGAAGGGACTTTCTCATTCCATGGCGCAATACCGTCATAAAGGCAACAACAGTGGACGCCTCGCCTCTGCCCTCTCCACATTTCTGTGCTTTCCAATGGCATCCCCAAAACAGTGTGACAATGCTTGACTACTGGGGGGACCCTGGAGCGACCTAGAGTTCGTGGATTGCTAAAGGAGTAAGAGATTGGCCCAGATGGTTCCTCACCTGTTAGTTCACCCTCCCTCAGTCACTTGTCAGCAAGAGAAGGCTGTTTGGGGTGGGCTTTCTTTTTTTTTTTTTTTTTTGAGACGGAGTCTCGCTCTGTCGCCCGGGCTGGAGTGCAGTGGCCGGATGTCAGCTCACTGTAAGCTCCGCCTCCCGGATTTACGCCATTCTCCTGCCTCAGCCTCCCGAGTAGCTGGGACTACAGGCGCCAGCCACCTCGCCCGGCTAGCTTTTTGTATTTTTTTTAGTAGAGACGAGGTTTCACCGTGTTAGCCAGGATGGTCTCGAACTCCTGACCTCGTGATCCGCCCGTCTCGGCCTCCCAAAGTGCTGGGATTACAGGCTTGAGCCACCGCGCCCGGCTGGGGTGGGCTTTCTGGTAGGGAGGGGGTCATACTCATTTTTCTAGGAAAACTATCCCTGGAAGGGGGTCATACTCATCTTTCTAGGAAAACTATCCCTGGATTGTGTTTGACAACGCTTTTGCAAGAAAGCATCCAGCTTGAGGAGTAGTTTACCTCAAATAGTCCTAATGATATGGCACAGCCAGCTCACCAAGGAATGTACAAGCTGCATTTCCAAAGCTGCAAGATGAAACCAAATGACTACGTATGCCCTGGACAGAGTCCAATTAGGAGGGTATGAAGAAAGCAAGCCTTGGCCAGGCGCGGTTGCTCGTACCTGTAATCTCTGCGCTTTGGGAGACCAAGGCAGGGGGATCATTTGAGATTAAGAGTTCGAGACCAGCCTGGTCAATACGGTGGAACTTCGTCTCTATTAAAAATACAAAAAGGAGTCAGGCGAAGTGGTGCGCGCCTGTAATCAGAGATGCTCCAGAGGCTGAAGCAAGAGAATAGCTTGAACTTGGGAGCCAAGATCGGGCCACTGCACACCACCCTGGGTGACAAAGTGAGACTCCATCTCAAAAGAAAAAAAAAGGAAAAAAAGAAAGCAAGTCTTGGTTTGGGAAGAGCACATTGACGAAGTGGGTCATAAACAGGAAAGTCAAAGAAAAAGAAAACAGTCTGGGAGGGGCACGGTGGCTCATGCCTGTAATCCCAGCACTTTGGGAGGCCGAGGTGGGCAGATCACTTGAGGCCAGGAGTTTGAGACCAGCCTGCCCAGCAATGACAAAACCCCGTCTCTACTAAAAATACAAAAATTAGCTGGGTGTGGTGGTGCACACCTGTAGTCCCAGCTACTGGGCAGGCTGAGGTGGGAAGATCACCTGAGCCCAAGGAGGTCAAGGCTGCAGTGAGCCATGATCATGCCACTGCACTCCAGCCTGGGCAACAGAGTGACACCCTGTCTCAAAGAAAACAAATAAATAAATAAAGAAGACAGTGTGGAAGGGGCCTGAGAAAAGTGTAGGATTTGGAAATGGAAGTAAGAAGAGGAGAGTGACCTCTTGTTAAGTGCCTTCTGTACCTCCAGTGGACCACAGCCACTACTAAAAAGTACTTGCATGTACTTTGCATGTATTTAGTCCTCATAGTAACCCTCTGAGGGCTGGTCCAAATCCATAATCTCTGCAATTCCAAGTTTCTGAAAGCTCTGAAAAAGTGGAAACACTTTTGTAACATATTTGGTGGTGAAACTTAATTTATAATAACATGAGTATCACACTCAGTGTGAATATTAATACTTTTGCTGTGAAAAACAGTAATGTGTTTGATATTTGGGGACTGCCCTAGACTCCAGAGGGGTGTTATGTAATATATATACATGTACTTGCTGCCTTTCTAAAATCCAAAACATTCTGAATTGAGACATATCTGGCCTGGAGAGGTTTTTTGTTTGTTTTGTTTTGTTTTTTTGAGATGAGTCTCACTTTGTTGCCAGGCTGTAGTGCAGTGGCACAATCTTGGCTCACTGCAACCTCCGCCTCCTGAGTTCAGGTGATTCTCCTGCCTCAGCCTCCTGAGTAGCTGGGACTATAGGCATGTGCCACCACGCCCAGCTAATTTTTGTATTTTTAGTAGAGATTTCACCA
>NW_012115999.1:3086305-3091272 GCF_000951035.1 Colobus angolensis palliatus
CCAACATGCCCAGCTAATTTTTGTATTTTATTGTAGAGATGGTGTTTGCCATGTTGCCCAGGCTGGTCTTGAGCTCCTGAGCTCAAGTGATTAGCCTGCCTCGGCCTCCCAAAGTGCCAGGATTACAGGTGTGTGCCACCACACCTGGCCTATTATTCCCACTTTACAAATGAGAAAGCTGAGGCTCAGTAAGGAAAGCAACATGTACTGGGCCACTGAGGTGTCAGATTTGATGTCAAAGTTGAAGACTCCAGTCCTGGTTCAGTTTCAAATAAGGGACTGTGATACCACGAAACAGAACAAAGACGGAGCCTGGATCACAATGCAGTGGCCTGGCTGGACAGAAAGTTGCATGGGTCATTTACAGCTCACAGAGGCAAAGGTAACCTAACTAAGAATGGATCCGGAAGGCAAAAGGGACTGCCCTGCCCTCAAGAGATGTTTGTATCTCCAGCGTGCTGGGACTGGGGCTCTGGGCAGGGCAAGATGCCTCAGCACGGTGGCTCTGAGAGCTGAATCCAGAGATCCACAGCTGTGGATTAGCAAGCTACTCTGTTTCTCTACATGTTGGTTTCGCCTTCTACAATATGGAGCTAGTAATCATATTTGCCACCTAGAGCTGACATCAATATGAAATGAAATATGTTTGAAAGAATTGAGCGTAGTGCCTGGAACGTAGGAAGTATTCAATAAACGTTAGCTGTGAGTATTATGATTCTCAGAGATGAACGTGCATACCACTTGGTGAGTTCCAAGTCTCAGTATAGATGTGGTGAATATTCTTGGATTGCCAATTTTACTTGTTTTCAAGTAATTTAAGTCTTTACCGTTTTCCCCATTAAAACTGGCACAGAATGAATATATACTTAAAACTACTGAAACTTAAAAATATTTATGATGGTAAATTTTATGTTTATTTTACTACAATTGAAAACTGGTGAAACCCCATCTCTACCAAAAATACAAAAATTAGACCAGGCATGGTGGCTCACACCTGTAGTCCCAGCACTTTGGGAGGCCACGGCAGATGGATCACGAGGTCAGTTTGAGACCAGCCTGGCCAACATAGTGAAACCCTGTGTCTACTAAATGTACAAAAAATTAGCCGGGCATTGTGGTGGGCACCTGTAATCCCAGCTATTCGGGAGGCTGAGGCAGGAGAATCACTTGAACCGGGGAAGAGGAGGTGGCAGTAAGCCGAGATTGCACCACTGCACTGCAGCCTGGGTGATAGAGTGAGACTCCATCTTTAAAAAAAGAAAAAAAAAACCTAAAAATGTAAAAACTGGTACAAAAAAGTTACGGAATAGACTGCAAAAGCACTTGAATAAAAATGAGATTTTAAGGCCTTTCTAGCACTTGGGGTTTGAGGGATATGGACTGAATGGGAGGAAGGTAGAGAGGCAGAGTTTACAGATAAACTCTCTCAGAGGCCCTATCTGCCCACTTTGCTGAACTTCAGCCAGGGTTATAGAGTTTGATGAGCTTTGTAAGCATAGACAAATCAAAGGTCTGCAAATCTTCAGAACACTAATATTCATGGGCACTTGTGTCACATGTTTTAGGTCCTATGCTGTGCATTGGGGCAGACGCAGGTGTGACAAGCTGTGTTAATGTTGGGGAATATAAATGTATAGAGACAACACTAACAAGCACAGAACTCAATAAGTGTGATGAGGGGTTTTCGGAATTCTATGAACACTTTGAGGGGCTTTGGGGAAAGAAGCACTACCGCTGCAAAGGGGAACAAGGAGTTGGGAAGAATGTTGTAAAAAAAAAAAAAACAAGCATGGTTGAGAGTGCTTTCACTAGTCAGTTGTTCTCTTTTCTTTCTTTCTTTTTTTTTGAGATGAAGTCTCACTCCATTGCCCAGGCTGGAGTGCTGTGGCGTGACCTTGGCTCACTGCAACCTCCACCTCCCAGGTTCAAGTGATTCTCCTGCCTCAGCCTCCTGAGTGGCTGGGATTACAGGAGCCCGCCACCACCTGGACTAATTTTTGTAAAAACGCGGTTTCACCATGTTGGCCAGGCTGATCTCAGGTGATCTGCCTGCCTCCGCCTCCCATAGTGCTGGGATTACAGGCAGGAGCCACCGCGCCCAGCCCACACTGGCATTTCTAACAAGCTCCCTGGCGATGCTGCGTCTCCGATCCAGAGGCTGCACTATGAGATCCACTGAGCTGTATCAAGAGGAGGAGAAAGGACCTACCAGGAGGTTGGGGAAAGGATCTGCAAAGACACAGAGCAGTGAGAAGGCAACAGGTGTTCAGAGGGCGATGAGCAAATCTGTGAGGCTCCAGCACGTGGGCTGCCAGGTGCCAGGTGATGGAGAGCTCGTGTGCCAAGCCCAGGAGTTTGGACTGGATCCTGGAAGTGAAGGACATCTAAAGGACATCTAAAGGAGGGAAGAATACAAACAGACTGGTGGTTCTGCAAGATCACTTTGGAGGACAGGTGGGGTGGGGAGGAGAAAATGGAGGCCGAAAGACTAGTTAGGAGGCTGTCACCACTAGCCTGTCACATCCCACTAGCCTTGATCTTATGCTACCCAGAGTCCCAGGAATGGGGAGAAATCAGAAACTCAGACAAGCAGCAGTTCCTGTAAAACAGCAACCTGGACCACCACTGAGTGGGCAGTAAGCAGTGAGCCCAGGAGCAAATACTTTATGTGCTTCACCTCTTCACATACTCCTCACAGTCTTCGGATCAGGTGTTCACATCGAAGCTCAGAGAAGTTCAGGAACCAGACCAAGGTTAGGATGCAGCCAGATTCAAACCCAGGTGAAACCGGTTCTCTCTCCAGCACTCCGCATTTTCGCACAGTCTAGATTCTTTAGGAGCCTGCCCCATTCTCTCAGGGCCTTTGAGGCTACGTGTGCCGTAGGCATACGTGTTGTGAGTGCTCAGTGTGTGTGTGTTGTGTGAGTGTGTTCCAGGTATGTGTGTGTTGTGTGTGCACATCTAGGTGGGTGTGAGTATGTAGTGTCTGTGTTATGTGTGCTGGATACTGCTAGATAGTTGCCTCCCAATCCCCTCCTCTCCCTCTAGTCACTGAAGGTGAAAGAGTGTCTTTGGAAATATTCATGGGGACAGAGAGAGCCAGGAAGGGAGGAATTTCCCACGCATTCAGTTTTTCCCATGATACATCAGGCTGTAAGGAAGAATGCCATCCTGACCATCAGCTCCCCTGACATAACTCTGAATAATTCTCAGACACTCACAGGCCAGCTGAAGACAGCATAAAGCCAGCCCTGCAACAATCCCAGGGACAACAGGAATAGTGGTGAGAACTTACTTGTCAGGTAGAGGGTTTTTTTTTTTTTTTCCGTGAACTCAACTCAGGAACCAACCAAAGGGAGAGATGTGAAAGAATGAAAGAGGAAAGGATGGCAGGGTGGGAAGGACTCATTGACTTGGAATAAGAAAAGCTGGGTTCGGCCAGGTGCTGTGGCGCAAGCCTGTAATCCTAGCACTTTGGGAGGCCAAGGTGGGCAAATCATGAGGTCAAGAGATTGAGACCATCCTGGCCAATATGGTGAAACCCCATCTCTACCAAAAATACAAAAATTAGCTGGGCGTGGTGGCGTGCCCCAGTAGTCCCATCTACTAGGGAGGCTAAGGCAGGAGAATCGCTTGTACCTGGGAGGCAGAGGTTGCAGTGAGTCAAGATTGCACCACTGCCCTCCAGCCTGGTGACAGAGCGAGACTCCATCAAAAAAGAAGGAAAGAAAGAGAAAGAGAGAGAGAGAGAGAAAAGAAAAAGAAAGAAAGAAAAGAAAGAAAGAAAGAAGAAAGAGAGAGAGAGAGAGAGGAAGGGAGGGAGGGAAAGAAAAGCTGGATTCAGGACTGCCAGCAGTCACTTACTGCTGTGTGACCTTGGACAAATCCCTTCCCCTCTCTGGGCCTCAGTTTTCTCAACCAGTGAAATTCAGTAGATGGATTAGATTAAGCTCCTTTGCAGCTTTGATGTTCTGTGCTTTTTCCTTTTAAATGTACCTGACTGTGACTTTTCCAGGAAAACGTCAGACATTTCAAAGGGCAAGCGTCTATGTTTGCCAGACATCTTTTGTCACTCTTCGGCTGGCCTTGTCTACACTTCATGTTCAGGGGATTTTCTATGATGCATGCAGTTTCTAATTTCTCGAGTTATATTTCCTTGTTTCTATGGGTTGACTGTTGCAGAAACAGGGCACTGTTTTTTGTTTTTTGTTTTTTAAGCAAATATGCAGTCCCATGCCAACAGGAATATCCTGTTTACAGGAGCCTCCTTTTACAAGGTACCAGCTGTTTGAAAACATTTGTGTATTGCCACATAGAATAATCTCCCGATAAACAACTATTTTTTCCTAGTAATATCATTTTCTGCAGTGCAATCATATAGTGGGATACAGCCTCTTTAAAAGCAAATATTCCACGTGCTTATCATGTTAACCTGGTTTCTTCCTCTCCTTCTATATTAGTTTTCTCAGGCTGCTGTAACAAAAGATAGTCATGTGCCACATAATAAGGTTTCGCTCAACAATGATCCCCACATACAATGCCTGTGAGTTTATAATGCTGTGTTTTGATTGTCCCTTTTGTACGTTTAGCTATGTTTAAATACACAAATACTTACCATTGTGTTACAGTTGCGCACATAATTCAGTATGGTAACATACTGTCCAGGTTTGTAACCTAGGAGCAACAGGCTATGCTGTACAGCCTAGGTGTGTAGTAGGCTCTATCACCTAGGTTTGTGTAAGTGCACTCTGTGATGCTTGAATGACAGGATCGCCTAACGCTGCATTTCTCTGAAAATATACCCACTCTTGCTTGGCTGGGTATGGTGACTCATGCCTGTGATCCCAGTACTTTGGGAGGCCGAGGTGGATGGATCTCCTGAGGTCAGAAGTTTGAGACCAGCCTGACCAACATGGAGAAACCCCAACTCTACTAAAAATACAAAATTAGCAGAGTGTGGTGGTGCA
>NW_012115999.1:3091468-3096197 GCF_000951035.1 Colobus angolensis palliatus
AGGAGAAGATATCCCACTCTTAAGGGATGCATGACTGTACTGCTATCTGAGTGCCTCAAACAACAGAAATTTATTATCTGACAATTCTGGAGACTAGAAGTACAAGATCAAGGTGTTGACATGGTTGGTTCCTTCTGAGGGCTGTAAGGAAGAATCTGTTCTTGCCTCTCCCCTTGCTCCTGGCAGTTTTCTGGTGACCTTTGCCGTTCCTTGACTTGTAGAAGCATCACCACAATTTCATCTTCACATGGCATTCTTCCTGTGTGCATGCCTGTGTCTAAATCTCCCTTTTATTTTATTTATTTACTTAATTTTTTTTATTTTTTTGAGATGGAGTCTCACTCTGTCACCTAGGCGAGTGCAGTGGAGCAATCTCAGCTCACTGCAAGCTCCGCATCCCGGGTTCACTCCATTCTCCTGCCTCAGCCTCCTGAGTAGCTGGGACTACAGGCATCCACCACCACGGCCGGCTAATTGTCTGTGTGTGTGTGTGTGTGTGTGTGTGTGTGTGTGTTTAGTAGAGACGGAGTTTCACCATGTTAGCAAGGATGGTCTTGATCTCCTGACCTCATGATCCACCTGCCTCGGCCTCCCAAAGTGCTGGGATTACAGGCGTGAACCACCACGCCCGGCCCCAAATCTCTCTTTTATAAGAACACCGGTCATACTGGATTAGGGGCCACCCTACTCCAGTATCACCTCATTTCACTTAACAAATTATACCTGCAACAATGCTATTTCCAAAGAAGGTCACATTCTCAGGTGCTGGGGTTAGGGGTTGGACATATGAATTAGCGACATGTGAATTTGACATATGATTTTTTTTTTTAAGTGTGCACTTTTATTCAGCTGGTCTCAAGTCAGTGTACAGGCAAGCCCTGGCTGCCTCCAGCCATTCCCAGGGAGACAGAAGGCTTTCATACTTCTCAAGTTGGGGGACATAAAATGGAGGGAGTCACAAAGGCTGACCATTTAAAATAAAACAAAATAAAAAAGTATTAAGGTGAAAATTTTAAAAATTTTGCACTTTGTAATTTTTTATTTGTTTGTTTGTTTTGAGATGGAGTCTCGCTCTTGTTCCCAGGTTGGAGTGCCGTGGCGTGATCTCGGCTCACTGGAACCTCCACCTCCCGGGTTCAAGTGATTCTCCTGCCTCAGCCTAGCAACTGGGATTATAGGCGCCTGTCACCATGCCTGTCACCATGCCTGGCTAATTTTATATTATAGGCGCCTGTAACCATGCCTGGCTAATTTTTGCATTTTTAGTAGAGACGAGGTTTCACCATGTTGTTCAGGCTGGTCTTGAACTCCCGACCTCAGGTGATCCGCGTGCCTCAGCCTCCCAAAGTCCTGGGATTACAGGCGTGAGCCACCGCACCTGGCCTGCGCTTTGTAATTTACATGAAAGCAATGCTATCACCTCCCCTGTGTGGACTCGGGAAAGGACTGGGCCATTCTCCTTAGAAAGGTGTGGGGTCCTTTGGGGAGAGCAAGAGACTTCCTGTGACATATGAATTAGTGAGGGCAGAACACAAAACATAACACCTTTCCTCCTCAACTTTTCTGTGAAATGTGCGGTACTGCCTTGGGGCTCAAGAAAATTCTGAGTGTTCAGGTACAGCATGTAGGTTCAACATCAACATACGGCTACCCTGTTCTTCACAGTAACAAAATCCTTTATAGGAGTTTGCCCCAAACCAGACTCTTCATCTACATCCTCTCCATAGATACAAATACCAGCTTCTGGAGGTGGATTGCGAGGAGAGAGACAGACTGTCCAAGCTGGAGGATTCCAATAGTCTTGGATTTGAATCCCAAGTCAAACAATATTTGGGTGAGGATTTTCTAATGATTATGCAAAAAGAAAACTAAAATCCCCCACATCTGTGACTAAGGGGGACAGCTAGTTAGATAGAAAGTGTTCCGTTGTTAAACAGCTGTCTTCTTCAGCAATCACACAGAAATGAAAACACCTTAGAGAATATGCAGCATATGCTTTGGGGTGAAAACAAAAGTATATGGCCAGGCCCAGTGGTTCACAGGCACTTTAGGAGGCTCATGCAGGAGGATCGCTTGAGCCCAGGAGTTCAAAACTAGTCTGGGCAACGTCGTGAGATCTCGTCCCTACAAAAAATAAAAAAAAATTAACCAGGTGTGGTTGTGCACGCCTGTAGTCCCAGCTACTCAGGAGGCTGAAGTAGGAGGATTGCTTGAGCCTGGAATGTTGAGGCCGCAGTGAGCCATGCACTGCCCTCCAGCCTGAGTGACAAAGCAAGACTCTGCCTCAGAAAACAAACACAGTATCATATGTGTGTTTTTAGAGATAAAAAAGTTACCTCTCTCTAAGTGGGTGAAAACATTTAGGAAACACATTGAAGCCAGAAGTGCAATCTTTTGTTTACCAATAATTGTTGAGCACTTAGTATGTTTCAGATGTCTGCTAACTAGCTTTGAATATATACAGGTTACCAAAAAAGAAAATAAGCCCACAACACCTTAAATAGTCCCCCCAGGTGACACAGGTATGCAGCCACGAGAAGTGCAACTACGAGGAGTGTGATTAACCATAACTGACCAGGGGCTGCCCTGAAATCTATCACTGTTTTTGTACCAGCCATACTTTCCACGGGCTGCAACTTGGTTTGACTGAGTGTGGCAGGCAACCCACAGCAGCCCTGTTCCTGGAGATGCTGGACTCCTGTGATAGGTGCCACTGGTTCAGGGACTCCCCAACACACCTGCTGAACTTTCTATAGACTGAATGGCCATCTAGGATGCCTCTACCCATGTTTCCTTCCTTATCGCCTTCACTTTGGGTCAGAATTGCATCCACCCGCTGTCTGCCTCTACAGACAACTTCTTTCTCTTTCCCACCCCTGGAGCTCCCTCAGCCTCCCACTACTCCCTCCTGGTTTTCTCTCACAGACATTTGTCCTAATGAAATCCCTGTGTGTTTAAACCCATTTTAGCATCTGCTTCTTGGAGGAACTGAACAAGAGGTGACTAAGACTTAGTGGCTTCACAACCACAAAGAGATATCACTTTGCCTCCCTTAGGATAGTGATATCAATAAAAACAACAACAGAAAAGATCAACTGTTAGGCCAGGCATGGTGACTCACGCCTGTAATCCCAGCACTTTGGGAGGCCCAGGCAGGGGGATCACGAGGTCAGGTGTTCGAGACCAGCCTGGTCAACATAGTGAAACCCTGTCTCTACTAAAAACAAAACATTAGCTGGGCATGGTGGCGGGTGCCTGTAATTCCAGCTGCTTTGAAGGCTGAGGCAGGAGAATCCTCTGAACCTGGGAGGTGGAGGTTGTAGTGAGCCGAGATGGTGCCACTGCACCCTAGCTCAGTTGACAATGCAAGACTCCATCTTAAAAAAAAAAAAAAAAGGTTAACTGTTGAGGAAGATGTGGGGAATTTGGAACTCTTGTGTACTGTTGGTGGATGTAAAATGGTGCAGCCATGATGGAACATAGTATGTAAGTTCCTCAAAAAATTAAAAAGCCATGATGGAACGCAGTATGGAAGTTCCTCAAAAAATTAAAAATAGAATGATCATGGGCCTGGCGCAGTGAGGCTCATGCCTGTAATCCTAGCACTTTGGGAGGCTGAGGCCGATAGATCACCTGAGGTCAGGAGTTTGAGACCAGCCTGACCAACATAGTGAAACCTCGTCTCTACTAAAAATACAAAATTAGCAGAGTGTGGTGGTGCATACCTGTAATCCCAGCTACTCAGGAAGCTGAGGCAGGAGAACTGCTTGAATCCGGAGGCTGAGACAGGAGAACTGCTTGAATCCAGGAAGTGGAGGTTGCAGTGAGCTGCAATCGTGCCATTGCACTCCAGCCTGGGCAACAAGAGCAATATTCCATCTAAAAAAATATAGAATGAACATATGACCCAGCAATTCCACTTCTGGGTGTGCACACAAAAGAATTGAAAGCAGAATCACAAACAGGTGTTTATACACCTGTGTTTGTACAGCATTATTCACAGCAGCCAAAAGGTGGAAGCAACTCATGTGTCCATCAGCCCATGGATAGAGCAAGAAAGTATGGTCTATACATAATGGAATATAATTCAACTTTGAAAAGGAAGGAATTCTGATACACGCTACAACATTGATAAACCTTGAAGACATTATGCTAAGCAAAATAAGCCAGCCACAAAAGACAAAGATTTTGTGATTCCACGTATATGAGGAGTCAAGTTTATAGAGACAGAAAATAGAATTGTAGTTGCAAGGGGCTAGTGGGAGAGGGTAATGGGAACATATTATTTAATAGGAACAGTTTCAGTTGGAGAAGATGAAAAAGTGGAGATTCACGGTGGTGACAGTTGCACGATGATGTGAATGTATTTAATGTCACTAAACTGTACATTAAAAATGACTAAAAGGTCAAGTGTGGTACCTCATGCCTGTAATCTGAGCACTTTGGGAGGCCAAGGCGGGTGGATTACCTGCAGTCAGGAGTTTGAGACCAGCCTGGCAAACATGGCGAAACCCTATTTCTACTAAAAGTACAAAAATTAACTGGGTATGGTGGCACACACCTGTAATCCCAGCTACTTGGGAGGCTGAGGTATGAAAATCACTTGAACCTGGGAGGCAGAGGTTGCAGTGAGCCAAGATTGCACCACTGCCCTCCAGCCTGGTGACAGAGCGAGACTCCATCAAAAAAGAAGGAAAGAAAGAGAAAGAGAGAGAGAGAGAGAAAAGAA
>NW_012115999.1:3098087-3114562 GCF_000951035.1 Colobus angolensis palliatus
TACTCAGGAGGCTGAGGCAGGAGAATGGCGTGAACCCGGGAGGTGGAGCTTGCAGTGAGCTGAGATCCGGCCACTGCACTCCAGCCCAGGCAACAGAGCCAGACTCCGTCTCAAAAAAAAAAAAGAGAAGATTTCCCCTAAGTGAGCCATTTAAATACATCCTTTGTCCCTCACTATACCATGAAAGTACTAGATGCCACATGCATACATGGCCAGGCTTTTCTATCTCGGAGTTTTTATTTGCAAAGAGATAAAATATAGACCCAGGCACAGGTCACAGTGGTTTGGCCAAATATCCAGAAGACAGAAAAGGAGAAGATACTTCCTTTCATACTTTCCTTTTAGCCTTTTATCTTCAAACTGTGATTATGAGAAGTAATTAGGGGCTTGGGCTTGTCAAGGAACCCAGGTTCAAATCCTAGCTTACTATATACCATGGACAGGCTATACAATTGCTCTGTGCCTCAGTTTTCTTGTCTGTAAATCTGGGATAAAAATAGTGACTCCTGGCCAGGCATGGTGGATTACACCTGTAATCCCAGCACTTTGGGAGGCCGAGGCGGGTGGATCATGAGGTCAGGAGTTCGAGACCAGCCTGGCCAAGATGGTGAAACCCCGTCTCTACTAAAAAAATACAAAAACTGGCTGGGCACAGTGGCTGGGGCCTGTAATCCCAACTACTTGGGAGGCTGAGGCAGGAGAATCGCTTGAACCCGGGAGGTGGAGTTTGCAGTGAGCCGAGATCGTACCACTGCACTCTAGCCTGGGCAACAGAGCAAGACTCAATCTCAAAAAAAAAAGAAAAGAAAGAAAGAAAAAAGAAGGAAATAGTGACTCTTGTAGAAGGATATGAGTATGAATAACAGCCAGAAATTACTGGAAATTTTCTGTGGGCTAGGCATTGTGCTAAATCATTTATATACATTGTCTCATTTAATCCTCAAGCCCAGGATGATCTAATCCCAAAGCATATGATCTTAACCACAATGTGACACCTCATTTTATTAATCAAAGGATGCTTGTTAAAAAAAAAAAAAATGTAAGCCCAGCCTCAGTGCAATAAGTTGTAGCATTTCCCTTCTGTTTTATGCCTTCTGAGGTTCAGAAAGATTAAAAAAACTCTCTAGAGTCACAATGCCAGGAGATAATAAAGCTGAGGCTTAGCATTGGATCATTCCTCCCCAAACACAAAGTGTGCAAAGGCACAGAAGAGACTACCAGGCAGGGAGGAGGGGCTTTGAGCCAGATTTTAAAAGAGCAAAGGAGAGGGAAGAGGGGCAGGAAGGCATTCCAGGCAGGAGACTAGAGCATGGTTAAAGTCCTAGAGACATGGAAGTGCAGGGTGAATCAGAGTTCCAGAAATGGCACTCAGGGGAGTGGGCTTGGCTGGGGATGTGGGAGCCAGGCGGGAGCATATCCTAGGCCAGGTCACAGACACCTCTGAATGCCAGGCCAAGAATATACATCACCATCTGAACATTCACAGATCTTACCACCCAGCAATAAACTTCTTGAGATCTATACACCAGATAAAGCACTGCTCCTGTGCACCAGGAGATATACGTAAGAATGTTCGGCCGGGCACGGTGGCTCACGCCTGTAATCCCAGCACTTTGGGAGGCCAAGACGGGCGGATCACGAGGTCAGGAGATCTAGACCATCCTGGCTAACACGGTGAAACCCCCTCTCTACTAAAAAATACAAAAATTAGCCGGGTGCGGTGGCAGGCGCCTGAAGTCCCAGCTATACAGGAGGGTGAGGCAGTAGAATGGCTTGAACCTGGGAGGCGGAGCTTGCAGTGAGTGGAGATGGCGCCACTGCACTCCAGCCTGGGCAACAGAGCGAGACTTCGTCTCAAAAAAAAAGAGCCGGGCACAGTGGCTCACACCTGTAATCCCAACACTTTGGGAGGCTGAGGCAGGTGGATCACCTGAGGTTAGGAGTTCAAGACCAGCCTGGCCAACATGGAGAAACCCCGTCTCTACTAAAAATAAAAAATTAGCCAAGCATGATAGTGGGTGCCTGTATTCGCAGCTACTTGGGAGGCTGAGGCAGGAGAATCACTTGAACCCAGGAGGCAGAAGTTACAGGGAGCCATGATTGCACCATTGCACACCAGCCTGAGTGATAGAGGGAGAATCCATCTCAAAAAAAAAAAAAAGATTTGTCTATTCACACAATGGAATACTATACAAAAGTGAACATGAACGAATTAAAGCCACATTCAGTAACATGGAAATAATAAGTAAAGAAAGCAAGCTGTACACAGTGAAGTATTATTCAGCCTTAACGAGAAGGAAATTCTACCATTTGTGACAACATAGATGACATTATGCTGGAGGACTTTATGCTAAGTGAAATAAGCCAGCTACAGAATGACAAATACTGTCCCAGCCACTCGGGAGGCTGAGGAAGGAAAGTTGCTTGAGTCTGGGAGGCGGAAGCTACAGCGAGTTAAGATTGCACCATTGCATTCCAGCCTGGGTGATGGGAGTGAAACCTCGTCAAGAAAGAAAAGAAAGGAAGAAAGGAAAGAAGGGCGGGAAGGAGGGAGGGAAGGAGGAAGGGAGAAAGAGAGAAAAAAATACTGCATGATCTTGCTTATATGAGGCATCTAAAGTAGTCAAACTCATAGAAGCAGAGAGTAGAACAGTGGTTGCCAGGGGCTGGGGGAAGGGGAAATAGAGAATTTTTGCTCAATGGGTATAAAGTTTTGGTCAGATGAATAAGTTCTAGAGATCTGTCATACAACACAGCACGTAAAGTTAACAATATGGTGTTGTGCGCTTTATGTGAGGAGGAGAGATTTCATGTTTAAGTGTTCTTACTACATAAAGAAAAGAAAAACAAGGAATACAAGGAATACAAGGAAGTATTTGGAAGTGATGGGTATGTTCAGAACCTTAGTTGTGGTGATGGTATCACGGGTATATGCATATGTTCAAACTCACACACATACACATTAAGTATGTGCAATTTTTGATATATCGATTATACCTCAATAAAACTTCAAAACATTAGAATATAATGCCTTTTTATAAAGCTCAAAACAAGCAAAAAAGGCCGGGCGCAGTGGCTCATGCCTGTAATCCCAGCACTTTGGGAGGCCAAGGTGGGTGGATCACCTGAGGTCGGGAATTCCAGACCAGCCTGGCCAACATGACAAAACCCCGTCTCTACTAAAAATACAAAAATTATCCAGGTATCGTGGCTCACGCCTGTAGTCCCAACTACCCCAGAGGCTGAGGCAGGAGAATCCCTTGAACCTGGGACGCGGAGGTTGCAGTGAGCCGAGACCACACCACTGCATTCCAGCCTGGATGACAGAGCGAGACTCCGTCTCCAAAAAAGAAAAAAAAACGCAAAATAATAAATAAAATAATAGATTGTTTTCTTACAAATGCATTTGGAGTAAACCCTTTATAAAGTAAAGAGAATGCAAACACAGGATAGTGGCCGTGGCGGGTAGTCTGGAGGGGTCTTCTGGGTCATGAGTTAGGAAGGACTCACCTCAGTAGATGCAATAGCACTAGAAATGTTCTAATCCTTAACTTGGGTGGTGGTTTATATGTATTCATTTTTTATTATATAAAAATATGTGATATAATTTATATAATTTTTATCTAAAAACATATATACTTACATATGTAGTACATGTAACTTTTGTATGCAGTACATATATAGTACATGTAACTTTTATATATAATTATATATATATTGCCTCCTAATACTAATTTATTTATTTTAATTTAATTTTTTACTTTTTTAAATTTTAAATAGAGACAGTGTCTTGCCATGTTACCTAGGTTGGTCTCCAACTCCTAGCCTCAAGCGATTCTCCCACCTCATCCTCCCAAAGTGCTTGGATTACACCATGCCCAGCCACAACTGTTTTTTTTTTTAATGTAGAGGAGTCTAGTAGAAATGCTCAAATAAATTAAATGAGTGAGATCTAAATTACAGCCCCTTGTAGCTTTTTTTTTTTTTTTTTTGAGACAGAGTCTCACTCTGTTGCCCAGGCTGGAGTGCAGTGGCGTGATCTTGGTTCACTGCAACCTCCACCCCCTGGGTTCAAGCAATTCTGCCTCAGCCTCCCTAGTAGCTGGGATTACAGGTGTGCGCTACCACACCCAGCTAATGTTTGTATTTTTAGTAGAGATGAGGCTTCGCCATATTGGTCAGGGTGGTCTTGAACTCGTGACCTCAAGTGATCTGCCCTCCTCAGCCTCCCAAAGTGCTGGGATTACAGGCATGAACCACCGTACTCGGCCCCCTTGTAACTCTTGAGAATACAACAAGGTCCCTGGAGCAATTCTATTGGATATGTAATACTGTTTCAATCTTTCATTCATTCGGCACCCATTCTCAGTTCCCACTCTGTTCCAGAGATTTGGAGATAAAGAATTGGTCCTTGCTCTAGAAGAGCTCAAAGTGTTGACAGGGTGTGAAATGTAGGAACCCAGAAATACCAAATAGAGCAAAGCCATGGAATCAGCTCCTGGCTCCTCTGGGCCTCGGATGGTGGCCGCAGGGATATGCTGCAGAGGAGGCCACAGTTGGCAGGGGTGGAGCTGGTTTCATCACTGGCAGATGTTGTCTTCCTATGCACCCTGTTGCTCTCTGCCCAGGTGGAGGCACCATCACACTGTTACCCCTCTGCCAACCCGCTATCGAGCGACTGTTTGCAGTCTGACTTCTTGACATCTAGCTAGTGTGCATCCTCACATCCCCTCCCACCCCCAGTGCCCTGTACAGGACTTGCTTGGCAAGTCAGTGTTTGTTGACTGTGTGAGGCTGTCGGAGTGTCCTGGTATTTACCTTACATTTGTCAGCAGCTTTGACCACTATGCAGAGTGTGCTGCTTCACACTGGGCCTTATGCTGGGAATATAAGACACAGCTCCAATCCTCAAGGAGGGCTCACAATTTAGTCATGCCTCTCAGTGCCAGCCTGTTCCTCTCCTTAAACATTTAGGTCATTTGAAAACCCACTGGAAAGCTAAATGTGGTGACAGGCACTTGTAGTCCTGCTACGGGAGACTGAGGTAAGAGGATGGCTTGAACCCAGGAGTTCAATGCTGTAGTGAGCTATGACCATACCTGTGAATAGCCATAGCACTACAGCCTGGGCAATGTAGCAAGATCCCATCTCTTAATTTTAAAAAACCCTCTGAAAAATAAAGACATTATATTTTTCTTGTGAATCATGTATAAGATGATGAATCAAGTAGTACTTCATTTTTTTTTTTTTATCTTAAAACAACTTCTTTCTCATCTGTCTTGCAGTGAGCTCTTCTCCAGAACTTGGGGTTAAATCTTAGGGTTTCTGCAGCACTGTGTGTTGCTGAGTGCTAGTGCACACCTATAATCCCAGCTACATCTTGCATGGAGTGGCTTATTCACATGTAGGTTCTCCCTGCTGGAATCGATCCCTGTTGAGAACAGAGACACATCCTTTATCTCCAGTGTTGCCAGAGTCTGGCACAGAGATGCTGCTCAAGCAGGACCTGTTAAGGAAAGAAATTGTTTCTCGATTTTGATCATACATCTCTCCTCTCAGGCTTTGCACTGCGAAACCCCAGAGCCCTACTATCCTCCGTGAGCTGCCTATGTGTGCTCTACCTCGCAGCATCTCAAAGAAGCCTAAAGCCACATTCTGTAGTCAGGGTGTGTGTATGCATGTGGGTAAAGATGCACAAACACGCACTCTGGTTATTCTGGTTACACAGCATCGCACTGAAAACCCCACAGTATTAGGCTGTTCTCATTCAAGTGCTTAAAGACAACAACCCCTTCCATTCACTCAGAAGTGCTTCATGATTTCCAAAGTGCTTCCACGTCCATTCACTCAGCTCAAAACTCACGGCAACCTTAGGAGGTGAGTAGTGCTCATTCCTTTCATTTTACAAATAGGGAAACCGAAGCTCAGCGAGGGAAACTATTTTGGCCAAAGTCAAACAGATCCAGGTCTTCCAGTCCCAAAGTCAGAGACTTCCTGGCACATAGTGACGGGTTGGTATAGGAGGCTACATGGTGCTTGGTTTCTGTCCAGGGATGAAGTTGCATTGCTCTCATGCCCTGGCTTGTTACTAAGACTCAGTTCTGGTCAGAAACTTGTTTCTCAGGCTGAGCTGAATGGGAAACTAAAACTACACACTAGAAAAGCAGTGCTCTGGCCGGGCGTGGTGGCTCACGCCTGTAATCCCAGCACTTTGGGAGGCTGAGGTGGGCGAATCACGAGGTCAGGAGTTCAAGACCAGCCTGGCTAACGTGGTGAAACCCTGTCTCTACTAAAGACACAAAAAATTAGCTGGGCATGGTGGTAGGTGTCTGTAATCCCAGCGACTCAGGAGGCTGAGGCAGGAGAATCACCTTAACCCGGGAGGCGGAGGTTGCAGTGAGCCGAGATTGCACCACTGTACTCCAGCCCAGATGACAGAGCTAGACTCCATCTGGAAGGAAAAAAAAAAGGAAAGAAAGAAAGCAGTGCTCCATGTCTTGCAAATTCAACAACTGTAGCTCTTTAGAGTCTCCACTCAATATGGCTCTATGGTAGGCAGTTTTATTTCTGAATTAACTTAGCTATGTGTCCTGCCTCCAAGGATTCGCAGAGGAGACACCTGACCCAGCCTGGGGTAGGAGTGCTGGGTATTGGTGAGAGAAGCTTTTATAGGAATGAAAGCCTGAGCTGAGTGTTCAAGGATGTGTGGCCATTAGCCAGGCATGGGGTACAGTGAGTGAGGACACATAGAGATCAGGCAGGGAGAAGGACATTAACCTAGGCAAAGCTCTTTTTTTTGTTTGTTCGTTTTGTTTTTGAGACGGAGTCTCGCTCTGTCACCCAGGCTGGAGTACAGTGGCGCGATCTCGGCTCACTGCAAGCTCCACCTCCCGGGTTCACGCCATTCTCCTGCCTCAGCCTCCCAAGTAGCTGGGACTACAGGTGCCCGCCTCGCCTGGCTAGTTTTTTGTATTTTTTAGTAGAGACGGGGGTTCACCGTGTTAGCCAGGATGGTCTCGATCTCCTGACCTCGTGATCCCTCCGTCTTGGCCTCCCAAAGTGCTGGGATTATAGGCTTGAGCCACCGCGCCCAGCCGCAAAGCTCTTGAGTGAAGATAAACTTCATGTCTACTCATCCACCTTCACGATTTTCACTCCGTAAGATTGCCACCTGTACAATATTGATGTAATATTCATATTGGACTATATTTAAAATTTTAATATAATTATATAAAAAAGACATAGTAGGCCGGGCGTGGTGGCTCACTCCTGTAATCCCAGCACTTTGGGAGGCCAAGGCAGGCAGATGACCTGCGGTCGGGAGTTTGAGACCAGCCTGACCAACATGGAGAAACCCTATCTCTACTAAAAATACAAAATTAGCCAGGCGTGGTGGCAGGCACCTGTAATCCCAGCTACTCAGGAGGCTGAGGCAGGAGAATCGCTTGAACCCAGGAGGCGGAGGTTGCTATGAGCCGAGATCAGGTCATTGCACTCCAGCCTGGATGACAAGAGCAAAACTTCATCTCAAAAAAAAAAAAAAGACAGTATATCATGGGTTTGCTTGCTGCTTTTTCCTAATATACATTAAAATAAACACCTAGCTGGGCTCAGTGGCTCACTCCTGTAATCCCAGCACTTTGGGAGGCCAAGGCAGGCAGATGACCTGCGGTCGGGAGTTTGAGACCAGCCTGACCAACATGGAGAAACCCTATCTCTACTAAAAATACAAAATTAGCCAGGCGTGGTGGCAGGCACCTGAAATCCCAGCTACTCAGGAGGCTGAGGCAGGAGAATCACTTGAACCCAGGAGGCGGAGGTTGCAGTGAGCCGAGATTGCACCATTGCACTCCAGCCTGGGCGACAAGAGTGAAACTCCGTCTCAAAAATAAATAAATACATACATACCTACATACCTAATTATTCAAGTGAAAAACAGTCATCCTTTTATTCCCACAAAATCCTCTGGTATATCCAGGTAGAATGGGTACCACATTTGGGAATCTGTAATCCCAGCTACTAGGGAGACTGAGGCAGGAGAATCACTTCAACTCAGGAGGTGGAAGTTGCAGTGAGCCAAAATTGCGCCACTGCACCACTCCTGCCTGGGTGACAGAGCAAAACTCCATCTCAAAAAAAAAAGAAAAAGAGCAAGAGGGAACTGGGATGTGAGGATGGGACTGAATAGGACCTGAACCTGGAAGGGTTTGCATTCCTGACTTAGGCTGGATCATCTCAGAGTCGTGGAGAGACAGCCACTGAAAGGCTATGCTATGAGCAGCTCACAAGCCCAGAGAAAGCCAGGACCTCTTTCCTGTGACTCAGGCTGTACTTTGAAGGTCTAGACCTCAATTATCAGGAAGTCTTGAGGGGGCAGATTTCTAACCTAGAACAAGTCTTTGAGTCAGAAAACCATCACCCTGACACCTACATGACTTTGGGCAAGTCATATGATCTCCCGTGGCCTCAAGTATGCTGTCTGTGAACTGGACGCATACCAAGGGACCTGGGCAGGACCTGGAGGTTGTGGGCTCCAAGTCTCTTTGTCCACTTCCCTCTAGATCATGATTTCTCAACCTTGGCCCTATTGACATTTGAGGCCAGATAATTCCTTGCTGTGGAGAGCTGTCTTGTGTGATGTAGCGTGTTTAGCAGCATCCCTAATCTCTACCTATTAGATGCCAGTAGCATCCTCCAAGCTATGACACCCAAAAATGTCTCCAGACATTGCCAAATGCCCCTGGAGGAGGAGGAGGATGACACCCAGACTTGTCTTTAGAGAGGGAGAGTGAGTGCTGGTGGTGTCAGCAGTGTTGGCTGAAGCTGGACCTAGGAGAGCAGAAGGCTTCCAGCAGATGAACCAGTGCCACACAATTTCAGAACCCCAGATGGGAAAGGAATAGTCAACGAAGAAGTTTTTATCATTGCCTTTGTCACTGAAAGTGTGACTCATTGATTCCCTAACACTCATTGACTATTGATTCTATCATTTGATGTGCAAGGAAAGACATCTCAAAGAGGGTCACATGCTTCCAGCACTCAAAAGCATGACTCATTGCTTCCCTGCTTGGGCCTGTCTTTCGTGGAAAGGCAGCCAGCAGAAGGAGAACAGACCCTTGTTTGGAGTTTAGAGCAACTATGGGAATAATCAGGACAGTGAGCCCACATGGCAGCAGATTCACACACAGTTTCTAGGTCCTAGAACCTGGTCAACCTGTTCTTTGACTCATAAAAACAATTATGGTATTGGTATCACTTGAGCATCTACTGTGTACATTGCACACACTTATCTAATCTATGCAATTCATTATCCCTATTTGATATATGAGGAAATTGAAGCTCTGTGGGATTGGCCAACTTGCACAACATTGCACAGCAACTAAATAGAAGGCAACCAGTTAAAAGTGTAGACAGCAGACTTTAGCCCAGGACTACCTGATTCCAAGTCCTTTGTTATTTCTCTTATGTCAGGCTACAAATTCTCCTTCCTGCTGGTATTGTGAGGAGGGAAGACAGCTGCAAATGTGCTAGGGTTTGAAGTACCACAGTCATTGCCTCCTTACCTGTTGTGTTGGTGTCAGAGCTCCAAGCCAAATGCACATAAAATTGCAGGGTGCTACCTTTGATATTTTTAGTCTTGTCTAAAGCTGAGAAACAAAACCACACAAATCTAGCGTAGCGAATTATTATAAGGCACATCTCTTTTTAACCACCACTCCAATCAGGAAATAGAACTTTGGCCAGGCACAGCAGCTTATGCCTGTAATCCCAGTGCTTTGAAAAGTTGAGGCAGAAGGATCGCCTGAGGCCTCATGTTTGAGACCAGCAAGGGCAAGGTAACTAGACCCGTCTCTAATTTAGAAAGGGAGGGAGGGAGGGAGGGAGGGAGAGAAGGAAGGAAGGGAGGGAGGGAAGGAGGGAGGGAAGGAAGGAATTTGCTAGTCATCCCAATAACCATCTACCAACTCCATCCCAATCATGGCTCCAATCCTACTCCAAAAGTAACTATGGTTCTCACTTTTATTTATTTTGTCATTTTATTTTATGTTTTGAGACAGGGTCTCACTCTCTAACCTAGGCTGGAGTGTGGTAGTACAGTCACAACTCACTGTAGCCTCAACCTCCTGAGCTCAAGCAATCCTCCTGCCTCAGCCTCCCATGCAGTTGGGACCGCAGGCACATGCCACCATGCCCAACTAGGTTCTCACTTCTACAACACTCACTTTCTTGCATCCACCATCCAGTTAGGCATCTCTAAACATAATAATAATTTTTCTTTTTAAAAGAAATTTTGATATGTCTCTTAAATCTACTTAATCTATTGATTTGATTTTTAAAACTATATATTTAAAGTAAATTACATAGGCTGGGCATGGTGGATCATGCCTGTAATCCTAGCACTTTGGGAGGCTCAGGTGGGTGGATCACCTGAGGCCAGGAGTTCGAGACCAGCCTGGCCCACATGGCGAAACCCTGTACCTACTAAAAATACAAAAATTAGCCCAGGCATGGTGGTGGATGCCTGTAATGCCAGCTACTCGTGAGGCTGAGGTATGAGAATCGCTTGAGCCCAAGAGGCAGAAGCTGCAGTGAGCTGAGATTGCGCAACTGCACTCCAACCTGGGTGGCAGAACGAGACCCTGTCTCAAAAAAAATGTAAAAAGATATAAAGTATATAATATGATGATATATATATCATATATATGATACACATATAAATAGTGAACTAATTACTACTGTCAAGAAAATATCCTATCCATCATCTTTCTTTCTTTCTTTTTTTTTTTGAGACGGAGTCTTGCTCTGTCACCAGGCTGGAGTGCAGTGGCGCAATCTTGGCTCACCATAACCTCTGCCTCCTGGGTTCAAGCGATTCTCCTGCCTCAGCGTCCCAGTAGATGGGACTACAGGTGCGTGGCACCACACCCAGCTAATTTTTATATTTTTAGTAGAAACGGGGTTTCACCATGTTGGCCAGGGTGGTCTCGATCTCTTGACCTCGTGATCTGCCCACCTCGGCCTCCCAAAGTGCTGAGATTACAGGCGTGAGCCACTGTGCTCAGCCCTATCTATCCTCTTTTATAGTTATCTTTGTGAGTGTGTGTGTGTGTTGTGTGCATGTGCGTGTGGTAGGAACACCTAAAATTTACTTTTTAGCAAATTTTCAATATATAATACAGTTTTATTTGTTTATTTATTTATTTTGAAATGGAACCTTGCACCTTTGCCCAGGCTGGAGTGTGGTGGCGCAATCTTAGCTCACTGCAACCTCCATCTCCCAGATTCAAGCAATTCTCCTATCTTAGCCTCCTGAGTAGCTGAAATTACAGGCACATGCCACCACACCCAGCTGATTTTTAGTATTTTTAGTAGAGATGGGGTTTCGCCATGTTGGCCAATATGGTCTCAAACACCTTACCTCAAGTGATCCGCCCACCTCAGCCTCCCAAAGTACTGAGATTACAAGAATGAGCCACCACACTCAGCCTACAATACAATATTATTAGCTATAGTCCTCATGAGGCATATTAGTGCTCTAGACTTAGTACACAACTGCAAGTTTGTACCATTTGATCTGCTTCTCCCCTTTTCTTCCCCTCCCTGCTCCTGGTAACCACCATGTTCTACTCCATTTTTATGTATTTGACTTTTTTCTTTCTTTTTTTTTTTTTTTTTGAGATGGAGTCTCACTCTGTCACAGGCACGCACCATCATGCCTGGTTAATGTTTGTATTTTTAGTAGAGATGGGTTTTCATCATGTTGGCCAGGCTGGTCTCGAACTTCTGACCTCAAGTGATCCACCCGCCTCGGCCTCCCAAAGTGCTGGGATTACAGGCGTGAGCCACCTAACCCGGCCTGCATTTGACTTTTTTTTTTTTTTTTATAGAGTTTCACTCTTATTACCCAGGCTGGAGTGCAATGGCGCGATCTTGGCTCACTGCAACCTCTGCCTCCTGGGTTCAAGCGACTCTCCTGCCTCAGCCTCCCAAGTAGCTGGGATTACAGGCATGCACCACCATGCCTGGCTGGCATGTATTTGGCTTTTTAAAATATTTACTTATACGTGAGATCATGCAGTCTTTTTCTTTATGTAGCCTGGCTTGTTTCACTTAGCATAATGTCCTCCAGGTTTACCTGTGCAGCAATCCATCTGTTGGATATACACCAAAGGGAATGACGGCAGCACCTCATAGAGATATCTGCACTCCCATGTTCATTGCAACATTATTCACAATAGCCAAGATATAGAAACAACCTATGTTCCAGTGATGGATGAATGAATAAAGAAATTGTGATCCACTGGGTGTAGTGGCGGTGGCTCACGCCTGGAATCCCAGCACTTTGAGAGGCCAAGGTGGGTGGATCACTTGAGGTCAGGAGTTTGAGACCAGCATAACCAACATGGTGAAATCCCATGTCTACTAAAAAAACAAAAATTAGCCTGGGGTGTGGGGAGCGTGGTGGGTGGTGACGCATGCCTATAATCCCCGTTACTTGGGAGGCTGAGGCAGTAGAATCGCTTGAACCCCGGATGGGGAGGTTGCAGTGAGCCAAGATCACGCCATTGCACTTCAGCCTGGGCAACGAGAATGAAACTCCACCTCAGAAAAAAAAAAAAAAAGAAATTATATATATATGTATATTTATATATTTTTATATGTATATTATATATATTTTATATATATATACATACACACACATATATACACACATATACACACAATGGAATATTATCAACCTTTTAAAAGGAGAGCCTGCCATTTGCAACAACATAAATAAACCTGGAGGGCATGATCCATACATTTTCTATTTTTCTTAAAGTCCTCTGCAGATTGATCTTATGAAAATCTTATAAGGAGACATTTTCCCTCACATATTATTTGGTGGCTCAGTGATGCAGTTCACCTATTACATTTGATTCTGGAGAAAAAGAAAGTGCCTTTTTATGTAAGACACTAATTTCTCATAGTCTATGTCTTCATGTTTTCCCATCTTTCCACACTTTAATTTCTTCTGTGTCTTTAAATTCAGCCTTGTCTATTATAGATCATCTTATCATTTTCTACGTGCTCAATCTCTCTCGTCTCGTCTCAGTACTCCTTCAAGCAACCCATGCTATTACTAACCCTGGTTCTCACCTGCCTTTCAGAGCTACGCTTTGGGAAAGCATTTTTTTTTTTCCACCCAGACTGGAGTGCAGTGGCGCGATCTCGGCTCACTGCAACCTCCACCTCCCAGGTTCAAGTGATTCTCCTGCCTCAGCCTCCCGAGTAGCTGGGACTACAAGCACGTGCCACCATGCCCAGCTAATTTTTTTAGTAGAGACGGGGTTTGGGGTTTCACCATGTTAGCTTGGATGATCTCGACCTCCTGACCTCTTGATCCGCCCACCTTGGCCTCCCACAGTGCTGGGATTACAGACGTGAGCCACTGTGCCCGGCCGGAAAAGCATTTTTATACTCAGTCATTCTCCTTCTTTATCTTCTTTGCTGTCTTGGATCATACATGGCTGGCTTCCATCCTCACCCTCCAGGGAACCCGCTCCAGCATATTCACCTGCAACCTCCATTCAGCTAAATTTATGTGAAACAAGTTTGGCCATGAGGACCCCTCACCAATCAAGGGAGAGGGACACAAGAGGGTTATTGAGACAGGGTCCCACGTCATGAACGGTCTTCAGACATCATCTCCAAATGAGAGTACATGTGTAGTCATTGCAGTTGATGTATTTGTATGTTCAGGGCATTAATTTGTGAAATATAATAGTTCTCACCCTCTTTTGGCACTACCTCCATTAAAAAAAAACAGAGCCCTCAAAAATGAAAATGGCCCCAGCCACACTCAGTCTCCAAGAAGCCCAGTGGGACCTGTTCCTGTTTGGGAGGCGTGGCTGGGGTGACACTGGGGGACAGCATAGAGCAATATGGGCCAAGGTTAAGACCCCAGTCCCGGCTGGGCACGGTGGCTCATGCCTGTAATACCAGCACTTTGGGAGGTCAAGGCAGATGGATCACTAGAGGTCAGGAGTTCAAGACAAGCATGGCCAACATGATGAAACCACATCTCTACTAAAAATACAAAAATTAGCTGGGCATGATGGTGCATGCCTGTAATCACAGCTACTCAGGAGGCTGAGGCAGGAGAATTGCTTGAACCCAGGAGGCAGAGGTTGCAGTGAGTCAAGATCTCACGACTGCACTCCAGCCTGGGCAACGGTGAGACTACGTCTCAAAAAAGCAAAATAGATCCCAGTCCCAGATCCATAGATCCCTCCTTCCCCTCTGCACCTCCACTTTTTACCTCTCACCTCACTGGGTTATTGTGAAGATCCAAACTACCGTGAAGTCGCGTATGCACAAGAACTTTATAAAAGCCAACTGTTACTCAGAAAAGCCACCCAGGATCCCTAGCAGCGTTTTTTCCTTAAATGAATCAGAATAGAATAAATCAGAAGTTCTCAGGGGGTACTGCCCATAGAAAGCCTTAGAGTATTGTTTCTGCTTTTTTGGTTTGTGTTTGTTTCCAATATGGAGTCTCGCTCTGTCGCCCAGGCTGGAGTGCAGTGGCACGATCTCAGCTCACTGCAACCTCCGCCTCCTAGGTTCAAGCAATTCTCCTGCCTCAGTTTCCCAAGTAGCTGGGATTACAGGCATGTGCCACCACACCCAGGTAATTTTTTGTATTTTTAGTAGAGACAGGGTTTCACCATGCTGACCAGGCTGGTCTCAAACTCCTGACCTCGTGATCTGCCTGCCTCAGCCTCCCAAAGTGTTGGGATTACAGGCATGTGCCACAGCTTGAGAGTATTATTTTATAGAATTTATTGCAGTTATATGTACATGGGCAGATACATGTTTTTACTAGTGGTGATATAAAATGTATTTCTTACTATAGGCCACATTTTTCTAACCTTTGAAAAATAGTGCATGATAGACACTTTTACGTACATCTCCCTTGAGAATGAGTCTTGTTATCTTCATTTACAAATGCACACATTGAGGCTCAGAGAAGGTAAGTGGCCAGGGATATATAAGCCAGGTTTAGACCTAAGGTCTTGAAAACCTACTAAAATGTCTAAGTTTATGAATCACCTGGGGGCATCTTTTAAATACTAATTTCTGGCTCTCTGCAGAGATTCTGATGGGGTGAGGGAGGTAGTGATGAATGTGCATTTTTAATATTGCCTTCAGGCAATCTGAATGCTCCTGATCCCTCCTGCCACACTGTACATCACCAGTTTGGAGCAGTGGTCCCTCAAGAGGTTTGCCTGATCCACTGTGGGGCTGGAGAAAAGCATTTAAAACTTCAGTTTCTACTTGTGTTCGTGCCATTTCTTTCAGTATCTATGTGCCTAAAATCTACCTATTATACAATTGTGTATATATAAACACCAACATGGGCATATAATATATGTCTGGCCCCATGAATACCTGGCTTTATACAAGTGCACATATGAGCACACGATAGAAACACATTATGGGCATATAACTGGGCAAAGTTGTGTTACCAGTTTTCACTGGTTGGGAAGCAACGAGGAATAGGAAGGAGATTGCTGCTCTGAGCTGCAGTCACCACCGCATGAACGCTCTTTCAGAAAGACGATTGTTCTTGGTTCAAACTGCTCATCTGAGGAGGTCATGGGCGGTTCCAGACCTTGTAGGTAGTATAGTGTACACAAAATACAATGAGAGGAGGCCAAGGCAGGCAGATCACCTGAGCTCAGGAGTTCGAGACCAGCCTGGGCAACATGGTGAAACCCTGTCTCTACAAAAAATACAAGATTAGCCAGGCGTGGTGGTGCATGCCTGTAATCCCAGCTACTTGGGAGACTGAGGCAGGAGAATCAATTGAATCTGGGAGACAGAAGTTGCAGTGAGTCAAGATCGCACCATTGCACTCTAGCCTGGCAACAAGAGCAAAATTCCATCTCAAAAAATGCATAAATAAAAATAAAAGCTCTGGTGGCTGGGCATGGTGGCTCATGCCTAAAATCCTAGCACTTTGGGAGGCTGAGGCAAGTGATCACTTGAGGCCAGGAGTTTGAGAGCAGCCTGGTCAACATGGTGAAATCCCATCTCTACTAAAAATACAAAAATCAACTGGGCATGGTGGCACATGCCTGTAGTCCCAGCTACTTGGGAGGCTAAGGCAAGAGAATTGCTTGAATCTGGCAGGTGGAGGTGGCAGTGAGCAGAAATGGTGCCACTGCACTCCATCCTGGACAACAGAGTGAAACTCCATCTCAAAAAAAAAAAAAAAGCTTTTGGTGAGGGGACCTGAATGATAGGATGTTGTCTCTGTCACACTCAAGAAACCAGCTCCCCTCTTACCTCAGTTGTATGGTCCTTTCTGATCCAAACAAGATTAAGATGGCCAGGCTGGGCACGGTGGCTCAAGCCTGTAATCCCAGCACTTTGGGAGGCCGAGACGGGTGGATCACAAGGTCAGGAGATCGAGACCATCCTGGCTAACA
>NW_012115999.1:3115282-3119213 GCF_000951035.1 Colobus angolensis palliatus
GAAAGAAAGAAAGAAAGAAAGAAAGAAAGAAAGAAAGAAAGAAAGAAAGAAAAGAAAGAAGGGAGGGAGGGAGGGAGGGAGGGAGGGAGGAAGGAAGGAAGGAAAGAAAGAAAGAAAAAGAAAAGGAAGGAAGGAAGGAAATACAATAAGGTAAATGTGGTAATAAATGCTAGCATGTTTCTTTCCTTATGTTTATATGATTTTGAAACACATTGTTAATAAAACACCTGGAGGTTTCCTTTTAACTGCAGATACAGTCTGTGGAGTCCATGCTGAAAGCACACAAAGCCTGTTCTGTGGCTGAAATTGACTTCATTTTAATCTTCTGTAATGGTGCCATTATTTTTACAGCTGCTTCTACAACCCCATACATGATTTATATGCAAGTGCTGGCCTCTCTTTTCATATAGGTATGTACTGTCCCCTGTAAACTGTAAATTCCCCCAGGGCAGGGCCCACGTTGGCACAGGGTTGGGGGTGGGGGAGAAAAGAGCACAGGGTTTGGAGACAGGTGACTCCTGTCTAGACTCAAAGCCTGGCTCTGACATAGAGTGGCTGGGCAACCTTGAGCAAGCTATTTAATGTGTGAGCCCCTAGAGGTTAATTAAACTTCATCTAGTAACTATTTGTGGCTGAAATGAAAGATATGCATAAAAGCTTGTCAAGTGATTGGCGGCCTGAATAGGATTTGCATACTCCTCGGAACTCAGTGTTTTATAATGAAGTATTTGCTTGGGAACTTTTGCTCCAGAACCTCATCTATTTGCTTTATAGTGCTCATGTTAGTTGAGGAAGGATTAACAAGAAAGGCACGAGTTCCTCGTCCCTTACTAGGTTTTTATTTGTTTTTTGTTTTGTTTTGTTATGTTTTCAGACTGTATGCAGCTTTATTACAGATACTTTCTATAAACAATCATGGTATTTCAGACAGGACATGGGTAGACAATCGTTAACAGTATACAACAACCTTCAAACTCCTTTCTTCAATGGACTACCAAAAATCGGGAAGCCACTATAAAGCCCAATGAAGTCTTCATCTGATGCTCTGAACAGGGAAGGTTTAGGGTGAGGGTTGACATTTCACATTTAGCATGTCGTTTAATAACTTTTCACAAGTCAACCCTGACTTTCAGGAAGTGAAATGAAAATGGCAGAATTTATCTGAAGATCCACAATCTAGAGATGGAACCACGGCTCTTTTGAGGGATGCCATCTCAGTGGCATCACTGGAAAGTCCAGATTGCCTGACACACTAGTAACCAATGACTAGGGCTCAGGTCCCAATGGATGTCTGGGCTTAAGGGAGTTAACTCTATGCTGAAAGATGGAAAGGGAGAAGAGGACATAAAAATGAATTTGTGTTTTCATACCACAAGGTTTTGTGCCAAGGTGGCCAAGTGTGTCAAAGTCAGGGAGTCCCTCCTCCTTGGAGCCAAGAGGAAGTCTCTCAAAACTAGAAGGGAAACATGTTTTCCCCACATCAATCCAGCTTCCGAGACATTCTATTAGTGACATATGCCCCGTCCCCCCAAAACAACAATGAAGTGTTCCATGTGCTCACAACATAGCTTTAAAAAAAGAGAAAAGAAAAGAGGCTAGGTGTGGTGGCTCACACCTGTAGTCCCAGCACTTTGGGAGGCCGAGGCAGGTGGATCACCTGAGGTCAGGAGTTCAAGACCAGCCTGGGTAACCTGGTGAAACCCTGTCTCTATTAAAAACACAAAAAACTTAGCTGGGCGTGGTGGCGGGCACCTGTAATCCCAGCTACTCGGGAGGCTGAGGCAGGAGAATCACTTGAACCAGCGAGGCGGAGGTTGCAGTGAGCTGGGATTGCGCCATTGCACTCCAGCCGGATGACAGAGTGAGACTCCATCTCAAAAAAAGAAAAGAAAAAAAAAAAGGACAACAAAATTCTGCATTTTTATAAAACTTGATTTAAAAATAGTATTTCAAAGGGCCGGACACGGTGGCTCATGCCTGTAATCCCAGCACTTTGGGAAGCCAAGGTGGGTGGATCATGAGGTCAGGAGATCAAGACCATCCTGGCTAGTATGGTGAAACCCCATCTCTACTAAAAATACAAAAAAATTAGCCAGGCGTGGTAGTGGGTGCCTGTAGTCCCAGCTACTCGGGAGGCTGAGGAAGGAGAATGGCTTGAACCCAGGAGGCGGAGGTTGCAGTGAGCCAAGATCGCACCACTGCACTCCAGCCTGGGCAACAGAGCAAGACTCCGTATCAAAAAAAAAAAAAAAAGTATTTCAAACTGTACAGTCAGCAGAAGTACACAAGTTATCAAAAACGCAGACAGTACACTTGGCATCTCCAGCACCTTCAGTTTTCTGTTCCTGGTCTGATTTGGCAGCTCCATTTTCTGCAGGGTTATTCCCCTTCTTGCCAGCATCAGCTTTTCCCTTTATCCTTTGGGCACCTTCTCTGCCTTGCAGGGGCCTTTTTAGGTGTGGGCTCTGGCTTTGGAGGAGCAGGCTTAGCAGATAACCTCGTGGATTTTCTCTGTGATTCGTCCTTAACCTTGGCTTTATCACCTTTAGCATCCCCTCCGCTCTTTCTCTTGGGCATGGTGATGATGATGGTGGCGGGATGTGGGTGCTGGGCACAGGATGCAAAGGTGCAGGGCTTTGGTCTGTCTGGGGGTTGTTCTCGCCTCTTATTCTTCACACTGCTCCTAGGTTTTTATTTTTAAACTTTTATTTGGAAATAATTTTTAACTTGCAAAAGCACAAATAGTGTAAGTCACAACATATATCCTTTACCCAGATTCACCTATTGTTAAGATTGTACTCTGTTTGAGGGTAAGTTACAGGCATCATGGCCTTTCACCCCTGAATACTTCAGTGTGCATTTATAAAAGATAGGAATATCCAACTTCATTCAACTTCACTTATCATTTCATACATTTAAATTGATATGGAACTTTTGTCTTATGTACCATCCATATTCCAAATTTGTCAGTCAATTTATATTAGGTTTTGACTGTCTGGAACTCATCTCAAGGTGCCAGATGTGGCCCCTTGGACCTTTCAACTTGCAGCCATGGGGAGTGAGATTAATGTGGATTCTTCTCTACTTTCAGGGCAAAGAATTGAAACAGAAAAATAATGACAAATTTTTTGAGGTCTCCCGAGTTATAGCAAAGAGCATGCTTAGTGCTCTTACAGACCTAGATCAATTCTAGGTCTTTTAAAAGACTGGTGAAGGAATGGGGGAACTAAGGTATAAACAGGGGAAGAGACTTGCCTTAGACTCTAAGATCATGGGCCAGTGAGTAGATGAGCTAAAGCTGGAAATCATCAAGCATCAGAGGCCCTAGGAACTTCACTCCAACAATCTCTTCTTAGAGACAGCATTATCATCATTACTTAGGAACTGTACCTTGGCTTGTACTCCTTCTCCCAATACCCTGGAAAGGTGACCTAGTTAATAATAATGATAAAAATAGCTAGTGTTTATGAAATGCTTGCTATGAGGCAGATACTGTTTTAAACACTTATAAGCAGTATCCCATTTAATTCTTATTAACAATCTTACCTTTAACAAGCCCTATTGTTTTCATTTTATAGATGACGAAACTGAGGCTTAGCTAGGTTAAATAACCTAAACCAAAGTCTCACCCTTTACCTTGGCTTTATCTCCACTTGAGTCTAGGCTTCCAAATTTATTTAACCACAGCACCATGAAGAGTGGGAGTAAGCACCATGGACCTTTGGAGGCCAGTGTTTGAAAGGAGCTGGAAAGGGTCAAGTAGGGCTTCTCAAATGTACATCAAAACTCATATTCATAACATGTAAGTGTGCAGAGACACTTCCCATTTGTTGCTTCCTTGTGTCCTTCCAACTGCCCATTTAAAAAAGGGTAAACATAAAGTTCAAAGTGGTTCAAGCTGGGCATGGTGGCTCGTGCCTGTAATCCCAGC
>NW_012115999.1:3120373-3133201 GCF_000951035.1 Colobus angolensis palliatus
AGGTTGCAGTGAGCCAAGATCATGCCACTGCGCTCCAGCCTGGGCGACAGAGCAAGACTCTGTCTCAAAACAAACAAACAAACAAACAAAAAATAGACACACACACATTACACACACACACACACACACACACGTGTCACACAAATAAAATCTTAAATTTTCAACTGCCTGGCATTTACCAGTTTGAAAGTGGAGCCGACTGCTGAACACCAGAGGATGATAAACCCTCTCATTTTTAGTTTGGCTTCTAAGTATGCTCACCACCTGATAGTGACTTATTTTTGCTTCCTGTGAGTCAGAGAGCAAAGGCACTGTCTCTAAGCCACCAGGACAACCTTTAAACAAACAGCCCCATAATGAATAGTTTTGGTAAAGTAACAGCCTGCTGCATGTCTTGTCATAATATGTAAACACTCTCTAATTTGTTTAATATTCTGTATTAATAAAGTTTGTGTCCTATCATTTCCAAAGAGTCTCAAAGAACCCTTGCTCAGATGGCTGGTGAAAAGTTCTGCTTTGTCATACCTAGGAGAGCAGCATCTTTTTTTATTTTGTTTTTAAATAAATAGGTCGAGCTTGGTGGATTGGTGCCTGTAATCCCAGCACTTTGGGAGGCCGAGGTGGGTAGATCACGAGTTCAGGAGATCGAGACGATCCTGGCCAATATGGTGAAACCCCGTCTCTACTAGAAATGCAAAAATTAGCTGGGCGTGGTGGCATGTGCCTGTAGTCCCAGCTACTCAGGAGGCAGAGGCAGGAGAATCACCTGAATCCGGGAGGCCGAGGTGATAGTGAGCCGAGATCGAGCCACTGCACTCCAGCCTGGGCGACAGAGTGAGACTCTGTCTCAAAACAAATAAATAATAAGCCTAAAATTTAAAAATAAATAAATAGGGATGGGGTCTTGCTATGTTGCCCAGACTGCTCATGAACTCCTGGGCTCAAGCAATCCTTATGCTTCAGCCTCTCAAAGTGCTGGGATTACAGGCATGAGCCACTGCACCCGACCCAGCATCTTTGTCTAACAGCATAGAGATAAGGCTGAATTGAGAGGCGACTCTGTGTTGTGGAGATAAACACTGTGTCCAAAGTCACCCTACCTCTTTGAGGTTCATCTGGAAAATGGGCTAACTGACAATTAAATGGATATAATGTACGCAGAAGTGCACTGTGACTGGTGAGGCCATGTAAATATTGAACACTGGTTTTCTGTAATTTTTTTTTTCTCACTTAAAGTTCATCATATTGGAGAGCTTGAGAAGTTACCGGGATGGGACCTCAAAGTTGCTGGTGCCTTATCACACAGTCCCAAAATTTGGATTGCTGGCATAAAGTATTGTATTACAGCTGGGAGCAGTGGCTCACGCCTGTAATCCCAGCACTTTGGGAGGCAGAGGCGGGCGGATCACTTGAGGTCAGGAGTTCGAGACCAACCTGGCCAACATGGTGAAATCCCGTCTCTACTACAAATTCAAAAAAATTAGCTGGGCGTAGTAGTGGGCACCTGTAATCCCAGGTACTCAGTGGGCTGAGGCACAAGAATTGCTTGAACCCGGAAGCGGGAGGTTGCAGTGAGCCAAGATTGCACCACTGCAGTCCAGCCTGGAAGACAGAGTGAGATCCGTCTCCAAAGAAAAAAAAAAAAAGAAAAAGAAAGATAAGGTGACCGGGCTGGGCACAGTGGCTCATGCCTGTAATCCCAGCACTTTGGCAGGCTGAAGCAGGCAGACCACCTGAGGTCAGGAGTTTGAGACCAGTCTGCCAACATGGCGAAACCTCGTCTCAACTAAAAATACAAAAATTAGCCAGGCATGGTGGTGGGTGCCTGTAGTCCCAGCTACTCACAAGGCTGAGGTAGGAGAATCACTTGAACCCAGGAGGCAGAGGTTGCAGCAAGCCAGGATCTTGCAACTGCCCTCCAGACTGAGTGACAGAGGGAGACTCTGTCTCAAAAAAAAAAAAAACGGAAAGCAAAAAAGATAAGGTTACTGGAGTTCAGAGAGATTGCAGGAGGAAGATAGCCAGGAACTAACTAGCAGGGCTGCCCTTAACAAAAGATAAGGTTACTGGAGTTCAGAGAGATTGCAGGAGAAAGCCAGGAACTAACTAGCAGGGCTGCCCTTAACAGTCAGGTCTTCTGACTGTGCATTCCATTACACTATGTCTCAGGACCGTGTGTTTCTATTTCTAACATCACCAATTTCCAGAAAGGATCCCAGGCATTTGTGGAAGGGGTGTCAAGGGGAGAGAAGGAAGAAGAATCCCAACAGTTAAAACCTCCCTCAGCCCAGGCTTCCTAGTCACAGACAGGGCTGCAAAAGGTATCCTGGATGGGCTAGCTGCTGTGGGTGGGCGAGGCTTGCACTGAGTGCCTACTATCTGTTTCAGGAAAAAGGACCCTGAGCGCGGTGGCTCACTCCTGTAATTCCAGCACTTTCAGAAACTGAAGTGGGAGGATTGGTTGAGGCCAGAAATTTGAGACCGACCTGGGCAATAAAATGAGACCCTCTCTCTATAAAACTTAATTAAAAAGAAAAGGGCGCCGCCTACGAGTAGAGCCAAATGTTGTGCACTGCACCTGCTACGTGCTACAGATGCAGGTGGTCCGGGACCCGCCGGCTGACAATGGGAGTGAGTTTGCCCCAAACCAGGAGCCCTGCATTTCTCATCTTGTAGCAAGTCTATGGGTGGAGTATAATTACTCCCATTTTGCGATGAAAATATTTAGGTTCAAAAAGGACACAGCTGAAGCCACAGCCATAGATGGAGTTAGTAGCACTGCAAGACTGGACCCCAGTTGGGTGCTCAGGTCCCTTTTCTACCTCAAAGGAAAGGTAGAAATCATCCCTATCTGCCACAGAGGAGCAGATTCCAGAGAAGCCAAAGCCTAGCCAGCGAGTAATCATAACAATGTCCGTCTTTCAGCGAGTATTTGTCATGTAGCAGACACGTTATTGCACACTCCCACTTAATGGCTACATGACCTTGTCCGTTCTATTTTCACGTTAGCCAAAGGGAGGCCTAGAAATCCACAGTCCCCGAGAGCTGGAAGCCAGGCAGTGACAGCACCAGCGTATCCTCCTTGACTTGATTTTAAATTTCACAACTTTGGTAGCTTCAATAGGGAAGAAGAGGAGGGGCGCCGGCTTCCGCCTGCAAATGCGGCACCGCGCAGGTAGCCCTGTCCGGAGCCGTCCTGTGCCGGGCCGTCCGGTGGGGGGCACTGCAGACCGCGCGGGCGCTGCGCGGGCCTCTGGCTCCAAGTGCAGAGGGGTGGTCACGTTCTCCTGTGCTGCTCACGCCCCTGGTCGCGCCGGGGAGAGCGGACTGGCCTCCCAGCGAGGATGCGGGGGAAGCCGCACCAGGGCCCACGGGAACCGGGTAAGGGCGCGGGATGGGATTGGCTCTGGATGTAGGTGCCCCCCGAGCCGCGCCCCGCCCCGCAAGCGCTACCACTTGCACTCCACTTGAGCACGGAGCTTCAAGGACAGGCTATTCTGGGGTGCGGGTTCCGACACTAGGCTCCACACCTATCTGGAGACTCGTTTGGCTCCGACCTGGGGGAAGGGGGGAAACCTGGCCCGAGAACGGTGACTGCGAGACGTTCCGGGGGCGCCCTTAAATCTGGCTCCGATGCTTCCCCGCCCCGTCCCCGCTGGCACCTTCCTCTGCCTCTGCACTGCATTTCCACACCCCACTCCACCCCATCCCACCCAGACCGCTCACCCAGTTCAGACTTTGAACCCAAAAGCTGTCAGGCGTGTTCTGTGCCCTGCCACAGCCAGCGGGCGCTCTGGCCCTCGCAGAAGCCGCCGCAAGCGGACATCGCTGTCCCCGGGGAGGGGACCCCAGCTAGCACCAGTAGAGGTGCAGTCACCCTTTTTAAGCTTACTCGGAGGCTAGATACATGGCATCCACTGACCTTGATCCTTTCCCACAGTCACCTGGACCCAGGCATATAATGTGGGCAGTTTAATGAGGTGTAAACGAAGTGCAAATGGCCTAGAAGCCCCTTGAATTTGAGGCAGGATGGAGGCTTTCTTTAGAAGGGGGGTTTATGAGTAGATTACTCACTCAGGGAATTCTGGTAACAGCCATAGTCTCTAATTGTTAATTGGTCATAATTACTTTGTTAGAAGTCTGTACACCATTCCAAGTTCTAAGACGACAAGAGAAAGAATATTTCTGAAATTTACAACTGGGAGGGAAACAGCATATTACTTTCTGCATTAGGGTATACATTAGCATACTTGTTGAATTGAATTTTCCGCTTTCACTTTTTAATATATTTCCAATTTCCAACTACTCCCTGGAAAATTTTTAACAGGGGCAGCAGTAGGATTGGTGATGTGTATGCCACAGATGGAGATGGAAAAACTGCCCAGAACATGTTGACATTTGTAAAAAAGTTAACATCCCCCACGCTTTAAAACTATGATATTAGGAACAGTATAACGGCAAAAGTTACTCGTACAACATCTGTTCCTTCCAATGGGAGGATTTCTTTCCTGCCAAGAATTTATGAATTTTCTATAGGAGTTTGGTTCTGTTTGGGGAAGAGGGAAGGAAGCCAGCTAAAGCAGCCCCTTGGCTTCAGGGAATGCAGGGATGCATTGCTCCTGGCTTTTAGATGGCTCCTGAAGCTGCTGATGGGGCCAAAGTCACCCTTCAGAAGGACTTGGCTGCAAACAAGAAAAATCTCCGAACAGCCACCCACAGTTTAAAGTGACTATGCTGCCACTAAGAAAGGTCAAGGCTGTATGGCTTGAGGACAGAGATGAGTTAGTTATAACTCCCATTCACACGAGACCTAATCTTTGGAGGGCAACGGAAAGAGTTTATTATAGGGATAAAACCCAACCAACTCATATCAGTTCATTTCAAATGTTTCATTCATTTTCACATTGACCAGATAAGTGTTTGTTCACTCATCTCAGAAACTTCAATCTCTTCATCTACCATCAATTGTCTTTTACCCTTGCTCAACTGAATCTGGTGACTGGAAACTTTATCTTTCTAAAAAACCATGACGTGAGTGCTCAAAACAGCCATCTGGGTGAATGGGACACTAAGTGGATTAGCAGTTGAAACATTAATGATTCACTTTTGACTCAAAGCAAGTTTATCTAAGCAGATTTCCAATAGTCTTCTCTTTTGCAATCAAAAGAACTTTCTGCTCTAGAGAAGCCTCTGTCCAGGAAGGGGGAGATTACCTTTTCACACTTCAAAGTGGACCATTTTAGATTCTTGATTTTTGTTGTTGTAGAGACAGGATCTCACTAAGTTGCCCAGGCTGGCCTTAAACTGCTAGCCTTACGTGATCCTCCTGCCTTGGCCTCCCTGGGATCACAGAAGTGAGCCATCATGCTTGGCTTTTTTTTTTGGACAGAGTCTCTCTGTCACCCAGGTTGGAGTGCAGTGGTATGATATCGGCTCATTTCAATGCCCCTGCCTCAACTCGCCCTGACTCCACCACTCTGATGCCAGGTTGAAGAGATTCTCCTGACTCAGCCTCCTGAGTAGCTGGGATTACAGGTGCCTGCCACCATGTCCAGCTAATTTTTGTATTTTTAGTAGAGATGGGGTTTCACCATGTTGGCCAGGCTGGTCTCACATTCCTGACCTCAGGTAATCTGCCTGCCTCAGCCTCCCAAAGTGCTGTGATTACAGGCATGAACCACTGCACCCAGTCTTTTTTTTTTTTTTTTCACTTGGAATATTTTAAATGAAACATGAAGAAAAATTTTCAATCCATTTAAGTATCAGGAATCTAAATTGGGAGTCTCTCTGAGCCTACTCTGGCTCAGGAAGCTGCCTTATAAAAATAATAACAATGATAACAATCTAAGTGGTTCCATTTGGCAGTGGTTGTGGGGTGGAGCAGGACAACAGCAACCAACATCAAGGGTTTGGTTCAGGCTTTCAAATCAACAATATTTATTGAACACCTACTACGTCCCAGGTAGTTTCCTAGGCATTGTTCTCCTCCTCATTCTAGAGGGAAGCTAGAGAGTAAACAGATCCAGTATATGTTACAGTTCAGGTAATGGTAAGTGTCATGAGACAACATAAGCAGGTTAAAGAGATAATAACATGAGCAAGGTGGGAGGGCTCTTTTAGTATAGTCAGAAAAGGCTGCTTCAAGGAATTGGTATTTGAGTGGCCCTTCTAGAATTTTCTGAGTGCAAATATACCCCCCAACACATAAACATAAATGTATTTTACCAAGTTGGATAATACTATCTAAGCTCTCCCCCTTCACACACCACCCGCCACCCCCTCCCCGCTGTTAACTTCTGAGCATTCTTCTGCATGTAATGAGCAGGTGGTTCAAGGATATGGGTCTGAGTAGAATCAGGTTTAAATTCCAGCCCCATCACCTGCTTGTTTTGTGACTCAAGGCAGGTTACCTAAGTTCTTTTTGCCTCAGATGCCTCATCCCTGAAATGAGAACGGTCATGACTACCTTGTAGGATTATCATGGGGACTGAATGAAAAAAAATGCCTGTGAAATGCTGAGTACAGAGACATCATGGAGTAAACCCTCCTAAATGTTGGCCCTTATTTATTATATTGTATGTTTGTTTTTGGAGACAGAGTCTCGCTCTTGTTGCCTAGGCTGGAGTGCAATGGCGCGATCTTGGCTCACTGCAACCTCCACCTCCCGGGTTCAAGAGATTCTCGTGCCTCAGCCTCCCGAGTAGCTGGGATTACAGGCACCCTGCCACTGCCCCCGGCTAATTTTTGTATTTTTAGTAGAGACGGGATTTCACCATGTTGCCCAGGCTGGTCTCGAACTCCTGACCTCAGGTGATCTGCCCCACTTGGCCTCCCCAAGTGCTGGGATTACAGGCATGAGCCACCACTCCCTGCCTTTATTATTGTTTACTAGATAATTTTAATGGCACATAGGAGTCCATTCTAGGGATGTCAGAACTTATATAACCAATGCCCTACTGTTGGGCAGAGAGAATGGGATATAAACCTAGCAGATGACGTGAATAAGCTAAAGGAGAAAAGTGGAACAACTAAACAAAATAATCAAAACCCAATACATGTAGAAAATAGTCCAAATCAACACATTTTCTAGGAGAGACCCATTTTTCTCCTGCTATCCCTGATGCTAAACATACCCACTCATAAAAATCTGCCTTCTTACCTACCACCTGTGTCTTAGTTAGGAGATCCCCTAAGTCTTGCTTCTATGACCTCCTGTGCAGGCGGAGGATGAGGGTCAGGAAGTGTTAGTTTGGAATGAAGTTCTGCAGTGGCTTAGCTGTGGGGGATGTGAGGTCTCATCTTCCTCATTTGTGCAAAGTAGGCTTGAAATAAAATGTTCTTTGGGGTTGGGCGCAGTGGCTCACGCCTGTACTACTAGCACTTTGGGAGGCCAAGGCAGGCGGATCACGAGGTCAGGAGATTGAGACCATCCTGGCTAACATGGTGAGACCCCATCTCTACTAAAAATACCAAACATTAGCTGGATGTCATGGCGGGCACCTATAGTCCCAGCTACTAGGGAGGCTGAGGTAGGAGAATGGCGTGAACCCAGGAGGCGGAGCTTGCAGTGAGCCGAGATCACGTCACTGCACTCCAACCTGGGTGACAGAGTGAGACACTGTCTCAGAAAAAAAAAAAAAAATGAGCCAGGCATGGTGGCGGGTGCCGTAATCCCAGCTACTCGGGAGGCTAAGGCAGGAGAATCACTTGAACCTGGGAGGCAGAGGTTGCAGTGAGCCAAGATCGTGTCACTGTACTCTAACCTGAGTGACACAGTGAGACTCCATCTCAAAAAAAGAAAAAAGAAATAAAATGTTCTTCGGAACACCTTCCAGCTCTGTCACTCATTTGTTCCCAGACTCTGCTCTGGTGCTCCAAAGAGCCTTCCTTGCTTCTGAGATCTTAAATGGCTCTCTGAGTCATTTGTTCATGCCCATTGACACAGACCCAGATCTATTTTAGGCTAAGATCCTGTTTAGGGGAAAGAAATTATCTTTAAATATTGGTAGCATTAGGAGAATGTTGGCAAAGCATTTTGGAAGATGGGCAAAGAAGCAGGAGTGTTTCCCATGGGCCATGGCTGAGAATGTGGGCTCTAAGCACAGCCCTCGAATGTGCCACTCCTGGGGTGAACTTCCTCTCCTGCATTCTCCATTTAGGAAGGCCTCAGAGTGTGTGACCTTCAGAAAGGATTCTTTCTTCGGAGTACTTCCAGTTGGCCCAACTATAAAAAGGGCTGCTAGCTTTTGTTTCAATAGATTGAATACATGTGTAAAATGCTTTGAAATCCGTGAGTGAAATACCCAGGAAGAAAGGCAATGACCTATTTACTCTTGGTGATTTTATAGCAGTTATGGGGGTGCTATGGTGCAGAAAACTATTGCCTTTTCTTAAGTCACTATCCAAACTGGAACCTAGAAGAATGTGGTGTATTTTTAATCGAGTGACAGATAAGATTACTTGCCTTGCCAGCTCGGTGGCTCACGCCTGTAATCCCAGCACTTTGGGAGGCCGAGGCAGGCAGATCACGAGGTCAGGAGATCAAGACCATTCTAGCTAACACGGTGAAACCCCGTCTCTACTAAAAATACAAAAAATTAGCCGGGCATGGTGGTGGGCACCTGTAGTCCCGGCTGCTCAGGATGCTGAGACAGGAGAATAGCGTGAACCTGGCAGGCGGAGCTTGCAGTGAGCCAAGATCGTGCCACTGCACTCCAGCCTGGGCGACAGAGCGAGACTGTCTCAAAAAAAAAAAATTACTTGCCTCTATTACAAAAAGGGATGGGTTTGGCCAGTCTTGCCTGTATAGCTTCATGTGCACCAAATATAACCCTTGTTTAGAATAAACAATCAAACACACATTCCAAGGAGGTGAGGAGCAGATAAAGCAGAAGTTAGCTTTACTTTATCTGAGAAATGGTGTGATATGGCAATAGGAGCCTGGACTTCCAATCCGGCACATCTGGGTTTCAATCACAGCTCTGTGACCTTGGATATGTCACTTGACTCCTCTGGGCCTCAGTGTTATATAATAACAAATTCCTAAACATCTAGCAGAGTTCTTGGCATGCCATAGGTGTTCAATGAATGTGAATGCCTTTTTCTATTCTACCTCCAGCTCAATCAACCAGCAACTCCAAGTTTGTGTTTCCCAGTACATTCATCCTGACATGCAAAAAATGTTTTCCTGTGGTCAATGACAAAGATAAAGGAGCAAGAATCTGAAGAGTTAAAAAGAAAACAAACAAATAAACCACTTGACCTAAACCCACAATCTGATAAATTGTCCCTCTCAAGCAGTTTCTATTCCAGGCTTCACGTGGCCAATGTGAGAAGGTTCTCAAAGCAAATGTTAGTTAAAAATGTTTACTATGCTGGACTTGGTGGCTCATGCCTGTAATCTCACCACTTTGGGAGGCCGAGGTGGGCGGATCACCTGAGGTCAGGAGTCCGAGACCAACCTCACCAACATGGAGAAACCCTGTCTCTATTAAAAATACAAAATTAGCTAGGTGTGGTGGCAGACGCCTGTATTCCCAGATACTCGGGAGGCTGAGGCAGGAGAATCGCTTGAACCTGGGAGGCAGAGGTTTTGGTGAGTCGAGATCGCACCATTGCACTCCAGCCTGGGCAACAAAAGCGAAACTCTGTCTCAAAAAAAAAAAAAATGTTTACCAGGGCTGGGTGTGGTGGCTCACCCTTGTAATCCCAGCACTTTGGGAGGCCGAGGCTGGTGGATTATCTGAGGTCAGGAGTTTGACCAACCTGACCAACATAGCCAAATCCCATCTCTACTAAAAATACAAAAATTAGCTGGGCGTGGTGGTGGGCACCTGTAATCCCAGCTACTCGGGAGGCTGAGGAGGAGAATTGCTTGAACCTGGGAGGCAGAGGTTGCGGTGAGCTGAGATCACCTCACTGCACTCCAGCCTGGGCGACAGAGCAAGACTCCTACTCTGTATCAACAACAACAAATAAAAACGTTTACCAAAGGACAGGTAGTTAAACACCGTGTACAGCTGAGAGTGTTGCTATCCAAAACCTAAAATAATTTTTCTCAAACCTTTATTTATAAAGAAAGACATTGAACAGGAGTGTTCAACTATGTCCTGAGGCAGTCAGAGGCTTTTCTCTTTCATTCCTTCTGCAGATCCACTGTCTGACCATATCTCTGTGTGCTTTCTTTCTCTAACAAAGAGCCATGCATTCTAATTAAGGAAATCAATGAAACATGCAGACCTCTACCTATGAGTTATTTGTCAGTTGGCAAATAGATTACTGGCTCAGTTTTGCTGGAGCCCAGGTAGACTCCACCATTCACAGAGAAGAACAACATTATCACACTTCCTAATCAGTACAACCATTTGACCAAGCAGTTTTATCCATTTTTTAACATACAGTATCGATTGCGTATCAGGACAAGAAAATGAAAATAAAAGAGAACTAAACCTCCAGCGGGGTCATGTGTTTCCAAATGCAAATTGAGATCCAAACATTAAACAATAGAGATCATCTAATCCTTTTACAAAGACCCAAATTGCAAATCCAATTCCCATGCCAGAGTGGCTTTGTCTAACAAAGTCGTTAATGCAAAGAATCCCCTAGGCAAGGCCTCTTCTGTTTCTACGGGCTTTGGCACAGTGAGAGCTATATGATGTCAGATATGCTGTCTGCTGTAGAGTTAATTGTGCTTAAAACAAAATCACGTGTTCTTGTGGTCTAGCTATGCAGTTTCCAATCCACAGCAACCCAAGGTGTCTTGGTTTGAAAATTAAGATCCATTCTGACCAAATCATTAATTCCAACAGAATTTTGTGATATTTTTGAAGAAGGCCAAAACACTCATGATGAATCTGAAAAACATGTCTTAATAGGCCTTAACATGCACGCGATAAACAAGTTAAATGTATCTAAAAAACAATAAACAATCGGCTGGGCACAATGGCTCACACCTGTAATCCCAGCACTTTGGGAGGCCGAGGCGGGTGGATCACGAGGTCAGGAGTTCTAGATCAGCCTGGCCAAGATGGTGAAACCCCATCTCCACTAAAAATGCAAAAAAATTAGCTTGGCGTGATGGGCACCTGTAATCCTAGCTACTCAGGAGGCGGAGGCAGAGAATTGCTTGAACGCAGGAGGTGGACGTTGCAGTGAGCTGCGATCGTGCCACTACACTTCAGCCTGGGCAACAGGGCAAGACAATGTCTCAAAAATAATAGTAATAATAATAAGCAATCAAGAAAATTTTAGGGGGGAGAATGGTATATGTAGTTGTAGTTAACATGGTTGAGTCTTGTAAAGAATCATGTATCACTTTTTCAAGAAAGGTAACAATTTTTTTACTGGGGCTAGAATGCTGATTTTCATTTAACTTACACTTTATGCCCTTTCCAGAGCAGTTGTAGGGAGAAACAGTATCTGTAAACCTGCATATTTACATATTCTTTTTTTTTTTTTTTTGAGACTGAGTCTCACTCTGTCACCCAGGCTGGAGTGCAGTGGTACGATCTCAGCTCACTGCAACCTCTACTTTCTGCATTCAAGTGATTCTCCTGCCTCAGTCTCCAAATTGCTGGGATTACAGGTGCCCACTACCACACCCAACTCATTTTTATATTTTAAGTAGAGATGGGGTTTCACCATGTTGGCCAGGCTGGTCTCGAACCTCTGACCTCAGGTGATCCACTTACCTCGGCCTCCCAATGACCTGGGATTACAGGTGTGAGCCACCGCGCCCGGCCATATTTACATATTCTTACTCATCTTTGTTTCTCCTGCCCTTTGCACAGTGGCTGATAAAGTAGATCCTTGAATTGATTACATATGTTTGAATCAATTGCATGGAAAGAAAACGTGGAACAAAGCCAGAATAATACTATAACACTTTGAGGGAATGGTTTCCTATGTTCTCTCTAGAGGGAACACAGTGACCGGTGAGTAGTCCTGTCTTAGTTGGCCAGTAACAGAGCACTACATAGAAGGATGATAAAGCACAGTAAAATACTTTTTGGATGTTAGAGCACAACATTACATCGAATTTAGGACATTCCAGGGCTAGGCACTGTGGCTCATGCCTGTAATCCTAGCACTTTGGGAGGTCGAGGCCCTTGAGCCCAGGAGTTAGAGACCAGCCTGGGCAACATAGGGATACCCTTGTCTCTACAAAATAATTTTTTGGAAAAATGAGCCAGGTATGGTGGTGCATGTCTGTGGTCTCAGCTACTTAGGGGGCCAAGAGGGAGAGTCTCTGGAGCCCAGGAGGTCGAGGCTGCAGTGTGCTGTGATTGCACCACTCAGCCTGGGTGACAGAGTGAGACCTCATCTCCCATCTCAAAAAAAGGAAAAAAACCAAAAAACAGAACTTCCTCTGAAAGCCATCTTTTCTGCCTGGTGTTTTTTTGTTTGTTTTGTTGTTGTTGTTTGTTTGTTTAGAAACTGATGTTTATTTTCCATCAACCTTATTTCCATGTTGCTTAAGAGCCCATGCAAGAACAGAAAAATATGGAACACTTCACGAATTTGCATGTCATCCTTGCGCAGGGGTCATGCTAATCTTTTCTGTATCGTTCCAGTTTTAGGCTATGTGCTGCCGAGGTGAGCACAGTGTTTTGTTTGTGTTTTGTTTGTTTGTTTGTTTGTTTTGTTTTGTTTTTGAGACAGAGTCTCACTCTGTCGCCCAGGCTGGAGTGCAGTGGCATGATCTCAGCTCACTGCAACCTCTGTCCCCCAGGTTCAAGCAATTATCTTGCCTCCGCCTCCTAAGTAGCTGGGATTACCGGTGCACCCCACCATGCCCAGCTAATTTTTGTAGTTTTTTTTTTTTTTTTT
>NW_012115999.1:3133596-3147196 GCF_000951035.1 Colobus angolensis palliatus
CTCAAGTGATCCACCCACCTCGGCCTACCAAAGTGTTGGGATTACAGGCGTGAGCCACCACGCCCAACCAGCAAGGTGTTTTTGATCCTCTTGATTCCTCTAAGCTTCCCTTGGGCTGTTAGGATGAAGCCATCTGGGGCTGGCCTGTTAAGTAAATCCGATCTAGGTGCTGGTTGCTCAGATGCCAACTCAATGTGACCTTGGGCAAGGTCACAAATCCTTTATCTGGGTCTTTTCCTTGAGTTAAATGGTCTTGAAGATACTTTCCTTTTTCAAACATCTTACGTAATTTTATTTTATTTTTGAGACAGGGTCTTGCTCTGTCACCCAGGCTGGAGTACAGTAGAACAATCATAGCTCACTGCAGCCTCAGCCTCCTGGGCTCAAGGAATCTTTCCACCTCAGCCTCTTGAGGAGCTGGGACCACAGGAACATGCCACCACTCCTGGCTAATTTTGTTATTATTATTAATTTTTTTTGTAGAGACAGAGTCTCCCTATGTTGACCCTGGTTTCAAGTGATCCTCCCACCTCAGCCTCCCAAAGTGTTAGCATTAGAGGTGTGAGCCACCTACGTAATTTTACAGCTTCAGTCCTTGCAGTGTTACCCATTCCTAGGTGAGGCGGTAACAGTGCCTCAAAGGCAGGGCAATGGTCAATTCTGTGCACCGTCAGAGTCAGTTTATTTAGATGTATTCAGAGGTCAGAAAACTACTGTCATCCAGGCAAACTAGAAGAGTCTCAAGCTTGAAGTGGAGCAAACCAAATGGGTGGGTTTCACAGCACCCAAAGCTAAACCTTCCTGTTTGGGCAGACTGGCCCACTCAATATCCTAGAGTAGAAAGTACCCTCTTTTAGCTTTTATTTTATTTTATTATTATTTTTTGATACTGAGTCTCGCTCTGTCACCCAGGCTGGAGTGCAGTGGCACGATCTTGGCTCACTGCAACCTCTGCCTCCCGGCTTCAAACGATTCTCCTGACTCAGCCTCCTACTGGGATTACAGGTGCCCACCACCACGCCAGGCTAATTTTTGTATTTTTAGTAGAGATGGGGTTTCACCATGTTTGTCAGCCTGGTCTCAAACTCCTGACCTCAAGTAATCTGCCCGCCTTGGCCTCCCAAAGTGCTGGGATTACAGGTACTTTTTTCCCAGAGTCAATGGAGAGAATCACTTGGCAAGGAAGAGTTCACTAAAAGGAGATACCAGGATTTTGAGACAGAGTCTCACTCTGTCGCTCATGCTGGAGTGCAGTGGCGTGATCTCAGCTCACTGCAACCTCTGCCTCCCAGGTTCAAGCAATTCTCTTGTCTCAGCCTCCTAAGTAGCTGGGATTACCGGTGCACCCCACCATGCCCAGCTAATTTTTGTATTTTTTTTTTTTTTTTTTTTTTGAGACGGAGTCTCGTCCTGTCGCCCAGGCTGGAGTGCAGTGGCACAATCTCAGCTCACTGCAAGCTCCGCCACCTCCCGGGTTCACGCTGTTCTCCTGCCTCAGCCTCCCTAGAAGCTGGGACTACAGGTGCCCGCCACCACGCCCAGCTAATTTTTTTGTATTTTTTAGTAGAGACGGGGTTTCACCGTATTAGCCAGGATGGTCTCGATCTCCTGACCTTGTGATCCTCCCGTCTCGGCCTCCCAAAGTGCTGGGATTACAGGCTTGAGCCACCGCGCCCGGCCTAATTTTTGTATTTTCAATAGAGATGGGGTTTCACCATGTTGGCCATGCTGGTCTAGAACTCCTGATCTCAAGTGATCCGTCCACTTCAGCCTACCAAAGTGCTGGGATTGACTCTGCAAAGAGTTTTGTTCATTTGAGGGGTTTGTTGTGTGTTGAGGAAGGCAGGTGGATGTCAGGTGACCTACAGGAAGCAATTTAGAGACCACTGGGCATGTCCTCAAGGATGCCAAAATTTGGGGAAAGGAGAAATTTTATCCTTTCTTTGGATGAACCAGGATTTTGGTTAAATATTCAATAAATGATTACTTTTATTCAATTAAGTTCAGTAACTGAGGGTATTCAAGGACAAATCAAGAAACCTCCTAGTGCCCTCCAGAAGCTCATGTCTTTAGGGGAAGCCAGACCCATAAGACCTTATAATAAACTGGGTGCAGTGGCTCACACCTGTAATCCCAGTACTTTGGGAGGCCAAGGCAGGAGGATCGCTTGAGGCCAGGAGTTAGAGACCAGCCTGGGCAATATAGTGAGACCCCATCTCTACAGAAAAATAACAATGAAATGAACCAGGAGTAGTGGCATGTGCCTGTGGTTCCAGCTCCTCAGGAGGCTGAGATGGGAGGATCATTTGAGCTCAGGAGTTTGAGGTTGCTGTGAGCCATGTTTGCACCACTGCCCTTCAGCCCGGGTAACAGAGCAAGACCTTATCTCAAACAAACAAACAAAACACAGAGAGAAACCCCACATAATCTTGTAATACATAAGAATAAGTGTTTAATGCAAGATCTAAATAGAATGGAGGAGTATTCTTAAGAGCTGGGCTTTAAGAGATATATAGGTTTTTGTGAGGGTAGTAGGGGTCTTTCCAGAAGCAGTGGAGACTAGTATTGCAGGCAAGTTTCAAATGCTGAAACAGCCATGTGCACTGGGGGACCAGAAGTTGTTGAGCATGGCAGGTTTACCTAAGGAGGAACTAGATAAGGTCTTTTGTTATTGTTGTTGTTGAGACAGAGTTGCGCTCGTCACCCAGGCTGGAGTGCAGTGGCGTGATCTCAGTCCACTGTCACCTCCACCTCGAGTTCAAGCAATACTCCTGCCTCAGCCTCCTGAGAAGTTGGGGTAACAGGCTACTGCCGCCACACCCAGCCAATTTTTTTTTTTTTTTTTTTTTTGAGATAAAGTCTTGTTCTTGTCACTCAGGCTGGGGTGCAATGGCATAATGCCAGCTCACTGCAACCTCCACCTCCTGGGTTCAATCAATTCTCAGCCTCCTGAGTAGCTGGGATTACAGGCGCCTGCCACCATGAATGGCTAGTTTTTGTATTTTTAGTAGGGCCGGGGTTTTGCCATGTTGGCCAGGCTGGTTTTGAACTCCTGAACTTGTGATCTGCCTGCCTTGGCCTCCCAAAGTGCTGGCATTACAGGTGTGAGCCACCACACCTGGCCCTAGATAGGGTCTTGAACAAGCAGCTAGAAGCCACAACTAGGGAAATGACCATGTTAAATCCATATCCACTAAGTGCTGGCGACCATGGGAAGTTACAGAATAAGGGATGGGCTTGACCAGATCTATTTGACCAGGAGAGCTGTGTGCTGGGCCAGAGGTGAGACCAGAAACAAGAACTTCAGAACGAAAAGTATGAATTGTGGACATGGCATAGTGGCCCCAGCTGAAGAAACAGCTGCAGGAAACTCTGCCTTCCCCATATGTCTACTTTGACAAAGGAAATAGTACATTGATTGGGAGACAGAAAGTCTGAGGCTTTTGACTCTTCAACAGGGTTACTGGAAGAACCTGGAGTTAGCAAATCCTTTTGAATAGGGGTGGATCCTTTATACCTGTAGCCCTACCTGCCCAGCAGACTGAAACAAAGGTATTAGAAGAGAAGTGCTTTGAGTATGTCAGCAAGAATGAGAAGTGACAGCAAAATGCTAACCTGTAAAGGGAACCTGAGTTTCTTCATCCACATACTGGAGATGGGAGAGGAAAATCCCATCCCTACTTTGTAAGATTGAGGTAATATAGGGTGTCAGTACGTTGTAAGCCTCACAGAGCTGTGCAGAAGGGATTCTTATACACTGACAAAAAGTGACCTGGAGCAGGCAAGAAGCATGCTCGTCCCTACAGAGAAAATCTCTTTTATTTGTCATGTCTAAGAGATTATTCTTTCATAGTTTATACCAATTACTATCTCCTGGTCTTTTCAGCAAGTGTATGCAGGGTTTCTCCAATTTCTCCATAAAGTGATTTGCTCATTTCAGCTTTTAAATGGGTATATAGGTATAGCACCTGAGTGCATTGGTTTTGTATCATGGGGTTTTGGCCACTATTTAGTAATATATTGATCCAGTGCCAGTTTGTACAGATTCAAATATTATAGGTGAGACAGGAATTATAGCCCCACTTGACCTTCTGGTCTTCTCTGTCTCTCTAAAAAGCTAACTTTCTTATTTCTTGCTCTGTTTAGATTATATTATTGTAACATGTAAAATGGACATGAAAAAAAACATAACCAGCCTGGGCAACATAGGGAGACCCTGTCTTTACAAAAAACAAAAGCAGGCCGGGTGCGGTGGCTCACGGCTGTAATCTCAACACTTTAGAAGGCCGAGGCGGGTGGGTTACTTGAGGTCAGGAGTTCGAGAACAGCCTGGCCAACATGGTGAAACCCCATCTCTACTAATAATACCAAAACAAAAAAAAAAGAAAAATGTTCTGTTAGGTATCCTCAGATGAGATGTCAAAGGGATTTCTAACTGTCAATTTACTTTTTGCTGTTGTTAAATTGAATTTGTTTTTTTCCTCCTTTCCTTTAAGAACAAGTGGAGGCCACGTGTGGTGGCTCCACGCCTGTAATCCCAGCACTTTAGGGGACTGAGGCGGGCGGATCACTTGAGGTCAGGAGTTCGAGAACTGGCCAACAGGGCAAAGCCCCATCTGTACTAAAAATGCAAAATTAACCGGGCGTGTTGGTGTTTGCCTGTAGTCCCAGCTACTCTAGAGGCTGAGGCAGGAGAATGGCTTGAACCCGGGTGGTGGAGGTTGCAGTGAGCTGAGATTGTGCTACTGTACTGCAGCCTGGGCGACAGAGCAAGACAACGTCTCAAAAAAAAAAAAAAAAAAGACCAAGTGGAGAAAGACCTTTGGGCGAACGATTGCAACATGCTGACTCATCTAGGGTGTCAAGCAGACCGAAGCAATTCAAAAAAGTATATTATATCAAGGGCACCATGGAAAACAATTAAAAAGATGGGCTCCAGATGCACATGACTCCAGAGAAGCAATTTGACTAATATTTCTACCCCATGCACCCATTCCTCTCCAGCTAAGTTAACTGGCTGTGGTAGACTTGATTCCAGCCTGAAAGATCTTTCTGTGTATGCTAACATTTTAGCAGTTGCTTTCCCTCTGTTTTGACTGTGACCAGGAGATTAAAGAACCAGGTTCTTCAAACTGATTTAAGAATTTATTAGTTTTTCAGGAGATGGTGAGAAATTTGCTCAAGATTCACCTTTTTGTTTAAGTTAAAGTTTTCCAAAGGGAAACTTTCCAACTTTCATTTTAGTTTCATTTAATGTAGAAAAAACAGTTTTTATTTTCATGCAGTATTCTGACTTTAACAGTAGTTTGTGGTTTGTATTTTTTTTTCCCACAGGTAGAACATTCCGTGATATTTTTTACAGCATTCATTATGTAGACTGGTCTTGGAGGTTTTATATGAAATATTATTGAATGACTCTGCATGTGAACAATGAATGATAGTTTCATAAACATCCTTTAGGAGGCAGACATAGCTTCGGTTTAGCACTATAAAAACATGTCACTATACAATAGCCTGTAGAAGGTGTTAAGCAAATACAAAGAAGTAAAACAAATAGATAAAATGCAATACGTAATAAAATCATGAATAAAATGATAAGAATAATACATAAAGTAAAAGGGTTTATATGTGGGACTGGGTGGCGTTCGTGTCTGTATGAGAGAGACGGAAATGGACAAGAGTGGGTGAGGGAGTATCTAGGCTACAAATCCATCTATGTATGTATGTTGCGTTGAATGGAGCTTCAGAAGCTAGAACATTTAAAAGGACAGGTGGCTGACACAGGCTGCTAAATTTAGATACTTCCATTTGTTGAAGTACAACAGGTACCTCCGCTGCTTGTTTTAACATTTTCTCTGTGGACTTGCTTCTATAGCATAAAGACGGCCTCACTTGGGCTTCCTTATATGGAGATAAAGTATATGGAAAAATTAGTAATCTCCAACTGTGAAGAGCATTTCATGTTTCTAAACATTTTAACACTTTTTCAGTTATTTTATTTTTTATTTTTTGGTAGAGATGGGGTCTTGGTGTTCCCCAGGCAGCTCTCAAACTCTTGGCCTCAGGCAATCCTCCCACCTCAGCCTTACAGGCGTGAGCCACCACACCCGGCCTGGAACCATTTTTGGATGAAAAGAAATATTCCCCATGACCATCCTACATGAGATAGTGAAGGCATCTGTTTTGTTTTACAAACTGAAACAGGGTAGCAAGAGTCAAATACGTTTTGAAGCAGAAAGAATTTTATCAGAGGAGACATTGTGCTGGAAAATAGGTGGACTGAGAGTCTGTTGATGCGCGCAGGAAACGTCATCGTTAATCCTTTGTGTGTGTAGGCACACACGTTAAAATCAAAAGCAGTCAAATTAAGTGTCATAAGGAAAATATAATAAGCAGGCATCACAATTATTAGGTACTCCTTATTGTACAGTGTATAGACGGCTCCGTAACACCATAATGACAGTACGCCTAGGAGCCCACAGCTGATAGGTCCCAGAGTAAATAATTCAGTTATTGGTGTACGTTGAATAGTGTTTTGTTTGGTCACCATTCTGGGAAATCTTTTGTCATTCATTTTAGATAGTGAAGCTTTCTTTTTCAGGCTAGAAAAAGTTAATGTAGGCTGAGTGCTACGACTCATGCCTGTAATCCCAGCATTTTGGGAGGCTGAGGCAGGAGGATTGCTTGAGCTCAGGAGTTTGAGACCGACCTGGGCAACATAGTGAGACCCTGTCTCTAGAAAAATTTTTAAAATAAAATTAAAAATTAAAAAAATAGGGGTAGGAAGAGAGAGAGCATCAGGAAAAATAGCTAATGGATGCTGGGCTTAATATCTAGGTGATGGGATGATCTGTGCAGCAAACTACCATGGCACATGTTTACCTATGTAACAAACCTTCACATCCTGCACACGTACCCTGAACTTAAAAGCTGAAGAAAAAAATTAAATAAAAATTTAAAAATGAAGAAAAAGTTAACATAGAGGAATGTTAATCTGTGACATCAGAAAATTTCAAATAAATTTAAAATTCTTGATAATTTATGCATGTTTCTTCTATTTGAGATAATATGCACTTAGCAAATATAAAGATGGCATTTTATAGTCATTTTCATACAGCAACTGTGTGCCAGATGATTCTGTATAACAGAGGTGGATGATGAAAGCAACCAACCACAATTTAACAGAAATCTAAGAAATTTAAACTTAAAGGAATCTAAACATAATTTACAGAATAATGTGTTCTAATGAAGGCTTTGTGTTTAAATAATTTTAATGGCTCTTTATGTCTTCATTCTTATGAAAAAGTTTTTCAAACTTATTATAGCGGCTTTAGAATATTTGAAAACTGCAAAAAAGAAAATTTAGGCTGGGCATGGTGGCTTATGCTTGTAATCCCAGAACTTTGGGAAGCCTAGGTGGACAGATCACTTGAGGTCAGCAGTTCGAAACCAGCCTGGCCAACATGGTGAAACCCTGTCTCCACTAAATATACAAAAATTAGTTGGGTGTGGTGATGGACGGAGGCTGAGGCAGGAGAATCGCTTGAACCCAGGAAGTGGAGGTTGCAGTGAGCCAAGATCACACCACTGCACTCCAGCCTTGGTGACAAGCAAGAATCCATCTCAAAAAAAAAAAAAAAAAAGAAAGAAAGAAAAACAAAACGAAAATTAAAACTGAGAAAACCAGTATGAATATTTTGGCAGTTCCTTCTAGGGTTTTCTCTTAATTTCCTTTTGTTTCTCTCTCTCCTTCAAAGCACACATACACTTAAATGTACACAGTTGAATTGGTACTGTTTATACTCTTATATCCTGCTTTTTCCACTTAACATACCATGAGCATTTTTCCATGTCATTAAATATGCTTTGAATATGTTCTTGGCCACATAAAATTCCATCCTATTGATGCACCTGTTTTCTTTTAAGCTGAGACACATGCCATGCTTTCCAGTCATGCTGGACTCTCAAAAGCCAAAGAAAATACCTTGCGTTGATCTACCATAAGCCTCTTATAAATGTCCATTTTTTATTTCATTTAGTAAATGTACCAATGGTACAAATGCGCCTCTGGACACCAGATATAATCAACAGTTAATAAACACTCTAAAGAAAATGCCAGTGAGCAGTGAGCTCTATCCGCTTGATGATAAGTATTAGTCACTCACATCACTATTACAAGTATATAAGGTGTCAACAAGTGTCACAAATGCTTTTTCCATTTTGTGATAGCCCCAAATGAATTTCAATCTCTCAGCCACCCACCTCAAGAACTTCAGATTCTAACAGGGCAGTTTTAATATTAAAACTTCTAATATAAACGCTACAAACTTACAAAAACACCAACTTTGCACTTAGTTTTGTGAATCTGTATAATTTTAAAATTATTTCATTTCAGTTTGTTTGCCCACCTTCAATCAGGGGAACTGACTTAGTTTTAAAACAATCTGCCAGAAACTTTGGTTCTGACCTCTTTAGGGCTGTAACTAGTAGAAGCAACGTGTCTGTAAGACACACCAAGCGTAAATGAATCCTTTAATCCTCAGGAGGGCGCTGTGGAACTATGTTCTTAGGGTTGTCTGCTGTGGGAAGGTTCTTTTGTTACTCAAATGTGAGGGGCGCTGGGACAGGCCTGCACAGAAAACTTTGATATTTTTCTTTACTTTAAAAGACAAACCCTAAGGATTTTTTTCAGTATGAAACTGAAATGTATATATTTCATAAATATTTTCATAGTAAACTGAGCAATTTTAAGAATGATTAAGCTGTTTCTACTGGGAAAATCATAGGTAAGGAAACTGCTTTCATGTAGCTTTATGTACATTTGGAAAGAGAAAACCTGAACTGGGTTTTTAATCTTATAACTTTTAAACTCACAATATTCAAGAGTTCTCAGCCCTATATTGATAGTGTTTATTGTAAAACTAAATAGTTTTGTTAAAAAAAGGTATTTTAATTTGTTGACATAAAGTTAGCTTTTTTGGGCGTGCTTCTTACATGCCCTGTTACCCCTGTGTGTTTAAACCAAATATTGTTCGTATTTTTCCAGGAGAAAAACAAAACAATAAAAAACATTATTCAGATAAAATATTATAGGTTTATTTAAAACTTAATTCTCACCTTGAGTATGCAAAATACAAACTCCACAAAATGTTCATTTTACTTTGTAGTTTACAAATATACAAAATAGACGTTTGCTTAAATTTATATTACATATTTATTAAGGCAAGGAACTATATAGAAAAACACATTTGTTCTGCTTAAGGCATACTTGGGAATAAACCATTGTACAAATTATTGCACATCTGAAACCACAGTGCATAACAGACTGTCTGCATAAAAATGCTAAAGAAGTAAACCAGGTGTATTACCTGACTTAGGTCATAAATGTAGATCGGAAGACAAATATAGATTTTCCTTGTCAAAGTATGCAGCAGTTTGAAAACTTTGGCTTCCTTGTTTGGTACCTTTAGAACCAAGACTCACCAAGCACCATCATTTAGGCTATTTAAACATGTTTTCTGTACCTGAATTTCTTCCTCTTCTTCTAACATCATAATAATGGCTTTTAGAAGGTAAACAGAATACAAGGTGATCTTTTATGCTTATATTGCATCAATACACAATTCAAGGGAATTCTGGTCTTCCCTCCCCCAACTCACGGATATAATTTATACCCTGATATCCACAACTTCCAGTCACCCCCTTGGCATTTTGTAAGTCCAGGAATATAATATTCAAGTCGGATTTAGAATTGGAATGATAGAAGATCCAGTCACAGACCCCATCTGTTCTTTGATTTTTGTCTTTTGGATTCCTCATTTTTCCTGATTATCCACTCACAAGATGACTCAGTTGGGAACTTGACCATGATTGTAGTGCTTTCTGGCTGGGCTCCTTCCCTCGTCGGGAAGACAGTGTGAAAGGTAAAAAATACTGAATTCTCTTCTGGCAGTGTGGGTCATATCCACTGTCTGGGATTTAAAAATGCCTCTTCATGTGTAAGGCGAGGTGGTCCGACCTGGAAAATGCTCGGTCGCATTTTTGGCACTGGAACGGGCGGTGTCCAGTGTGTTTACGGTAGTGCCTGGTCAGTTCATCTGAGCGGGCAAATTTCCATCCACAGCCATCCCAGTCACAGTGGTAAGGTTTCTCACCTGTAAAGGCAAAAGAAAAAAAAAATTAACGCCATTGCTATATCAAAGAATGGGCCCTTTTAAAAACTGAAGGCCAGATACTAAACCAACTCTGACCCTATCCTAAAGGAATCCAGGAAAAGTCTTTATACCACTGACGGGCTGTATTGAATTCCATGTCATAAACAGGAATACATTCCGTGTCTTAAGTATTTGGTTTTGTTTTTAGGGGGTCAGTTAAGCACACAACCACCACCTACACCTATACTAATGTTTCACCAAAAACACACAAACACACCACCTAAACCTACACTAATGTTTCTTTTGAGTCAAGACATCTCAGTGGTGAAAATGAAATGTGGAAATTGTGATTGGTGGTGTGTGAAAACCAGGCAATCTTATTCCTACTACAATTGGGGATAAAAAGCCACAGGTGGCTAATTTTTTTTCTTTACCTTTACCTTACTGAATGCTAAGTGCCTACGTGACTTTGAGTACCTACTTACATTGACATGGAAATGCTCTGCAGTGACAATTCTAAATCAGAATCTCCCCAGCAATTTTGACCATCATATTCTTGGAATTTAAAATAAAACCTTCTGCTTATGGGGGAAAAAAATAAAAATGTAAATCAAAGCAAGTAACAAAAAATAAGTAAGACCGAATTGTTAAGACCAAAATTCAAAATAATAGAAAGGGAGGGTGAACCTGGGAAGGTAACATTAAAAACCTAGTTTAAAAAAAAAAACCATCATGCTTTTGCATAGCAAAGTATAATTTCTTGATTACAATGCCCAAGCTAGGAGAGGCCCACAGACCGCGGGGAATCTCTGCCTTTTAAAGGCCAAACAAAATTGCACATTCAAGCACAGATACCATCCATCAAGCAAAAGGCTCCTGGGAAGAAAAGTAGGCGCCGGTTTGCTGTCCTCCCCAGTGATCCCAGAGATCAAGGTGATAGACTGCCCTGGGAAGCCAAGGAAGCACTCAGGAGTGTCCACTGGTAGCCCCATAGGGCTGGAAGCTAACCCCTTCCTTCTGCAGTTTGTCCCCCTACCTGTGTGGGTTCGCAGGTGTGCCTTGAGATGGGAACTCTTTGTATAGGTTTTGCCGCAGCCCGCGTAATCACAAGTGTGGGTGGCGGTCCTTTTCCGGGGCCACGATCGTCTTCCCCTCTTTGGCTTGGGCTCCTCTGGCATGCAGGAACCGGGTGGCATGAGCTCTAGGGGTGGAGAAGGTGGGGTGAGCATCATCCCGTGTGCCCCGAGGGGCCAACACACACAGGGCTCCCCAGCCCGAGCTACAAATCCCCGGAACTGACCTTGGTAATGGAGCGGCGGGACTTGAGGCTGCATCTGGTCAGGCAGGAAGGATGGGTAATTGGGCCCCGGGTGGGGATGGAAGCCCGGGGGAAGCGGCAGGGCAGGGTGACAGTCCCTGCTGCTTAGCACTTCCTCAAGACCTAGGGTCGGGGTAGTCCTGCTGGGGAGCTGCCGCCCCAGGGGGAAGTCGTGTGCAGCCGGCCGGTGGCCATTGCTGAGAGGGGGTCCAGCGCCCAAGTGGGTGCACGAGGAGACCGCCTCCTGCTTAATCTTGGGGCACGTGCGCGGCGGCCCACCGTTGTAGGGCGCCACCACCACCGGGTGGCTGCCGTCAGGGCTGCCTTTGCTGACGCTGATGACCGACGGGCTGCCGTACTCGCTGCCAGGGGCGCTCAGCGACGCCTTCAGCACGAATTTGCCCATCAGCCCGCCACCTGGCGGCGGCGGCTGCTGCGGCGGAATGTACACCGGGTCCAATTCTGGCCGCAGAAGCTCGGCCACAAAGCCGCCCGAGGGGCTCACGTCGTTGATGTCCGCCAGGTTGAAGGGAGCCGTCGGAGGGGGAGCGGACTCCCTCCCATAGAGGAGGCCTCCGCCCGTGCCGCCCGGCGCCACGCCCGGGTCGTTCCCGGCCCGGATCGGATAGGTGAAGCTGCAGGTGGAGGGCGCGCTGGCAGGGCCGCTGCTCGACGGGGACGATGAGGAGGAGGCTGACGCTGACGAAGACACGGTGGCGGCCACTGACTCCGGAGGATGGGTCAGCGAATTGGAGAGGATAAAGTCCAGGTCCAGGAGATCGTTGAACTCCTCGGTCTCTCTCCGAGGTAGGGGCGCCAGGTTGCTACCGCCGCAAGCCGCACCGGCTACGCCGCTCTCCAAGTCTGTGGCCACGGTCGCCGCCGCCAGGTCATACGGGCGGCCGGGAAGCACCGGGGGAAGTCGCTTCATGTGGGAGAGCTCCTCCCGCCAGCGCTGAGGGGACAGGGCGGGGGAGGCCCGTCAGTGGTGGTCCCCTGTTGCCACCGGACATACTGACGTGCTGGCGGGCCACACGCGACTGCACCGCCCAGACATGGGGACTGGTCAGGCAGCAATCACCAGGGAACCCAGGGCGCCAGGGCTGCAATCTCGGCCCACACCCGGGTCGGAGAAGAGGTGATGCGTCTGTATCGCAGGCGTTATGTCCTGTCTGCCCAATTGCGTGTGAGTGAGCGCCACGGCTGGTCCCTCCCCCGCCAGGTCCCGTGGACGTCCCCGAAATTGGCACACCGAGGCTTTCTCGGTGCGCTCTCGCCACGGGGCCGCCTACGCGCTAAACTCACTCTGGCCCAGCCAGTGTCTGGGGACGCGGCCACCTCCCGCCCGGTGGCCCGCGCGCGCCCGCCCTACCGACAGGGCGCCCGGGGACTGGTGAAGACCCGGCTTGCGCCCCAGGCGGCTCCGCAGTGCTCGCACCACGGGAATGTACAGCTGAGCCAAGGGCACGGAAGCTATCCCGGGAAGGCTGCGGAGTCCGCGCGGTGGCCGCTCCTTACCCTCGTTCAGTGGCTCTTAGTGACCCCAGGGCTCCGCCCGCCCCCACCACACCCACGGAAACCCACCAGGCGTTCCCGGCGGCCCGGGGTGATACTCACGTTATTCGGAGCACCTGCTTGACGCAGTGTCTTCTCCCTTCCCGCCGGGCCAGACGCGAACGTGGAGAAAGATGGGAGCAGCGCGTCGCTGACAGCCATGTCAGACTCGCCAGGTGGCTGCCTGCGAGCCGGGCAGGGCGCAGAGACAGAGTCAGGGGCGGCTTTCGGCCGTCGTTCCGGCGCGTCCCACCGGTCCTCACCCCTCCCTGCTCCCAGCACCGCGCGCCTCACCTACCTCATTAATTCGGGGGCCCAGAAAGGTCCTCGGGAGCCCGAAGCAGCTGGGGCACCCGAACCCCAAAGTCAACGTAGAGAAGAAACGAAGCCAAAACCGAAAACCCCAAATTGGCCGAGATCCTTCTTCTTTGGATTAAATATAAATTGGAGGCGTCCTTTTTTAAAAGTTCCTTTGTATACAAAAGTTCTTGGAAAAGTTGTAAACTCAAAAACAATCAGCAAGGCGAGTAAGTAGGTCCGGTGGCTGGGCTGCGCTCTCTTCCACTCAGCAGCG
>NW_012115999.1:3147731-3168520 GCF_000951035.1 Colobus angolensis palliatus
CGGCGGCGGCGTCCGCCCCAGAGCTGGGCGCGAGGAACCGGGCGCAGGTTCGGTCTCTGCGCGACCAGGGCAGTACTCACCGCCATTGTCGGTTCCGTGCGTTCGAAGCCCGCGAAGACTGGTGGGGTCAGCGGGCGGGATGGTCACGCGTCCCCACCCCTACTCGCATACGCGCTTGCCGCGCTGTCTGCGCGCTGGAGAAGAGCGCGATTATCCGCGTGACTCATCCAGCCCTCGGTCTCCCCCTCCCTCCCTGCGCTCGCTGGAGTCCGCTCTCGCCGCGCAGCGCCAGTGCCCGTGCCGGCGCTCGGCCTGACCTCGCACGGTTCCTCGCGGTCTCTTCTGCCGAGGGGTGGGGGGCGCTAGAGGTGTGGAGAGGAAGCGGGTGCCCAGCACTGTGCAGCGTGAACTGGGAGCCTCAGGAGAAGGTCAGAGGAGTGTTCTGCCGGGAACTGGCAGAAAGAGGCAAGAATGGGGAGTTATGGTTTTGATACTTTAAAAAGCGAGAAAGGGAATGAAAGGGCTCAAGATTTACTCAAAGGAGTGAGGGAGAGAAGAGGGACTGAGGCGCAGAGACACTTTTCAACCAGCCGTCTCGAAGCACTCTTTCTCTCTCTCTCTTTCCTTCCTTCCTTCTCTTTCTTTCGCTCTCTTTCTTTCTTTTCTTTTATTTCTTTCTCTTCTTTTTCTTTCTCTTTCCTTTCTTTTTCCTCTTTCTTTCGTTTTTTTTTGGACACTCTCGCTCTGTCACCCAGGCTGGAATGCAGTGGCACGATCTCATCTCAGTGCAACATCCTCCCCCTGGGTTCAAGCGATTCTCCTGCCTCAGCCTCCCGAGTAGCGGGGATTACAGGCGTGCGCCACGACCCCGGCTAATTTTTGTTGTTTTTCGTAGAGACGGAGTTTCACCATGTGGGCCAGGCAGGTCTCGAACACCTGACCTCAAGTGATCCGCTCGCCTTGGCCTCCCAAAGTGCTGGGATTACCGACGTGAGCCACTGCGCCCAGCCTTGAAACACTTTTCAAGCCACGCACTCTCCTTTCCACTTTATGGATGAGAAACTGAGTCATAAAGAGGTGAAATGGCCAGTAAAGGTCAAAGGACAACTCGTTCCTTCGGCTCAGGCTCCGGGTAGGTCAGGCCCCCCGACTTCGCTGGGAAGTGACTATGTGCCAGGATCCTAGCTCCCGAAAAGTGCACACCGAGCCTGCCGCAGGCGTCCTCGCCCACCGGGAAGGGAATAGAAAACGGCGATCTTTACTTCAGTCTTATAACGCTGCCTCCCCCACCCCCACTCCCCTTGGTTTGTGATCAGTAATTTTCCAGCTGGGAAATGTTTTGCTCTCATCTTCTCAGCAAACAGTATTTTTTTTAAACGTGAATGTGGTGTTCGGTATCACTTTCTAAACGTAGGCTTGGCGAGGTGTTTACTTTGGATTCGGGCGCGCGGCGCGGGGCTCCGCCCCCCTCTCCACGGAGCCCCCTCACCGGTGAATGCTGGCGCTTAGCCTGGTGTCAACCTAGGAAGGAAAAGGGAGGGGAGACTGGGGAAAGGGATGGAAGCTCGGGCACCGGGCAGAGAGTGCGCTCACCCCTTTTTGAGTTCTAGTTGCCAACGTCCTTTGTCGTTGTCACCTGTTTGAACCCTGCGATTCTGGTACCTATTAGGTTTCCTCAGAATATTTGTGATACCTGATTTTTCCACTCCTCGCCGACCACAGAAGCATTCTTGGAATGCATCTCGCCCGGAACGAATTGACTAGGCCCTCCCTGCCAACGCCAGGAATCCCTCTTAAGATCCAGAGTCGAACACCCTCAAGTGTGACTTCCATCCTCTAGTTTGGCTCTGGCCAAGGGCTGCAGCTGGGGGAGGGGAGTGTTTTGGCAGGGAAACCGAGGTCCCCCTTCCCGTGGCCTCAAGGGGTTCAACCCCACCCCCCACAGGATCAAGCCAGTTACTTTAACTCTGATTTTTACTTTAAGCCCTTTTCAAACAGAAGAACCAAAAAAGGAAGACACCTGCCACCTCCTCCCCTACTCCTTTAATTGTGATGGCAACATCTTGGCACGCTGTGATTTGAGGGCTGCATGGAAAACTCACCACTTTTTCAGGAAAGCCAAAGTCCCTCACCCCGGATGATCAGTGGATGAGCCGTTGATTGGCAGCCATCTCCCTTGGGATGTAAACATGTGGGTCAGGACTTGGAATTTCCAACTTAGGTAGGCAGCACACTAGATTATTTCTGCTTTACTTTCATTTCTCTAAGGCAGTAGCCCTTCCCCCTCAAACAAACTATCCGTAACCACCACAATGAAAAAACAATATTGCACAGATGAAGTGGAAAGCCACTATTATTATGTCATATAATCAAGACAAGATTCTGAAACTCAATTGAAAAAGATGAACTTGTTTCCAACCGGCCTTCTGAAGGATAAAAGCCAGTCTCTCTTGGTGGCAGGCAACTCTGGTTATTCTTCTGATTGCGTCATAAAGGGGAATCTCTATATTCACCCCAGAGTTAGTTCTAAAAGAAGCAAGGAACTTCAAGTTCACAAATAGTCTTGCAAGGCAGGTGCCCTGTATGACAGCAAGGTTATGGCCCTCCCTGTCTTCAGAACAGGTAGGGCCAGAAGAGTTAAATCCTTGCCATATATAATTTATAAACATGAGGCTGAGTAAACCTTTGATGACTAAATTGCACTATAGAATAATAATAATAGAAGACACCCTTTAAAGAAGAATTAAACACTCACTGGTGACTTTATTTCAGCAAACTGATATTACTAGTTTTGTGAACTAGAAGTTAATTATTAATATCCTTGGAGTTATAAAATAATTTTTTTTCCAGCACAAACTGCATTAGTTGGCAGAAGATGTGATGAACACCATTAGTACTAGGGGATTAATGTGGAGCCATGGAGGGGTGTGATGGACTGAAGAAGCTGCATCCATGTTGCAGATGAAAGATTCAGGACCCATAACTGGGCATGCGGTCTGGATACATAGAGCACCCCTTGACCTGGCTGCACCCTGGCTGGGTGTCTCTGCATAACTGCCACAGGACTCAAGAAAAACTGCTTTTTTTCCCTTTTTTTGAGACGGAATCTCACTCTGTAGCCCAAGCTGGAGTGCAGTGGCATGATCTTGGCTCACTGCAACCTCCACCTCCAGGGCTTAAGCGATTCTCGTGCCTCAAGCTCCAGAGTAGCTGAGACTACAGGCACGTGCCACCACACCCAGCTAATTTTTTGTATTTTAGTAGAGATGGGGTTTCACTATGTTGGCCCGGGTGGTCTCGAACTCCTGAGCTCAGGTGATCCACCCACCTCCGCCTCCCAAAGTGCTGAGATTACAGGCCTGAGCCACTGCGCCCAGCCTGAAAAACTGCTTTTTAAAAAGGTGAAAACGAGATGATTTTGAGTACCCGAATTGCTTTGAAATGAAATCCCTGCTAATAAATAACTAAAAGGAGTTTGCAACTTTCACAAGGTGGCAAAGCTTTACTCAGTCTCCACGCTCATCTCCTTGTCAACGCCAGCCTCTTTTTACCCTCTGTCTTGTGTAGACTTTAGAGGTTAGGAAAGTAGGCTTTGACCCTGTGTTTCCCGATATGACTGCTGCTTTCTAGCTGGGCAAGTTACTGACCTCACTTTGCACTTTGCGTGTTTCCTCTTCTGTAAAACAGGGATATTAATAATGCCTACTTCTTAGAGTGATGAGGATCAAATCAGATAATCTAAAGTAAAGTATTTAGCACAGACTTAACACTCAATACATAGTAGCTATTACTATCACCAGTATTCCCCAGGGTATCATAAACATGATGAGGCTGAGGCTATTGTTTTGTTCACTGCTGTATCCCCAGGTCTTATTATAGTGCCTACCTAGCACATGGTAATGCCTTGTAAGTGTTTGCTGAATGAATGAATAATGCACGTTTAATGTACTTTTTCTTTTTGAATAATCCATTAGCAGGAAGCTCATCTTTCAGCAATCAACTGTAGACTCATTAATCCCCTTTCTTATCAAGAACCACAACACACACAGACTTAAAATTTCATCATTCTCTCCCCGGTTTCTAAGATAGAAACCTGGATTTTCTTCAACTCCTCCCTCATTGTCTTTGACCTGAGCATCCAGACATCCGCAGAACTCATCCATTTCCATTCCTCAATATCTCCACTATCTTTTTACTACTCGTGCTGCTTTGCTTTAAGCTCGCCTTATTTACAGCTTTGTTGTTGTTGTTGTTGTTGTTTTGAGACAGGGTCTCATTCTACTGCCCAGGCTGGAGTGCAGTGGCACTATCTTGGCTCACTGCAACCTCCACCTCCTGGGCTCAAGCGATCCTCCCACCTTAGCCTCCCGAGTAGCGAGTATCGTGCAGCACTGATTCTTTTTTTTTTCGGATAGAAATTTCATCATGTTGGCCAGGCTGGTCTCAAACTCTTGTGTTCAAGCCATCCACCCACCTTGACCTCTCAAAGTGCTGGGATTGCACATGTAAGCCACTGTGCCCAGCCTCATTTACAGCTTTTAATTATGTCTGTACACTCCAAAGAGTCCTCTTGTCTCCTCCTTCAGAGCCCCACTGGCATTCTCTAGCTAGATCTAATCCATTTTGCTCACAAACCACCACAGTTCTGTCTCTACTCACCTCCTCACCAGCCAATCTTTAAACAGCTCTGCTTTGCCTAGAGGAATAAAACCAAACTGTTTGGCTTGATGTACCCAACACTTACTACTCTGGCCCTAGACAAACTTTCCAGAATCTTCTCTAGAGACTGACCTCACCCTCTCTAAACTTTTAACTGGATGTTCTCTCAAATCCCTGAATACAGGATGTGTATTTTCATCAGCTGTTTTTCCTGTCTGAAATGCCCTTTCTCCCCTCAGGGCCCTCATCATACCCAAACTCCAAAAAGTCCCCCTTAATTGTTCCTTGGTCTGTGAGTTCCCTTTTAAGTCAGTCCTTTTTTCTCCAGGCTCTAACAAAGCTGTGTGATGACTGCTATGATGTTTACCCAGTGGACTTGCATGATCTGGTTGTTTGTAGCTCCTTTTCCCCTGTGGCATCTTCAGGACAAATGCCCAGTGACCATTAATTGTGGAATGAATGAAGAGAGCAAAACTGACTTGGCAAACTATTAATGGGGTGGAGGCAGGGAGTGGGGGGACCTGGTCCTTGTCAATAGCATTCCTCTCTAGTTGAGAGGTCACTGGTTTGGTACTTCATTTTCCATCCCTTCTCTTTCTTCACCACTTCATCTCTTTCTTTGAAAAGTTCTATGAAGGAAAACTTTTCAAAGACAGTTATGAAGGAAATAAAATCCTTCATAACTCTGTACTCTCAAAAACAGTTGGACAAAGTAATAGAACAGTGCTGGCCAAGGCATTGTAATAAAACAAACTTGAAAACACAAACAAAAATAACCAAAATCCAAACCAAAACCAAATGCAGAAAGAGTCCACTCTTTTCTGCAGCCAAATTCATTGCCTTTCAAAATCCAAACCTTAAGCATTGAAATTTTCAGAGCAGAAAATGAATCACAGACATTTAAAAATCAATTCTCAGAAATTTCATTAGAATCTTTTTTGTGAACCCTTAGGTTTGATCACTGAAGTTACATTCTTAGCTCAAAAAACTTAGGCCCAATACATCTTTTAAGCTATTTAAAAAGAAAATCTAAAATTAATGAAATAATCTTCAAGACTTTTGAAGTATGCTGACTGCAGTATATTAAATTCAGCTCTTCAGTGTCCTCAGCTTGTTTTTTTGAGACGGAGTCTCACTCTGTCACCCAGACTGGAGTGCAGTGGCGAAATCTCAGCTCACTGCAAGCTCTGTCTCCCGGGTTCACGCCATTCTCCTGCCTCAGCCTCCCGAGTAGCTGGGACTACAGGCGCCCGCCACCACGCCTGGCTAATTTTGTTTTTGTATTTCTAGTAGAGACGGGGTTTCACCATGTTAGCCAGGATGGTCTCGATCTCCTCATGATCCACCTGCCTTGGCCTCCCAAAGTGCTGGGATTACAGGCATGAGCCACCACGCCCAGCCAGGTTGCTTATTTTTAAATGTTTAAGTAGAGAGAAATGTTTTTAATGGCTCACGCCTGTAATCTCAACACTTTGGGAGGCTGAGGTGGGTGGATCACAAGGTCAGGAGTTCGAGACCAGCCTGGCCAACATATAGTGAAACCCCATCTCTACTAAAAAATACAAAAATTAGCTAGGTGTGGTGGCACATGCCTGTAGTCCCAGCTACTTGGGAAGCTGAGTCAAGAGAACTGCTTGAACCCAGGAGGCAGAGGTTGCAGTGAGCCAAGATCGCACCACTGCACTCCAGCCTCTGCAACAGAGCAAGACTCCGCCTCAAAAAAAAAAAAAAAAAAAAAAATATTTTGTAAGAGTGAGGTGCATCTCAGTAATATTTCCCTTAACAAAAGAAATTACAGGCTAGCATTTACCATCTTCATACAGTGGGACTCCAATACTATATGCGTTTGAAACACATTTAAAAGTAAATGAACTAGCAAATTTTAAAAGTATTAATTTTAATGAAAAAATAAAAGTACTTACATGAACCAGCAAAGAAGTCAGTGGGCAGAGAAAAACCTGTTGCTGGAATTTTCTTCTTCACTTGGTTCACCAAGTTTTGCCTGCTTCCCTTGCGGGGAGAATTATCTCTGAAGAGAAACAAGAGTCTACTTCCTTTATTTAAAAGCCTCAGTGCCTCAGATTCTTAGACTAAGACAATATCGTTCTTCTGAGGAAAACAGTCCCTAGGTTTAGATTGGATTGGAGGGAACTTTTTTGTTTTATGGAAAATGTAGGAATGTTGAAGGTACAAAAATGAATGCTTCACACCCTGAGATATGTAAATAAGAAACAAACAATTCTGTGCTTAATTTTCTTCCAGTTTGTGGGCTGGACAAGAGGGGAGCTTATTTTTGCCAATTTGAAATTATGTACTTTGAACCAGGGAAATGATTTTTTAAAAAATTAACAATGCATTTGATTACCCTGTAGCTGACTTTTTTTTTTTCCACAAACATTGTGTTTGTTAATCAATTTCAACGTCCTGGCTAGTGGGAAGGGGCCTAGCGAGTGCCAATGTGGGGGGAAAAAAAAAGCCAAGCAAATGTTCCGGCAGCAACTAAATATCTCATACAGTGTGTGATGTCTTATTTCAAACTAACATGTAGACACAAACTCCTCTTATATCCAAGGATGACCAGAAGCTTCTTAAAGGGGGAAGCACCTGGAATAGCTAGCTAATCTTAGAAGAATTCCCAGCATTATCATTGATAATAAAAAAGGTAATTTAGTCAAAGACTGAACTTAGTCTATGGTGTCAGTTAGTGATGAATTTTTCTGGTTGCTACATTTACCCAACAAAGTTCTCAGGGCAAAGTGTTGAATTTCAATGTTCTGATGTTTCATTCAGCATACTCAGTTTTCCATTTGAAAAGAGGCTTACTTGGGTTGCTTTAAAGACAAGACAATATCTTTGGTCTATCTGAGTACAGATTAGAGTGTCATTGTCTGACTTTAATTCTTAGAGCCATCTTGCCATAACTCAATTAAGGAGGAGAACTTGGCAGAATTCACTGGGCTGTGGGAGAAGAAATGACAGGGAATGAGTAGTGGCAGAGACTCTGGGGACTTAGGTGGGATCTGCCACGCAAGAGTTTGGACTCCAGGCCCAAGTTGCATCTTACTAACCAGGTGACCTTGGACAAGCTACATCATCTAGTTGCACTGTACTTTCCTTGTCTGTAAAATGGGTCTATGAATGTACCTGCCTCACCAGGCTAGTGTGAACATTGAGATACTGGCATTAATGTTAGTGTGTCCTCTCTACCAGTGAAACCTTACATAGTTAATCCCCCTTTGATAACTTCAAATTGGTCCTACAGTATTCAGCTGTGGAAGATGATATAATATCTTGGTTTGAAAAGTGAAATGCTTTGTCACAGTATTTTCTTTCCACAAATATTTCAGTGTCACTACAGATGCACAACCAAAGACCAGGCTCATCTAAAATCTCACAGACACTGTTTTAAGTAGGGAAGGTATACATTAACTTGGGAATCTCACTTCCTAGGGTCACTCCATGACTTGCAAAAGCCTTTTGTAGCTCTGTCAAATCGCTAAAGACAGTGACCTTGACCCTTCATAAGCCAGTCAAGAGTTAGGCTGGATGAAAGGTAATTTCAAAGTCAAATTCAACATTGAAGAATTCTATAGTCGTTGACAGTGTTAGCAAAGTTCTAACCTTGTCTTTCCTAGAAGGGTACTGAAAGGGTCTGCTGGGTTCCCGCTCCAGGAAAAGGAGGGAGCAGGTACCTTCAAATTCATTAACATCATTGCTCTGTACCAGGTAACTGTGATAAGTACTTTCATGCAGTAAGTCACTTGTCTTCACATTACTTCTCTGAGGTTGGTGCTGCCATTGTTGCTAGAATGCAGGCATCAGGGGGCAGAGACGCTGCCTGACTTACTCTTTTTGTGTGTGTTTATTTTAAAAACTGATACATCACAGTTGTATGACTTTCTTTTTATTTTTTATGTTATTTTATTTATTATTATTTTGAGACAGAGTCTCACTCTGTCGCCCGGGCTGGAGTGCAGTGGCATGATCTCGGCTCACTGCAACCTCTGCCTCCCAGGTTCAAGCGGTTCTCCTGCCTCAGCCTCCCGAGTAGCTGGGACTACAGGATGTACCACCCTGCCCGGCTAATTTTTTTTTTTTTTTGAGACAGAGTCTGGCTCTGTCACCCAAGCTGGAGTGCAGTGGTGCAATATCGGCTCACTGCAGCCTCTGCCCCTCGGGTTCCAGTGATTCTCCTGCCTCAGCCTCCTGGGTAGCTGGGATTACAGGCACATGCCACCATGCCTGGCTAATTTTTGTATTTTCAGTAGAGACGGTGTGTCACCATGTTGGCCAGGCTGGTCTCAAACTACTGACCTCAGGTGATCCCCCCGCCTCAGACTCCCAAAGTGTTGGCATTACAGGTGTTAGCCACTGTGCCCAGCCATTACTTTCTTTTTAATCATAAGTTTTTGTTGTGTTTTGTTGTTTGGGATAAGGTCTTGCTCTGTTACCCAGGCTGGAGTGCAGTGGCTCAATGATGGCTCACTGCAGCCTCGAACTCCCTGGCTCAAACAATCCGCCTATGTCACCTTCCGTAGTAGCTGGGACCACAGGCATGTACTATCATGCCCAGCTAATTTTTAAATTTTTTTTGTAGAGACAGGGTCTCACTATGTTGCCCAGGTTGGTCTTGAACTCCTGGGCTCAAGCAATCCTCCTGCCTCAGCCTCCCAAAGTGCTGGGCTTATAGGCGTGAGCCACTGCACCTGGCTGACTTACTCTTTTTTTTGACCTGTCATCAGGAAGTAACTGACTAATACAGTTTGCTGGCACATAATAGGTGCTCAATACATACTTGTTTAATACATAAACCCCATTTTACAGTTTTAAAAAAACTGCAGCGTTGGCTGGGCATGGTAGCTCATGCCTGTAATCCCAGTACTTTGGAAGGCCAAGGTGGGCAGATCACCTGAGGTCAGGAGTTTGCGACCAGCCTGATCAACATGATGAAACCCTCTCTACTAAAAATACAAAAAAATTAGCCGGGTGTGGTGGTGGGCACCTGTAATCCCAGCAACTCGGGCGGCTGAGGTAGGAGAATCGCTTGAACGCAGGAGACCAAGGTTGCAGTGAGCCGAGATCGCGCCACTGCACTCCAGCCCGAGCAACAAGAGCAAAACTCTTTCTCAAACAAAACGAAACAAATTAGCCGGGCGTGATGGTGTGCACCTGTAATCCCAGCTACTTGAGATTGAGGCAGAGAATCGCTTGAACCTGAAGGCGGAGGCTGCATTGAGCCAAGGTCATGCCTCTGCACTTCAGCCTGGGCGACAGAGGGAGACTCCATCTCAAAAAATAAATAAATAAATAAAAACAAAAATAAAATAAAAACAACCAAATAAACTGCTGTATAGAGTGGTTAAACCCAGCCCAGGATTGTGCAGCTAAGTAAGGCAGTCAGCCAGTGTCTCGGAGCCCACCCAGAGGAGGAGGCCTGCTGTATGACTGCTCTGTAAGTAGCCTATCCTCAGCTGTGCCTGGCTTCTCTGAGTTCAGAGCGCCTGGATCGAGTTCCCCAGAGAGTAAACCTCTAACCTTCTGTCCAGACTGGGGAAAAGCAGTCACCCAGCTGCACGGGGCTAGTGAGGAATCTTGGGGCCTGTCTGTACGTATGGGTGGATAGATGAATGGATTGTCTAACTGCTTGTTTATATATAATATATATTTTGTTGTTGTTGTTGTTGTTGTTGTTGTTGTTTTTGAGCTGGAGTCCACTCTGTAGCCCAGGCTAGAGTGCAGTGGCATGAGCTCAGCTCATTGCAACCTCCGCCTTCCAGGTTCAAGCAATTCTCCTGCCTCAGCTTCGCTCATAGCTGGAATTACAGGCACGCACCACCATGCCTGGCTAATTTTTTTTTTTTCTTTGAGATGGAGTCTCACTATGTCGCCTAGGCTGGAGTGCGGTGGCGCGATCTTGGCTCACTGCAACTTCCGCCTCCCAAGTTCAAGCAATTCTTCTGCCTCAGCTTCCCAAGTACCTGGGACTACAGGCGTGTACCACTGCGCCCAGCTAATTTTTGCATTTTTTTTTAGCAGAGATGGGGTTTCACTATATGTTGCCCAGGCTGATCTTGAGCTCCTGAGCTCATGTGATCCACATCGGCCTCCCAAAGTGCTGGGATTACAGGCGTGAGCCACCGCACCCGGCCTATTACTTCATTTTTTAAAGGTACATTTTTTTTTTTCTGGTTTCAAAAACGCATGCTTATTTTTTAAAAATAAATCAATATGTCCGGGTGTGGTGGCTCACACCTGTAATCCTAGCACTTTAGGAGGCCGAGGCGGGTGGATCCTGAGGTCAGGAGTTTGAGACCAGCCTGGCCAAGATGGCGGGCGAAATCCCGTCTCTACTAAAAATGCAAAAATTAGCCGGGCATGGTGGTGGGTTCCTGTAATCTCAGCTATTCGGGAGGCTGAGGCAGGAGAATTGCTTGAACCCGGGCAACAGAGGTTGCAGTGAACAGAGACCAAGCCACTGCACTCCAGCCTTGGCGATAGAGTGAGACTCTGTCTCAAAAAAATAAATCAATAAATCAATACACATGTATTTTAAATAAAATAAACAGACTGCCTCCCTAGATATGACCACAATTCAATTTGTCGTATAAGTCTTCACATTTTTTATACATATGTGAAAATAATAACATGTATGTATTTATTTATTTGCATAGGGACTTGCTTCGTTGCCTGGGTTGGACTGTAGTGGCATGCTCATGGCTCACTGCTGCCTCTATGTCCTGGGTTCAAGTGATGCTCCCACCTCAATCTCCTGAGTAGCTGGGACCACAGGTTCTTGTATCACATCTGGCTCATTACTTTTTGTAGAGATGAGTTCTCACTATGTTGCCCACACCGGTCTGGAACTCCTGAGCTCAAGGGATCTTCCCACCTTGGCCTCTCAAAGTGCTGGGATTACAGTTATGTGCCACTACACCCAGCCCAATCTCCTTTTGATGGACATTTAGATTGTTTCCAACTTTTCATTACTACAGAATTTCCATGTGTACTCTTATTCACTTATTTCCTTAGGCTCAATTCGTAGAAATTGATTTACAATAAATTTCAACCATTTCAGATTGTTCCTCAAAAAATGTACATCAGTTCACATTCTCATCAGCAAGATATCAACATGTTGGTTTCCTTACATACTAACCAGTACTGAATATTATGATCTTAATCTTTCAAATGTTAGCATCTACATAATCAGCTTTTGGCTGGTGAAACTTTCATGGCAGTTAGTTTGCACTTCTTCAGAACTCTGAAGATATGGAAATTGTACGTTATTAGAATATAATTGGAAGCCCCCACTTTGAACATACGAAAGGGGCCTAAGGAACAGAGGTAACTTGCCCATGCCACACATTGGCAGAGCTGGGACGAGAAAACACATGTCCTAACTCCTAGCCAAGTCCAAGCCTCCTTCTCTGCATCCGACAGCAATGACACAGGAACCCCTGACGCATCACTTCTTTTTTTTTTTTAGACAGAGTTTCGCTCTTATCGCACAGGCTGGGGTGCAGTGGCATGATCTCAGCTCACCGGGTTCTAACGATTCTTCTGCCTCAGCCTCCCAAGTAGTTAGGATTACAGGTGCCCACCACCATGCCCAGCTAATTTTTGTGTTTTTAGTAGAGACGGGGTTTCACCATGTTGTCCAGGCTAGTCTCGAACTCCTGACCTCAGGGATCCACCCGCTTCAGCTTCCCAAAGTGCTGGGATTACTGGCGTGAGCCACTGCGCCCTGCCCCGACACTTTACTTTTATGAGCCCATCTACCTTTCGAAACCAGAAGCATGGACCTCAGAAGAGGGTGAAAACCAACTTTTTTTTTTTTTAAACGGAGTCTCACTCTGTCACCCAGGCTGGAGTGCAATGGCACAATCTCGTCCCACTGCAACCTCAGCTTCCTGGGTTCAAGCCATTCTCCTACCTCAGCCTCCTGAGTAGCTGGGATTATAGGTGCCCACCACCATGCCCGGCTAATTTTTTGTATTTTTAATAGAGACGGGGTTTCACTATGTTGGCCAGGCTCGTCTCCAGCTCCTGACCTTGTGATCCGCCTGCCTCAGCCTCTCAAAGTGCTGGGATTACAGGCGTGAGCCACCATGCCCGACCAAGAACCAACATTTTTAGAGAACCTTTAAAAAGCCTGAAACTTCCCCATATACTTTGCATATGTTATACCCAAAATAATCCTGCAAAATAGGTGGTATTATTATTATTTTATTAATTTTTGGAGTCAAGGTCTCACTCCATTGCCTAGGCTGGGGTGCAGTGGCATGATCATAGCTCACTGCAACCTCAAATACCTAGGCTCAAGTGATCCTCCCCCTTCAGCTTCCTGAGCAACTAGGACTTCAGGAAGCCACCATTAAGCCCAGCTACTTTAAAAAAGTTTTTTGTAGGGATGGGGTCTCACAGTGTTGCCCAGGCTGGTCTCAAACTCCTGGTCTCAAGCAATCCTTCTACCTCAGCCTCCCAAAGTGCTGAGATCACAGGCGTGATTCACTGTGCCTGGCCTAAAGTATTATTAATTCTACTACACAGAGGAGGAAATGAAAGAACTAGAGATGAAATTGATCAAATTAGTAATCTCCAGCCAGTCCCGAGGAGATTTAGCACTGGGCAGTGTTGGAGTTGGATTTAAGAAGAGGCAGAGTGGTATGAGTACCACCAGTCTGCCCCGCGTGGGGAAGGGAGAGATTTTCTGGCAAGACTGAAGACATTCTGATACCCTCTTCTCCCCTAACATACACTTACTCAGGTGTAAGAGTAATTCAGGCATAAGAGTCAGCAAAAACACTTTGTCAAAGACGCTGTCTAGCTGTCTCAGGATCTTGTCCTGCTCAGGATTGAGCACAAGTAGAACACAATCTTGTCCTTGCTGGCCGGGCCGTGTTCTGGAATGACTGAGCTGTCCAGCATGGCCAGTGTGTAAATGTCAAGTAAACACCAAATTCAAGTGCAATCTAACTATTGTGCTGGGACTGTTTGTTTTAGATATAATAGTCAGCAGGAAGGGAGAATGGGAAGGAGGGGGGAAAGTATATATCACTTCACAAGGCAAAACGCGAATATCGTGAGCCCTCCCTTGGTCAACTTGAATGTCAAGAAACCAATATCAAATAAATAAAGAGCCTGCACTCCATGCTGCAAAAATAAGCATGTCCATTTGCTTGAAAAAAAGATTTTTTCAGATGAGGGAACATTTTCCAGTCAATCACCCCGCAGCAAAGTCATCCTGTTGAATTTGTGACTCACAGACTCTCTGTGTCAATAGACAGACAGAGTCAGCCCAGAGTTATGACTTCACTGAGAGATGAAGCAAAAGCTGGGAGATGAGGCAGGACCAACTTTAAAACAAGACTGTAAGCTCAGACCACAAGTAGCAAAAGAAGCATTGACCACTCACAGGCTGGGTAATTGCATTAGTTGCTTCTTTTTCTTTATTTCTTGCTCATCTCCTAGAAAAGAACCAATCTGACTTTGACTTCATCCTTTCATTGCATTAACATCGATGGCGGACATGGTTATTGTCAGGGCTATGACTTTTCCTGGTGCTCCATATACATTGTTATCTCATTCTGTTCTCATGGCAATTCTATAAGGTAGGTGGTATTTGTATTATTTTATTTAATTTACTTTTTTTTTTTTGGAGATGGAGTCTTGCTCTGTTGCCCAGGCTGGAGTGTAGTGGCACGATCTTGGCTCACTGTGCAACCTCCACCTCCTGGGTTCAAGCGATTCTCCTGCCTCAGTCTCCTGAGTAGTTGGGACTACAGGCGCATGCTGCCACACCTGGCTAAGTTTTTGTATTTTAGTAGAGATGGACTTTCACCGTGTTGCCCAGGCTGGTCTTGAACTCCTGAGCTCAGGCAGTCCACCCACCTCGGCCTCCCAAAGTGCTGGGATGACAGGCATGAGCCATTGTGCCTGGCCTTTATTTACTTTTATTTTTTTATTTTTATTTTTTTATTTTTGAGATGGAGTCTCACCCTGTTGCCCAGGCTGGAGTGCAGTGGTGCAATCTTGGCTCACTGCAGCCTCCGCCTCCTGGGTTCAAGCAGTTCTCCCTGCCTCAGCCAAGTAGCTGGGACTATAAGTGCCCGCCGCCCCACCCAGCTAATTTTCATATTTTTTAGTAGAGACGGGTTTTTGCCACGTTGGTTATGCTTGAACTGGTCTTGGCTGGTCTTGAAATCCTGACCTCAGGTGATCTGCCTCCCAAAGTGCTGGGATTACAGGCGTGAGCCACCGCACCTGGCCTGTTTATTTTATTTTATTATTATTATTTTTTGAGACGGAGTCTTGCTCTGTTGCCCAGGCTGGAGTGCAGTGGTGTGATCTTGGCTCACTGCAACCTCCGCCTCCTGGGTTCAAGCGATTCTCCTGCCTCAGCCTCCTGAGTAGCTGGGATTACAGGCACACGCCACCATGCCCAGCTAATTTTGTATTTAGTAGAGAGAGGATTTCACCATGTTGGTCAAGCTGGTCTCAAACGCCTCAGCCTCCCGAAGTGCTGGGATTACAGGCATGAGCCACCACACCCAGCCTATTTATTTTATTTTTAAGAGGCAGTTGCCCAGGCTGGAGCACAGTGGGCGCAATCATGGCTCATTGTAACCTCGAACTCTTGGACTCAAGGGATCCCCAACCTCAGCCTCCCAAGTAGCTGGGACTACAGGTGCGTGTCACCAGGCCTGGCTAACTTTTCAATTTTTAGTAGAGACAGAGTCTCACTTTGTTTCCCAGGCTAGAGTCAAACTCCTGGCTTCAAGCAGTCATCCTGCCTAGGCCTCCTAAAGTGCTGATATTATAGGTGTGAGCCACTGCACCTGGCCTGTATTATTTTATTTAATTAATTTATTTTTTTTGAAACGGAGTCTCACTCTGTCATCCAGGCTGGAGTGCAGTGGTGTGATCTTGGCTGACTGCAACCTCCACCTCCCAGGTTCAAGTGATTCTCCTGCCTCAGACTCCTGAGTAGCTGGGATTACAGGTGTGCGCCACCACGCCCAGCTAATTTTTGCATTTTTAGTAGAGATGGGGGTTTCATCATGTTGGTTAGGCTGGTCTCGAACGCCTCACCTCATGATCTGCCCGCCTCGGCCTCCCAAAGTGCTGTGATTACAGGCGTGAGCCACTGCGCCTGGCTGCCTGTTTTATTTTGTATGAGAATAATTGTGAGAATAATTGAGGCCCGTGGAGATTAGGTAACTTCGTAAGCTTCTGCTTAAGGATTCTCACCCAGTTCTCCCCGGCTTCAATTTCAGAATTTTGTGTGAGTTTCGGACAAGCTCTTATTTTGTTATCCTACTATAAGCCAGACATCAACCTTGGCATTAAGGTCTCACCAATAAATCAGACACAGTTCTTGCCCTCAAAGAGCTTGGGGCCAACCAAAATACTCTTGTCTTGGTGTTCAAGACCAATGCAACACAATCAGTTTAGGCTGCCTATAAACCAGTTAATATTGAAGAAAAGATAGTACCAATAGACTCACTACTTGTTTTCCAAGTTGCTGCTATTTTCAGATGTCTCAGGAATGCCTGTGGGGATGAAAAGCCACTGAGAGATAATAAACCATAGAAAAGTGTGTGTGGAGTGAAAACGGCTGATCCGAAGGCAAAGCTTGCAGCCAGTCAGCTTTGCCTGGCATGCTGGTTGTGGGGAGGTAGAGGCTTAATGTCTGGTCTTATCTAGCCACAGAGCAGGCTAGGCAGGGGTAGGGCCTGACTGCAGAGGTGGAAGGCCTGGGATCTAGTCTGGGCTTGGCTACCGCACACGTGGGAGCTTGGGTCTGTTGTTTGCACTGTTCAGAACCTGCTGAGGTTCTGAATCTTCTACACGAAGGCAGATGAAAGTTGTAAATTGACTTTTATATGTGGTTAAAGTCCACAGGTGGGTTGGTGACTCTGAAAGATTAAGTACATCTTTGAGGCTGTGACTTCACTATAGAGACACAGTGTGCAGAATGGATTGAGGCTCTCATATACAAATCCAATCCACCGTTAAGATTGTCACTCTTGGCCGGGCATGGTGGCTCACTCCTGTAATCTTGGCACTTTGGGAGGCCGAGATGTGCGGATCATGAGGTCAGGAGTTCAAGACCAGCCTGACCAACATGGTGAAACCCTGTCTCTACTAAAAATACAAAAAAGTAGCTAGCATGGTGGTGGGTGCCTGTAATCCCAGCTACTTGGGAGGCTGAGGCAGGAGAATCACTTGAACCTGGGAGGCGGAGCTTGCAGTGAGCCAAGATGGCGCCACTGTACTCTAGCCTGGGCAACAGAGCAAGACTCCATCTCAAAAAAAAAAAGAGAGAAAGTTAAAAAATTGACTTTGATATGTGGTTAAAGTCCACAAGTGGGTTAGTGACTCTCAGTCAAAGATTAAGTACACTTTTGAGGCTGTGACTTCACTATAGAGACACAGTGTGCAGAACGGATTGAAGCTCTCACACACAAATCCAATCCATCGTTAAGACTGTCACTCTTGGCAGGGTGCAGTGGCTGACATCTGTAATCCCAGCACTTTGGGGAGGTGCAGGCAGGTGGATCACCTGAAGTCAGGAGTTCAAGACCAGTCTGGCCAACATGGTGAAACCCTGTCTCTACTAAAAATACAAAAATTACCTGGGCGTGGTGGCAGGTGCATGTAATCCCAGCGACTTGGGAGGCTGCGGCAGGAGAATCACTTGAACTTAGGAGGTGGAGGTTGCAGTGAGCCAAGGTCGTGCCACTGCACTCCAGCCTGGGTGACAGAGTGAGACTATCTCAAAAAAGAAAGATTGTCATTTGTGTACCTGGACCCAACATATAAAAGGTGCTGACTCAAGGCCGGGCACGATGGCTCACGCCTGTAATCCCAGCACTTCGGGAGGCCGAGGCAGGTGGATCTCGAGGTCAGGAGATCAAGACCATCCTGGCTAACACAGTGAAACCCCGTCTCTACTAAAAATACAAAAATATTAGCCAGGCGTGGTGGTGGGCTCCTGTAGTCCCAGCTACTTGGGAGGCTGAGGCAGAAGAATGGCGTGAACCAGGGAGGTGGAGCTTGCAGTGAGCCGAGATCACACCACTGTACTCCAGCCTGGGCAACAGAGCAAGACTCCATCTCAAAATAAATAAATAAATAAATAAATAAATAGTGCTGACTCTCATACCTAGACACAGGACAGATGGGGATGCTTAATCTCAGCTCTGGACCTTCCTGAAAGTGTGATTGTGACATAGCCCATAGAGGCTAGGCTCTTTATCTGTAGCAAGAAGAGGGAGATAAGCCAGTCTTTGTGGCTCAAAAGTGTCAGGATTCATTTGGATGGCTAGGTCAGTTCTTGATTTGGGGTGGAAGGCTTTCGCCCAGATATTCTAATTTTTTTTTTTTCCTGGCCTCAAGTGATCCTTCCATCTCGGCCTCCCAAAGTGCTGGGATTATAGGCATGAGCCACTGCATGTGACCCAGTCTAGATATTCTCACATTAGAAATGTAAAGAGCAGTGGACCAGCTGGCTCTCAAGGCTGAGACATTCTATCTCCTTAGCTCTTCTTGCAACTCTTCTGAAAACTGAGCTTGTAAAGTAGCTTTGTTCCTTTAAAAAAAAAAAAATCTGTTGTCTGCTTAAACAAAAGCAGTTCTTAGAGTGGCTTTGCCTTTATTTTAGTATAACACAGATTCTTTCTCCTTTGTTTCTGTTGTCTCAGTGTTCTCCCAGTTCTAAGAAGCTGTCAGCATACATAATATGTTCCCTGGTGGCCTCAGTCCCCTCCAAGTTTCGGTCCTTAAATGTTTTCTTCCTAATGGTCGGGAAAATTCTTGAAAGGACACAGTCAATATGCCTTTGCTGGGAATTTATTTTGGCTCTGTGTTGTCTGTCAAGGCTTCAGAGAGCCCTGCAAGTGAGAGTGCGCCGTTTACCATTTTGAATCTCTCCCCTTCTGGTTGGCCAACATCATGTTTCCACTGTAATCCACCTGAAAAACAAACAGGGAAGTTTACACTGGTCTCTGTGTCAACCGTCTGCCCCGCAGTGATCCCTACAACAATGTAAGAGCTAGAAGACCAACTCTGGTGTGTGTATGTGTGTGTGTGAGATATTTGGGGAGCATGAGCTATGTGTCTGGCTCAGGTTGGGCATTGGGAACATCAGTGGCGAACAAAGATAGATGTGATCCTTACTCACAAGGGGCTTATAATCTACTGCCAGAAGAAAGACATTAATCAAATAATCACAAAAGTAAAACCAGACTGCAATCACTGCCATGAGGGAGGATGCACAGTGTAGCAAAGCTTATCATGAGGAAAACTAACCTAGTTAGGGTTTATAAGGAGAGTAGTGGGAAGAGGAAAGTCATGTTCTCTCTGTGACCTCTGAGTGCTGATAAATGATTAAGACAAGCATTTGTGCCCTTGTATTTCTAGATCTAATATGGTCTCCATGATTTTTAAAAATCATGTAACGCCCCCAGCTAGGAACTCAGGGCATGGAGATAAACAAGACATTGCCTAGGAGACAAACCCTGAAAGAAATTGTAATACAAGGTGCCAAGTGTGATACTAGCAAGAGGGGTGTGCAAGGATGCCTAGGAGCCCAGAAGGCACAGGGGATTGGTTCTGCTCGGGGTGCGCCTGGCAGATAGGGAAGAGGAAGGGTGTCCAGGCAAAAAATTCAGCACAAACAAGCCATGGAGATGGGAGAGTATAGGGTATGCAGGTGGACCAGGATAAAATCCAAGGGGCCCAGCGTAGAGTGTGTAGGTAGAATAAGTAAATCTTCGGAAAAGACATTTGGAACCAGAAATGGAGGGGCCCAGCATCACAGCTTCTCTTAAATCAAATAGCTGCTCAAGACCCACATGTTAACGTCGTCTTTCCCACAACTTCTGTGATCCTAGAACTATGCTCAGTTTTTTGGCACAGGTGTGTTGATTAGTCATATTATGATAATATTTTTCTTTAAATCCACTCATTTAAAAAATATTTTGAAACTTTAAAACATATTTAATAATAATATGTGTAATATCGCAGTTTGGATATGCTAGCTCAATGTTTTATAAAGCATAATATAATAAATGCATAACAATTAAAATAACAAATGCTTCCCTGTGTGCCACATTAAATCACCTTGAGTCCCACCAGTGGTATTTGTATTCCTTGATTTAAAAAAAAATTATACCAGGCATGGTGGGTCACACCTGTAATCTCAGCATTTTGGGAGGGCGAGGCAGGAGAATCACTTGAGACCACATGTTCAAGATCAACATAGCGAGACCCCATCTCAAAAAAAAAAAAAAAAAAAAAAAAAAAATCCTACCACAACTCTAGGACAATATAGATGTTAAAAAACAGAAACTCATTACTTTTTTCCATCACTTATGTATTATATTTAGTGATTGAGCAAAATCTGTTCAATCTAAACAGCTGGTTTGTATGACTAGCAGATATCTTTCTGCCCTTGGGCCGAGACACTCTTTTCATCTTATTTTGTCCAATTTCTGTAGTGCTGAAAAGAATGCATTGTCCACACTAATGACAACTCACTGTGTACCTCCTCCCATCCTCTCTAGAGGTGCAGTTTGTGGTGGTCAGTTGCCTGTTTTTCCTCGCTGTGAAGGCTTTTAATGAAAAGGAAGGTAATTTGCAATATTAAGCATGTCTTCTCTGAATTAATCCTCAAAACAACTCTAAAACAGTAGTGGATAAAGCCCTATTTTACAGACAAAGAAATGGGGCTCAGACAGATTCAAGTGACTGCCCCTCTTAGTGCTTTCTGACCAGCCAGAGATGGGTTTGAATTAAGAATTATTTGATTCGAAGCCTGGGACTCTCTTTGGCTTCTAACTGACTGCATTCACTTAGGTGGACCTTTTCCCCCCATCCATTTAACAGATATTTTCTGAATGCCAGTTATGTAGAAGGTAGTCTGCTATATGATGGGAGATCCAGAGATAAGTATAAATGGTATAAGCTGTGCTATCAAGATGCTTATAGCTGCCGGGCACAGTAGCTCATGCCTGTAATCCCACTATTTTGGGAAGATGAGGCGGACACATCACTTGAGGTCAGGAGTTTGAGACCAGCCTGTCCAACATGTTGAAACCCTGTCTCTACTAAAAATACAAAAATTAGCC
>NW_012115999.1:3169210-3193444 GCF_000951035.1 Colobus angolensis palliatus
TCATGCCTGTAATCCCAGCACTTTGGGAGGCCAAGGCAGGCAGATCACCTGAGGTCAGGGGTTTGACACCAGCATGGCCAACATGATGAAGACCCATCTCTACTAAAAATACAAAAATTAGTTGGGTGTGGTGGGAGGTGCCTGTAGTCCCAGCTACTCAGGAGGCTGAGGCAGGAGAATCGCTTGAACCCAGGAGGCGGAGGTTGCAGTGAGCCAAGATGGTGCCATTGCACTCTGGGTGACAGAGCAAGACACCGTCTCAAAAAAAAAAAAAAAGAAAAAAAGAGAGAGAAAGAAAAGAAAGAAAGAAGTTTTTAGCTCCTTCCTGGGAGAGTCAGAATTATAAATGGTTACATTTAAAAAATTAATTTTATTTTAACTAATATAGACACTGTAAGAAATTCAAACAGTTGGCCAGGCGCGGTGGCTCACGCCTGTAATCCCAACGCTTTGGGAGGCCGAGGCAGGCAGATCACAAGGTCAGGAGATCGAGACCATCCTGGCTAACATGGCGAAACCCTGTCTCTACTAAAATTACAAAAAAACTTAGCTAGGTGTAGTGGTGGGTGCCTGTAGTCCCAGCTACTCAGGAGGCTGAGGCAGGAGAATCCCTTGAACCTGGGAGGTGGAGTTTGCAGTGAGCTGAGATCATGCCACTGCACTCCAGCCTGGGGACAGAGTGAGACTCCATCTCAAAAAAAAAAAAAAAAAGAAAAAGAAAAAGAAAGAAAGAAATTCAAAGGATTTATGAAATAAAATAAAACCTTTTCCTCTTACTCCGAAATCCTAGACCTGTTCTGCAGATGAAGCCAGCATGAATAGCTTCTTCGTATTTTTACTCTGCCACTCTACAAACTATTTGAAGTGACTCATAGTGAAGACTATTTTTTTTCCATTATAAAGTTAATAGTGTAGAAATAGAAAACCAAGTCATTAAAAAAAGAAGGAAACTAGCATGTGATATAGTTGCTATGACTGAGCATCACATCTTAGCAACTTAGCTTCCTGGCAGCCAAGACAAAAAGGGAACAAGCTAAGTTCCATAGCTCTCATTATCAGAAAGGAAGAAGTCCATTGCTATTTTGGTCCTTAAACCTTAAGCTCACTTCTCACCTGGAAGCCCACAGAAGGACATTGATAGACACAATAATTAATGTTTTTGGCAACAGCCTTACCACAATTGCCAATTTTTGTCTGCCCTTTCTTATGAAGGCCTTTAATTAAGGTCAAGGGCTTAACGCTGAAGCAGACATCAGTGAGGGCTCGGCTAACCTAGTTCAACAACTGTCTGTAACCCAAAGCAGAATGAAATCAGGAGCTAGTTAGCACTACAAGTGAAATATACAGGATCTCAAGAGGATCATGCAATTACAGTTGTTCCTTCGTATTCATGGGAGATTGGATGCTCAAGTTCCTTATATAAAATGACATAGTATTTGCATATAACCTATGCATATCCTCCTGTATAATTTAAACCATCTCTAGACTACTTACAATACCTAATACAATGTAAATGCTGTGTTTGTTAGACTGTATTTTTTTATTTGTATTATTTTTAATGGTCTTTTGTTGTTGTTTCTAAAAAATTATCTCTGCTGGGTGTGGTGGCTCACATTGGTAATCCTAGCACTTCAGGAGGCCAAGGTGGGTAGGATCTCTTGAGTGCAGGAGTTCGAGACCAGCCTGGGCAACATGGTAAGACCCCTCCCCCTGCTGTCTCTGCAAAAAGTACAAAAAATTAGCCAGATATGTGCCTGTAGTTTCAGCTACTTGCGAGGCTGAGGTGGAAGGATCACTTGAACCAGGGAAGTGGAGGTTGCAGTGACCTGAGATTGTGCCACTCACTGCACTCTAGCCTGGGTGACAGAACCCTGTCTCAAAAATAAATAAGTAAATAAAAAATAAAGAAAAAAGAAACAGAAAAAAATTATCTACAGGTTACTTATCATGCCTAATACATTGTAAATGCTATCTAGTTGTTACAGTGTCTTGGTTTTTATTTGCCTTATTTTTTATTGCTGTGTTGGTTTTCTTAATTATTTTTTCCCACTGAATATTTTCCATCCACAGGGATTCAGAACCTGCGGATGTGGAGGGCCAGAGGGCTAAATTTGCAAGTTGGGCAATGGGGAAAGCCTTCATAAAGGAGAAAGCATTTGGGCTGGAGTTGGGGAGGAGTAGGAGTCAATAGACAGAGAAGAGAGTAAAGGGCAAGGCCATCATCCCAGGTTTAGGAAGCAAGTACCAAGACACAGAGAAATGAAAAGGCTTGGCCTGTTTGGAGAATGTCAAGCTGTCTGGGGTTGAGAGAAAGAGATTCTAACAAGGCTTCCATTAAAGAGGCTAGATTTGCTGCTTGGACATTTTCTAGGTCTTCTGAGACAACTTTTTGTTGAGTTAAGCGAAAATGAATGAAAATCAGATGGACCATATTTCTCTTGAATACACACGGGCTTAAAAACGAAGGGGAAAAAGAACTTGACAGAATGTGTCTTGGCTTTTGCCAAACCTAAAGTATTTGAAAAATCACACAGTACACATCTCGAACCCAGAAACATGCCTGGATTCTACCACCCCTAATTGCAGCTGTAGCCATTTAATAAAATGAATTGTGTACAAGAAAATGGGGTCTGAATGGAGCGAGCTTCATTAGAGAGAATGACTGATGTAGGGCGGTTGGCTGGTGCCCTTGAGAAAGTACATATCTCATTGCCCTTGCAGAGAAAGAGAGAGGGCCAATGTAGAGCTTGCTAACCACGCTATTGAATCAAGCTCTCTTGTAGAGAATAACTAAAACCCCACATTATTTAACTTTATTGTATCGTGTGCAGGAAGAATTCAGCATCTCTTGTTTCTCTCCTGGTCTGTTTCTCAGTTTTACACTGTGGGGTATGACAATGAAAAGAAACATGTTTTGCATCAGTTTCAATTCATATAAATGGTTACCAAATAAGAGATGGTGGAAATAGAACAAGATCTCTAATATGCTGTTTATTCCTGTTCAAAACCCTTGGCTTGAGCATCATGGACATTTGAAAAGTGGAAGAAATCTGAGGCCCAGAAAGGTTAACTGATTTGTCCATGGTCCGCAGTTGGTTAGTTGTAAAGTTGGGACTCAAACCTGGACCTCTGATTCCTGTTCTTTCATAGCAAACACATTTTTTTTGTTGTTAATGTTGCAGGATGAGGGTCAGGCTGAGGTACTAGATGTCCCAGAGATTCCTTCAGCTTAACATCTTCCTAACATTTTTACACCAAACCATCTTGGATCCCTCAGTTTCTGATCTTAGTAGCACTGTCACCTCTGGGTTACTCACTCCAGAAACCTGGGCATTCCTCTTGACTATTCTTTCTCCCTTATACCTCTTATTTAAACGATCTTCCAGGCTGGGCGTGGTGGCTCACTCCTGTAATCCCAGCACTTTGGGAGGCCAAGGCTGGTGGATCACTGAGGTCAGGAGTTCGAGAGCAGCCTGACCAACATGGTGAAACCCCATCTCTACTAAAAATACAAAAACTAGCTTGTCATAGTGATGGGCAGCTGTAGTTGCAGCTACTTGGGAGGCTGAGGCAGGAGAATCGCTTGAATCCAGGAGGTAGAGGTTGCAATGAGCTGAGATCACGCCATTGCACTCCAGCCTGGGTGACAAGAGTGAAACTCAGTCTCAATTGAATAAATAAAAAACTAATCTTCCAGTTGTACAGATCTTCCTTTCTAAATATTTCTTAAATATGTCACTTTCTCTCTAGCCCGGTGTTCACTGACCTAGTTTTGACCCTAGTTGTCTTTCTCTCACTCTTCCACTTAAAAACAAAACAAAATTGCCCAGGTATGTGGCTTGTGCTTGTAATCCCAGCACTTTGGGAGGCCAAGGCAGGAGAATTGCCTGAGTCCAGGAGTTTGAGGCCAGCCTGGGCAACACAGTGAAACCCTGTCTCTAGAAAACATACAAAAATTCGCCAGGCGTCAGATCACCTGATGTCCAGAGTTCAAGACCAGCCTGGGCAACATGGTGAAACCCCCGTCTCTACTAAAAATACAAAAATTAGCTGGGCATAGTGGCAGGTACCTGTAATCCCAGCTACCCGGGAGGCTGAGGCAGGAGAATCACTTGAATCTGGAAGGCAGAGGTTGCAGTGAGCTTAGATCACGCCACTGAACTCCAGCCTGGGTGACAAGTGCAAAACTCCATCTCAAAAAAAAAAAAAAAAAAAAAAAAAAAAAAAAAAAAAAATTAGCCAGGCATGATGGTGTGCGCCTGTAGTCCCAGCTACTAGGGGCTGAGGAAGGAGGATCGCTTGAGTCCAGGAGGTCCAGGCTGCAGTGAGTCAAAACTGTATCACTGCATTCCAGCCTGGGTGATAGACTTTGTCTTAAAAAAAAGCCCCAAAACAAAACCAATAATACTTCATATTTTGAATTTATTCTGCAAATTTATTTTTTGTTTCATCTTCATTAACCTGGATTATTGCAATATTCCCTAAACAGCCTCCCTGCCTGGGAACCATTCTCCACACTGCTGCTGGAGTGATTTTTTTTTTTTTTTTTTGAGACGGAGTTTCGCTCTTGTTGCCCAGGCTGGAGTGCAACGGTGCAATCTCGGCTCACCGCAACTTCCACTTCCTGGGTTCAAGCAATTCTCCTGCCTCAGCCTCCTGAGTAGCTGGGATTACAGGCATGCACCACCATGCCTGGCCAATTTTGTATTTTTAGTAGAGACGGAGTTTCTCCATGTTTTTCAGGCTGGTCTCGAACTCCTAACCTCAGGTGATCCTCCCACCTCAGCCTCCCAAAGTGCTGGGATTACAGGCGTGAGCCACCGCACCCGGCCTTGATTATTCTAGTTTGCAAATAACCTGTTACTGCCCGTCCTTGGTGCCCCTCTATGGCGGCATTCAACTCTAACAAGACTGGTCCTTATTATGCTTCCATGACTCCATCTCTTGCTCTTTCCAATCTCAAACTTTATGCTGAGCACCATAACACCTGTGGCTTCTTGAGCAAGGCAGGCTGCTTTTTATTTGTTTGTCTGTTTGTGGTTATTTTTTGCTTGCTTTTGCTCACTTTTGTTTTTACCTCTGTGCCTTTGTTCATACCGTGCCCTCCACTGGCAATGCCCTTCCCATCCATCACGTACTGCCCCAAGGAATTTTCATCCTCAGCATCTGGCATGAAAACAGGCATAATGTAGATATTCAATAAAATGCTTTTAAGAGCATTCTTGACTTATGAGCACAGTCCAAGATGCCCATTCACCCACTCATTCATTCATCTGCATGATCTCACTTAATCTTTGCAGGAAGCCCATAGGCAAAGTGCCATTCATGTGATACACACTGGCATAAGTTGTGCCATTGTAACTGCTGCTGCAATATTATGTCAACATTGTAGTAGTTGGTAAATAGCCACTGTCCTGAGACCACTGAGCGTCCCCCACCACACTGGCTCCTCTCCTGGAGTGCCCTGGTCCTCCCTATGATCCAGCTACTAAAGGGTTAACTTCGGGTACTTTTCCCCCAACCCCACCAGCAACCTGGTGGTAGTACCCTTGTTGCGGTTCTCCTGCCATCTGTGTTGTTAAATGCACACTGCCACTTCTGCCCATAGGGAGGGTTTCACAGACTCTATTTTATGCCTGAAGCGTAGAGAGGTTAAGCGACTTGTCAAGATCACTCAGCAAACTCCTGGTTCCCCTGTCTGCGAATCTAGAGTTCTTTCTAGGACACACTGAAGCCTTCTTCTCCTGTCTGTTTTATTCCTTGTGATGTCCAACATCTTGACTGACCAGAACCTGCCCCAGTTTTGACACACTCCTTTGTGCACAGGGTGAGGCTCAGGGTAGCCAAGTGTCAGGGCTTGAGTACAGCCTCCTACATTTACCTAAACTTAAAATACAACAGCAAGCAACGAGGTCTTTCTTTTTTTTTTTTCCCCCCCATGTGAAGGTTTGTGTGTATGTGTGTTCTGCAAATTCAAGATCAGCCAAATTAAATTTTAGTTCAACTTGTTCAAACAACATTACATTCACTTGGAAACACAGTGGGGTATTTCTGGCCTGATGTGTAATTGCTCTCCTTAGGTTATAACTGTTTCACCTTCTCTCTTTCTTCATAAAAGAAAGTCCCTTTTCCAGCTGGAGCTTCACTGAGGGAGAGTGGGGCAACCGGAGACAGAGTACAGAGCACAATATTCATTGCTGTTTTTGGACACGGATCCCAAAGGTTTGCCCATACATAAAAACACACTTCTAAAGGCCAAGGTTTTGTGCTCTGAAGTTCATAGTCTCAGTTTGATCCTGCTGAACAGCAGAGGATTTTGTTTTTGATATTTTATTTATTTATTTTTCTGCTTTAGCATTTTGTTTGTTTATTATCCTTTAAGTTCTGGGATACATGTGCAGAACGTTCAGTTTTGTTACATAGGTGTACACATGCCATGGTGGTTTGCTGCACCCATCAACCTGTCATCTATATTAGGTATTTCTCCTAATGCCATCCCTCCCCAGAACCCCCGGTGTGTGATGTTTCCCTCCCTGTGTCCGTGTGTTCTCATTGTTCAACTTCCATTTACAAGTGAGAACATGTGGTGTTTGGTTTTCTGTTCCTTTGTTGGTTTGCTGAGAATGATGATTCCCAGCTTCATCCATGTCCCTGCGAAGCACATGAACTCATCCTTTATTACGGCTGCATAATATTCCGTGGTATATATGTGCCACATTTTCTTTATCCAGTCTATCATTGATGAGCATTTGGGTTGGTTCCAAGTCTTTGCTATTTTGAACACTGCTGCAATAAACATACATGTGCATGTGTCTTTAGAGCAGAATGATTTATAATCCTTTGGGTATATACCCAGTAATGGGATTGCTGGGTCAAATGATATTTCTGGTTCTAGACCCTTGAGGAATCGCCACACTGTCTTCCACAATGGTTGAACTAATTTACGCTCCCACCCTCTCCAGCATCTGTTGTTTCTTGACTTTTTAATGATCACCATTCTAACTGGCGTGAGATGGTATCTCATTGTGGTTTTGATTTGCACTTCTCTAATGACCAGTGATGATGTGCATTTTTCATGTGTCTGTTGGCTGCATAAATGTCTTCTTTTGAGAAATGTCCGTTCATATCCTTCGCCCACTTTTTGGTGGGGTTGTTTTTTTCTTGTAAATTTGGTTAAGTTCTTTGTAGATTCTGGATATTAGCCCTTTGTCAGATGGATAGATTGCAAAAATTTTCTCCCATTCTGTAGGTTGCCTGTTCACTCTGACTGATAGTTTATTTTGCTGTGCAGAAGCTCTTTAGTTTAATTAGATCTCATTTGTCAATTTTGGCTTTTGTTGCCATTGCTTTTGGTATTTTAGTCATGAAGTCTTTGCCCATGCTTATGTCCTGGATGGTATTGCCTAGGTTTTCTTCTAGGGTTTTTATGGTTTTAGGTCTTACATTTAAGTCTTTAATCCATCTTGAGTTAATTTTTGTATAAGTTGTAAGGAAGGGGTCCAGTTTCAGTTTTCTGCATATGGCTAGCCAACTTTCCAAAACCATTTATTAAATAGGGAATCCTTTCCCCATTGCTTGTTTTTGTCAGGTTTGTCAAAAATCAGATAGTTGTAGATGTGTGGCATTATTTCTGAGGCCTCTGTTCTGTTCCACTGGTCTATATATCACAACAGAGGATTTTAAACACCTCATATCTACCTCTTAGCTTCCCGACAGCAAAAGAGGACACTCCTTGTCCTCTTTTCTCGTGGGATACCAGGTCCTCTTCTGTGGCCCAGTGCTGTTTGCTTGCCTCCACCTCCTCCCGAATGACCTTCTACAGTGCAGCCTTGCTACCGCCCTGTCATTCTGGAAGCCTTGGACGTGTAAGAGAAGTCCAGAGCAATACAGAAATGATGGCCAGGCATGGTAGCTCACGCCTGTAATCCCAGCACTTTGGGAGGCTGAGGCAGGAGGATCACCTGAGTCCAGGAGATCAAGACCAGCCTAGGCAACACAGAGAGACCTTGTCTCTATTTTTTATATATATTATACACACACACACAAATATGTATGTGTATATATATATATATACACACAATTATTATATGATTATTATTTTCCAATTAAAATAAATTTTTAAAATGTATTGGCAGGCAGCTGGGTGCAGTGGCTCACGCCTGTAATCCCAGCATTTTGGGAGGCCGAGGCGGGCAGATCACAAGGTCAAGAGATCGAGACCAACATGGTGAAACCCCGTCTCTACTAAAAATACAAAAATTAGCTGGGCATGGTGGCTTGTGCCTGTAGTCCCAGCTTCTCGAGAGGCTGAGGCAGGAGAATCACTTGAACCCAGGAGGTGGAGGTTGCAGTGAGCTGAGATCACGCCACTGCCCTCCAGCCTGGTGATAGAGTGATACCCTGTCTTTAAAAAGAAAAAATGCATTGGGATGGTGCATTTAATGAAATATGACATGTAAGAATGTGATCCTGCTGGGCACAGTGGCTCACTCCTGTAATCCTAGCACTTTCAGAGGCCAAGGCAGGAGGATTGCTTGAGGCCAGGAATTTGAGACTGATTTGGGTAACATCGAGAAACCTCATCTCTATTTAATAAAAAATTTGTTTAAAAAAAAAAAAGAAAGTAGAAGTTTCACAATGAGAACAATGGCCAGGTTTTCTTCCTCTAGAAGATCTATCCCTGGGAAGCCAGAGTGTGACCTGGAGGTTACCAGGTGGGCCTGGAATCCAGGCAGGTTAGTTATGGGCTTTCACTGTTCAAAGGTATCGGTCCCAAGCAACTGCCCTGTACATCCCCCCATTGGGAGAAGAAGGCTTAAAATCCACTTGTGGCCGGGTGCAGTGGCTCACGCCTGTAATCCCAGCACTTTGGGAGGCCAAGGCGGGAGGATCATCAGGTCAGGAGTTCAAGACCAGCCTGACCAACATGGTGAAACCCCGTCTCTACTACAAACACAAAAATTAGATGGGCGTAGTGGCAGCTGCCTGTAATCCCAGCTACTCAGGAGACTGAGGCAGGAGAACCGCTTGAACCTGGGAGGCGGAGGTTGCAGTGAGCTGAGATCGCGCCACTCCACTCCAGCCTGGGCAACAGAGCAAGACCTCATCTAAAAAAATAACATAAAACAACAACAACAACAAACAATCCACTGGTGAAGACCCCTCTCCCCTGAACAGGAGTGGGATCTGCCATAGGTCTTGCCAAATCTTTGCAGTGGCCTACAAGGCCCTAGACCACCTAGCTCCCTGTTTCCTTGCTGACCTCATCTCCTTCTCCCCACTTGCAAAGTCCCTTCCAGCACTGGCTTCCTCACTGTTGCTCCAGTGCTCCAGGCCTCCTCCTACCCCAAGTCTTTTGCCTTTGTGGATTCCCCTACCTGGAATACTCTTCCCCAGGCATCCAAACAGTGAATTTCATCAACTTCAAGTCTTGCCTTAGTACCAACTTTCTGCCATCGTTAACCTTTTAAAAATTGCAATTCCAGCTGGGCGCAGTGGCTCATGTCTGTAATCGCAGCACTTTGGGAGGCCGAGGCAGGTGGATCACCTGAGGTCGGGAGTTCGAGACCAGCCTGGCCAACATGGAAAATCCCCGTCTCTACTAAATATACAAAATTAGCCCTGTGTGGTGGGGCATGCCTGTAATCCCAGCTACTTGGGAGGCTGAGGCAGGAGAATCGCTTGCACCCAGGAGGCGGAGGTGGCAGTGAGCCAAGATCACACCATTGCACTCCAGCCTGGGCAACAAGAGCGAAACTCCATCTCAACAACAACAGCAACAACAATTGCAATTCCTCCTCCCCAAATTTGGAAATCTATATTCCGTTTGATGACTTTTTTTTTTTGAGATGGAGTGTTGCTCCATGAACCACCATGTCTGGCCCAGGCCAGTCTTGAACTCCTGGACTCAAGCCATCCTCCTGCATCAGCCTCCCAAAGTGCTGGGATTACATGCATGAGCTACTGCATCCAGCCAACTTTATTTTCTCTGTATCTTTTATCTGCATCTGCCATATAACTTACTATATTTGGTTATCTTTTTTATTGTCTGACTTCCTTCCTAGAATATAAGCTCTGCAAGGCCAGGGTTCCAACTGTGTGTGTAACTCACTCAATATCCTAATACCGAGAACACCGCCTAGCATAGGGTGAGAGTTTAGTAATCATTTGTTGAATAAACGAATGAATATGGTCGGGTATGGTGGCTCATGCCTGTAATCCCAGCACTTTGGGAGGCCAAGGTGGGCAGAACACCTGAGGTTAGGAGTTCGAGACCAGCCTAGGCAACATGGCAAAACTCTGTCTCTATTAAAAAACACATCAAAATTAGCTAGGCATGACCAGGCACGGTGGCTCACTCTGTAATCCCAGCACTTTGAGAAGCTGAGGCCGGTGGTCACAAGGTCAGGAGTTCAAGACCAGCCTGGACAAGAGACCAGCCTGGCCAATATGGTGAAACTCGTCTCTACTAAAAATACAAAAATTAGCCAGGCATGGTGGCAGGCGCCTGTAATCCAAGCTAGTCGAGAGGCTGAGGCAGGGGAATCACTTGAACCTGGGAGCAGAGGTTGCAGTGAGCTGAAGATTGCACCATTGCACTTCAGCCTGGGCGACAAAGCAAGACTCCATCTCGAAAAAAATAAATAAATAAAAATAAAAATAAATAAATAACTCTGCTTTTTCTGTGACTCCCAGGCTGACAAAGTCCCTTCCCTTCCTGCCCTCCGCCAGCCACTCCTGGGCACGTTCCTTCTTTAGATACATTAATCCTGAGTCAAGTTTAGTTTTGTTTTGGGACAGCCATCCAATCTCTTTTCAGCTCTGCATATCTCTGCCCTAATGCTTTAGGGCATGTCACTCTCACCTCTACCAAGCTCCCATCTGTAAAGGTCTTGTGACTGGCCTATCACTGACCTGTGAGTGGCCTGGAGAAGCAGGTAGCTGCAGTATTAGAATCAGACCCTTGGACACCCATTCAGTTCTCCCTATCTTGGGCCCTAGAAGTGGGTAACAAAGCCTGGCGCGGTGGCTCACGCTTGTAATCCCAGCACTTTGAGAGGCCAAGGCAGCGGATCACTTGAGGTCAGGAGTTTGAGACCAGCCTGGCCAACGTGGTGAAATCCCATCTCTATTAAAAATACAAAAATTAGCTGGAAATTGCCTGAACCCGGGAGGCAGAGGTTGCAGTGACCCAAGATCGTGCCACTGCACTCCAGCCTGGTCAACAGACTGAGATTCCGTTTCAATAAAATAAAATAAAAGTACAAAAAAATTAGCCAGGCGTGGTGGTGGGCGACTCAGGAGGCTGAGGTGGGAGGTGGGAGAATCACTTGAACCTGGGAGGTTGAGGTTGCAGTGACAAAGCGGGGGGTTGGGATCCACAGGTCTACAAGCTGTATTTTGTCGTTTGCTCAGTTTAGCCTGGGCGACAGAGGGAGACCCTGTCTCAAAAGAAAAGAAAAAAAAAGTGGGTAACAAGAGGTCAAGTTGGATTTGAGAGTTCGAGAAGGAAGGTAGCAGGGAAAGAAGAGGGCCTAATAACAGGGACTAGGGCCATTACCTAGGTTGGAAATTCAGAAGCAGCAGTGGGTCATTTGAGGAGTGCCCTGTCCGCGACATTTGTTTCTGTTCTGGTCAAAGCCCACTTAACGGGAGAAGTGAATTTTAGTTGAGCAGTTTTATAAAATAATTTTACATTTCATTTACTTTTTTTTGAGACTGAGTCTTGCTTTGTCACCCAGGCTGGAGTGCAGTGGTACAAACTTGGTTCACTGTAACCTCCACTTCCTGGGTTCAAGCAACTCTCCTGCCTCAGCCTTCCAAGTAGCTGAGATTACAGGCACGTGCCACCACACTGGGCTAATTTTTGTATTTTTAGTAAAGACAGGGTTTCACCATGTTGGCCAGGATGGTCTGGAACTCCTGGGCTCAAGCAGTCCACACGCCTCGGGCTCCCAAAGTGCTGGGATTACAGGTGTGAGCTACTGTCCCTGGCCTAAATTTTTTTTATTAGAGACAAGTTCTCACTCTGTTGTCCAGGATGGAGGAGAGTGGCACCATCATAATTCACTGCAGACTCCAGGCTCAAGTGATCCTCCCATCTCAGGTTCCCAAGTAGCTGAGACCACAGGCCAGTGCCACCATGGCTAATTTTTAAAAGTTTTAAAATTTTTTGTGGAGTGGGAGTCTTGCTATGTTGTTCAAGCTGGTCTCGAACTTCTAGGTTCAGGAAATCCTCTCACCTCAGCCTCCCAAATCATTGGGATAATAGGCACGGGCCAGGCGCAGTGGCTCACACCTGTAATCCCAGCACTTTGGGAAGCTGAGGTGGATGGATCACGAGGTCAGGAGTTCAAGATCAGCCTGGCCAAGATAGTGAAACCCTGTCTCTACTAAAAATACAAAAATTAGCTGGGCATCGTGGCGCATCTGCCTGTAATCCCAGCTACTCAGGAGGCTGAGGCAGAGAATTTCTTGAACCCAGGAGGCAGACATTGCAGTGAGCCAAGATGGCACCACTGCACTGCACTCCAGCCTGGGCAACAGAGCGAGACTCCGTCTCAAAAAAAAAAAAAAAGAGAAGAAAAGGCATAAGCCACCACGACTGACCTAATTGAGCAGTTGATAGTTAGCTTGGTTTGCCACGGGTGGGGGGTGGTTGGAACCCACAGGTCTATAAGCTGTATTTTGTCGTTTAAAAAAATTTCCTTTTAGGCCAGGCGCGGTGACTTATGCCTGTAATCCCAGCACTTTGGGAGGCTGAGGCAGGCGGATAACAAGGTCAGGAGATCGAGACCCTCCTGGCTAACACGGTGAAACCCCATCTCTGCTAAAAACACAAAAAAATTAGCTGGGCATGGTTGCACACACCTGTGGTCCCAGCTACTTGGGAGGCTGAGGCAGGAGAATCGCTTGAACTTGGGAAGTGGAGGTTGCAGTGAGCTGAGATTACACCACTGCACTCCAACCTGGGTGACAGAGCAAGACTCAGTCTCAAAACAACAGCAACAACAACAACAACAACAAAGTGTCTTTTTGAGACAGAACCTCACTCTCTCACCCAGGCTGGAGTACAGTGGTGCAATCACAGCTCACTGCAGCGTTGAACTCCTGGGCTCAAGCAATCCTTCCCCCTCGTGCTCCCAATGTGCTGGGTTAGCTGGGATTACAGACTGACCCAGGGTACCGAGCAAAAAAACCATATTTTGAAGGGACTTCTGCAGTACGCACGGAGATGGCCGCACCAAGGCTGCCCGCCTCCCAGCAGGGAAAGGACTCACTGCCTCCAGGAAACCCTCTACACCCTGGGCTGGGGGAAAAACCAGATTGAGACACCCACAGCTGCCTGTACGGTTCAGATTTTTTTTTATTTTTTATTTTTTATTTATTTATTTTTTTTTGAGACACAATCTTGCTCTGTCCTCCAGGCTGGAGTGCAGTGGCACAATCTCTGCTCACTGCAACCTCCGCCTCCGGGTTCAAATGATTCTCCGGTCTCAGCCTCCCGAGTAGCTGAGACTACAGGCGCGCCACAATGCCCAGCTGATTTTTTGTATTTTTATTAGAGAGGGAGTTTCGCCATGTTAGTCAGGCTGTTCAGATTTCTTATCACATGGCTTTGTGATAAGAAATCTAGACGGGGAGAGCTCTGGGAGCAGGAAAGCCCCTATTTGCCCATCCCCTCCTTTATTTTTAATCATTAAAATTGTGGTAAAATATACATGACACAAAATTTACCATTTTAACCACTATTTAAATTTTTTTTTTTTTTTTTTTGAGACAGAGTCTCGCTCCGACGGTAGGCTGGAGTGCAGTGGTGCAATCTCGGCTCACTGCAACCTCTGCCTCCTGGGTTCAAGCGATTCCCCTGCCTCAGCCTCCCGAGTAGCTGGGACTATAGGCGCCCGCCACCACACCCGGCTAATTTTTTTTTTTTTGGTATTTTAGTAGAGACAAGGTTTCACCATGTTGGCCAGGATGGTCTTGATCTCCTGACCCAGTGATCCGCCCGACTTGGCCTTCCAAAGTGCTGGGATTACAGGCGTGAGCCACCGCACCCTGCCCATTTTAACCACTTTTAAGTGTGCAGTTCAGAGACATTAAGTACATTCACATTATTGTGCATCCATCTCCAGAATGTTTTCATTTTCTCCTACAGAAATTCAGTTCCCATTAAACACTAACTCCTCATTCTCTTCTCTCTTCAGTTCCTGGTAACCTCTATTCTACTTTGTGTCTCTATGGATTTGACTACTCTACTTATATAGGTAAAAATCCTCTTGTGACAGGCTTATTTCCTTAGCATAATGTCGTCAGAGTTTATCCATGATGTAGCATGTGTCAGAATTTTCTTCCTTTTCATGGCCGGGTACTATTTCATTGTATGTATGCACCGCATTTTGTTGGTCCATTCGTCCCATGATGAACACTTGAGTGGCTTTCCCATTTGCCATTGAGTTGTCTCACATCCACAACACTAGGTTGTTGTTCAGTGAGTGTAATGGGTGAACAAAACTCCAGCAGCATCTCAAGAAGGTCTGGGGTGGAGGAGAGTTGAAGAAAGTGGCTCCCTTGAAATAGTGGGTGCCATCCAGGGAAGGCTGCTATCACTTTTGGAGGATGCTGAAGAGGGAATCTGTACAGGTTCTGAAGCCTTTGTCATTTCACATGTTGGCTTCTTTGTCTCCTGTTCCTAGCAGTGTTTAGCAGTAACATTCTCTCTCTCTCTCTCTTTTTTGAGACAGAGTCTAGCTTTGTTGCCCTAGCTGGAGTGCAATGATGTGATCTCAGCACTGCAATTTCTGCCTCCCAGGTTCAAGTGATTCTCCTGCCTCAGTCTCCTGAGTAGCTGGGATTATAGGCATGTGCCACCATGCCCAGCTAATTTTTGTATTTTTAGTAGAGATGGGATTTTGCCATGTTGGCCAAACTGGTCTCAAACTCCTGACCTCAGGTGATCTGCCCACCTCAGCCTCCCAAAGTGCTGGGAGTACAGGTGTGAGCCACCGCACCCAGCCTAATTCTTGTATTTTTAGTAGAGAGGGGGTTTCACCATGTTGGGTAGGCTGGTCTTGAACTCCTAACCTCAAGTGATCCACCTGCCTTAGCCTCCCAAAGTGCTGGGATTACAGGCATGGGCCACTGTGCATGGCCCTTTCTTTCTTTCTTTCTTTCTTTCTTTCTTTCTTTCTTTCTTTCTTTCTTTCTTTCTGTCTTTCTTTCTTCCTTTCTCTTTCATTACTTGTATTTGTTTTCTTTCTTTCTTTCTTTCTTTCTTTCAATACTTGTATTTGTTTTTTCTTTCTTTTTTCCTTCACCACTATCAGGTGAGAAGCAGTAACATTCTTAACCCTCAAAAGACCCATGGATCTGTTTTTAGGGAAGAAAAGGAAACAAGGACTGGAACATGCCCATCCCATGCCCAACCCGCTCCAAGAAGAAAAGCCTCAAAGTCAAGTGCAAGAATTTAGCATTTCTTAAACAGGCATTATACTGGCTGTCATTCATCTGATTTCACAGATTCCTCCTAACCAGCCATGAGGTAGGGATGATCACTCTCAGGTACTCACTGAAGTCCTGAGGGCTAGAGCTGGCCTGAGGTCTCACAGCTGTTAGAGCGGGGCTTAGGCTGCTGCCACAGTCTGTGCCCTTACTCGTAAACCCCACTGTCCTCATGTGGGCTGAGCCATAGTTGTGATTGGCATTTGGAAAGTATGCACCAGATTCTGGCACTAGGGTCCAAGGTCTGCCCCACAGAGCTCCCAGGGCTGGTATAAGATCAGTCAGGAATAGGTGCCTGGACGTGTGGTTCCAGTATGAGTCCAACAGCTTCCATGACCCTTTAGCCAGGGTTCCTCAACTTAGTGCTGGTGGCTTCTGGAAGATCTTTTGGCACATCCAGAGGCCAGTGAGTCTGGGTCCTGACCCCCATTAACCAAGTACTCCTTGCCTGCTGTAAGAGGCCCCAGGTAGTCAGGGAAGAGCCTGGGGAAAGCTGGAAGTTGATTTGCCTTCAACAAAGAGTGCCTTATCTCCTATCCCTCATCCTACATCCTCGCCCCCTTGCGGACCGGAATCCTCCCTCAGGCATCCAAATGCCGGAGTCACTCCGTTCCAGCCTTTATTCTCATTCTGGAATCTGACACTGCCCGGCCACATGTCCTTGGACTACTCCCTTATCTTCTATGTCTCAATTTCCCCTTTCCGAAAAATAGGTGTAATTATCATACCTACCTTACACTGTTGATATGGGATTTAAAGGAGCTCATACTTGTAACTTGTATAGTATTTAGCGTAGAACCTGTACATTATGGCTCAATACAATTTTTCTTTTTTTTTTATTTGAGACAGAATCTCATTCTGTCACCCAGGCTAGAGTGCAGTGGTACGATCTCGGCTCACTGCAACCACTGCCTCCTGGGTTCAAGAGAGCACGTTCAGTTAATTTTTGTATTTTTAGTAGAGATGAGGTGTCACCATGTTGGCCAGGCTGGTCTCGAACTCCTGACGTCAAGTGATCCGCCTGCCTCAGCCTCCCAAAGTGCTGGGATTACAGGCATGAGCCACCATGCCCAGCCAGGTCAATAAATATTAATTGTTATTAGTACTCCCTTCTAGGTGTGCCCCTCCACCTTCCTGTGGTCTCTACTGCAGGCTGAGCTCCCCCATAACCTCCTCCAAGAAGTCTTCCCCAATTCTGTCCTGAGAGATAAAGCCCTTTAAAGACCCTAAAGGTTTTTGTTGTTACCCTCTTTCTCTTGGCATTTGTTACTTGGGCCTGAATTCTCTCCTTTGCTGATTTGCAGGCTTCTTTGGGCAGAAACAATGTCTTTTTCACTGTGTAGGCTGCCCTGCACCAAGCAGGTTCCCCCTCTTCATTTTCTGGGTCTTTGACCTTGAGGCCACGTGGAGATTACAGATACTGCATTGGGGTCAGGAGACCCAGAATGCAATGGAAAACTCCATGGATCGTCAGGTTGGGCATGTGTCTTTTCCTGGGCTCCAGGTTCTCCAGCCATATAATGCAAGGACACTGGATTAGATGACTTCCTAAGTCCTTCCAGGCTTGACAATTTTCTTTTCTTTCTTTCTTTATTTTCTTTTCTTTTTCTTTTCTTTTTTTTTTTTTGAGACATGGCCTCACTCTGTCACCCAGGCTGGAGTGCAATGGCACAATCTCAGCTCAATGCAACTTCCGCCTCCCAGGCTCAACTGATCCTCCCATCTCAGCCTCCCAAGTAGCTGGAACTACAAGTGCATGCCAGCACGTCCAGCTAATTTTTTGTGTTTTTGGTAGAGACAGGGTTTCACCATGTTGCCTAGGCTGGTCTCAAACTCCTAAGCTCTGATGATCCACCCACCTCAGCCTCCCAAACTGCTTGGATTACAGGTGGGAGCCACTGCACTGGGCCGACAATTTTCTTCCCTTCCTTCCTTCCTTCCTTCCTTCCTTCCTTCCTTCCTTCCTTCCTTCCTTCCTTCCTTTCCTTCCTTCCTTCCTTCCTCCTTCCTTCCTTCTTTTTTTCTCTCTCTCTCTCTTTCTTTCTTTTCTTTCTTTCTCTCCATCCAGGGAAGGCTGCTATCACTTTTGGGGGATGCTGAAGAGGGAATCTATACAGATTCTGAAGCCTTTGTCATGTCACATGTTGGGTTCTGTTGTCTCCTGTTCCTAGCAGTGTGTTTAGCAGTAACATTCTCTCTCTCTCTCTCTCTCTCTCTCTCTCTTTTGAGATAGAATCTAGCTCTGTTGCCCAGGCTGCAGTGCAATGGCAGATCTCAGCTCAATACAACCTCCACCTCCCAGGTTCAAGGGATTCTCTTGCCTCAGCCTCCCAAGTAGTTGGGATAACGGGCATGTGTCACCACGCCTGGCTAATTTTATATTTTTAGTAGAGATGGGGTTTTTCCATGTTGGTCAGGCTGGTCTTGAACTCCAGACGTCAGGTGATCCACCTGCCTTGGCCTCCCCAAGTGCTGGGATTACAGGCATGAGCCACCGTGCCCAGCCTGGGTTGACAATTTTCTAAATAAATAGAAGGTACTAAATGTTTCAGGAGATAATTTCTTCCATCGGACAAGCTGTGCTTCCAAGCTTCCAAATTCCAACTGAAGGTCAATGTATTCATCATTGGGTTTAGAGCTTGAGTGCTGGAGTCACAGAGACTTGGGTTTGAATCTAGGTCATTAGTAATGGTGGCTGAATACAAGTGACTTTCTCATTTCTGAGAAACTCCCTTTTCTCATCCATACATTGGGGATGATAATAACAACCTCAGAGTTATTGTGGAAGGGGTATTACACGAGAAATTTTAAAGGGCTTAGCACTGTGCCCTTTAAGATGTGGGTCAATCAACTATAGCTATTACCCCAACTCCTTTACAAATATGAGAAATAAAAAAAGTCTCCTGTGTCTTTATTTTTGACCGAATCTTTACATAAACAAATAAACAGTTGTGTTGAAGTGTGGGGTGGTGAAAATATAGGGCATTATTTAATTAATCTGCTTTTTTTTTTTTGAGACAGGGTCTTGCTCTGTCACCTAGGCTGGAGTACAGTGGTGCAATCTTGGCTCACTGCAGCCTCAACCTCCCAGGCTCAAGTGATTCTCCCACCTCAGCTGCCTCAGCAACTCCCCACTCCTGAAACCACCTCCCATTCTTTCCCCCATCAGTTGGTTGGGACTACAGGCATGAGCCACCTCACCTGACTAACTTTGTATTTTTTGTAGAGACGAGGTTGTGCCATGTTGCCCAGGCTAGTCCCAGACTCCTGAACTCAAGAGGTCTGCCTGCCTTGGCCTCCCAAAGTGCTGGGATTATAGGAATGAGCCATTGTGCTGGGTCAATTAATCTGCTAACTTATTTTTACTAATGGTAGTCCTTAGTTCTCAGGCTTCATTGCATAAGCACACCTTAAAGAATACAAGCCCCTGCTAGGCATGCTGGCTCACGCCTGTAGTCCCAGCACTTTGGGAGGCTAAGGTGGGTGGATCACGAGGTCAGGAGTTCAAGACCAGCCTGGCCAAGATGGTGAAACCCAATCTCTACTAAAAATACAAAAATTATCTAGGCAAGGTGGTGGGCGCCTGTAGTCCCAGCTGCTCGGGAGGCTGAGGCAGAGAATTGCTTGAACCTGGAAGGTGGAGGTTGCAGTGAGCAGAGATCGTGCCACTGCATTCCAGCCTGGGTCACAGAGTGAGACTCTGCCTCAAAAACAAAAACAAAAACAAAACAAAAAAACAAGCCCCCTAGAGAAAACATTTCTAGATCAGTGCCTTCCATCATTTGACCTGGAATCCCTTTCTGTCACCTTGCCGTTTCCACCTACCCCTCTATGTACTCTTTGTGTGTGTGTGTGTGTGTGTGTGTGTGTGAGATGGAGTTTTGCTCTTGTTGCCCAGGGTTTAGGGCAGTGGTACAATATTGGCTCACTTCAACCTCTGCCTTTCAGGTTCAAGCGATTCTGCTGCCTCAGCCTCTGAGTAGCTGGGATTACAGGCGTGTGCCACCATGCCCAGCTAATTTTGTATTTTTAGTAGAGATGGGGTTTCTCCATGTTGGCCAGGCTGGACTCACACTCCTGACCTAAGGTGATCTGCCTGCCTCCCAAAGTGCTGGGATTACCAGTGTGAGCCACCATGCCTGACCCATACTCTCTTTTAAACCCAGACCTCCACACCCATCCAAAGGTAGGATACAAGTTTTGTTCCATTGAGAAAGGTGATGGTCACACCTTTTCTTAAAAACAAACTGATAACAATATGACTAATTAAAACCAGTCCATGCCAGGCACCAGGAAAAGAGCCTCACATGAATAATTAGCTGATCATATCCTCTTTTATGTATTTATTTATTTATTTATTTTTTTGACGGAGTCTTGCAGTGTTGTCCAGGCTGGAGTGCAGTGGTACAATCTCTGCTCACTGCAGCCTCCGCCTCTCAGTTCCAGCGATTCTCCTGCCTCAGCCTCCCGGGTAGCTGGGATTACAGGCATGCACCACCACACCCAGCTAATTTTTGTATTTTTAGTAGAGATGGGGTTTAGCCATGTTGGCCAGGCTGGTCTCGAACTCCTGACTTCAGGCAATCTGACCACCCCCCTCGGCCTCTCAAAGTGCTGGGATTACAGGTGTGAGCCACTGTACCCGGCCGGTCAAATCCTCCTTGATGTGTTCTGCAATAACTGTTGCTATTATCCCCATTTCTCAGATGGGAGAATTGAGACCAGAACCATAAAGAAACTTGCTTGAGATTACAATGCTGTTAGTAAGTGGTTAAGTGGCTGTTAGTAAGTGGTTAAGTCAAGATTTAAATGAACCATTCTGAATCCAGGTTCCCCAGGATTAACAACTGGGCTTTATCTCCTCCATTGACTACAGAAGGAGGCTTACAGATTTGGGAAAGGCCGCTAGAAGAGGTGATTATAGGAAAACAGAGAAAAGAGTGAGGCTATCAGCATCTCACCTCTCCAAAGTGCCTGTTGTAATTCAGGCATTCACTTTTTCTCCCACAGGGTTGCATCAACTGAGCCTTCTACTGTTCCACACCTCCGGTCCTGTCACTCTGGGGTCAGTCTACTATGCTGGAGTCCTTCTACTATGCTAAAGGAGATCCTTCTGATACCAAATCTCACTATCCAACTAGTATATTATTGAAATACACAGGAACAAGCAGGAGAAGTATACATTATTCAAGAAATGGGGCTGGAATGATTGCCTACCATTCAGGAAAAAAAAAAAGTTATGTGCACACACACATACAATTGGAATCCTACCTCAGACCCTGTGCAAAATAAACTCTAGGTGATTTACATACTTAAAAATAAATGAGGCCAGACGTGGTGGCTCACGCCTGTAATCCCAGCACTTTGGGAGGCCAAGGTTGGAGGATTGCTTGGCCAGCATGGGCAACACGGTGAAACCTCATCTCTTTACGGACCAGCATGGGCAACACGGTGAAACCTCGTCTCTACAAAAAATACAAAAAAACCAGCCGGGGGTGGTGGCCCGTGCCTGTAATCTCAGCTACTTGGGAGGTTGAAGCGGGAGCATTACCTGAGCCCGGAAGGCTGAAGCTGCAGTGAGCCAAGATGGCGCCATTGCACTCAACCCTGGGCAACCAGAGCGAGACCCTGTCTCAACAAAAAAGAACAATAAAACAATATTGGAAAAGTTGCGCTTTTTCCGGTTGTGGCGCTGCGCGGTGGGGAGCTCTAATCTACCTAGCCAGGCCGGCCAAGGGCCAGCTGCAGTCTGTGCAGGTCTTCAGACGCAAGAAGAAAGCCACAGTTGTGGTGCACGGCAAACGCCCTAATGGCCTGGACAAGGTGAACTGGCGGCCCTGGAGATGATCGAGCCAGGCACGCTGCAATACAAGCTGCTAGAACCCGTGCTGCTTCTGGGCAAGGGGCGATTTGTTGGTGTGTACATTCGTGAAGGGTGATGGGGGACGGTCATGTGGGTCCTATTTGTGCTATCTGTCAGTTCATCTCCAAAGCCCTTGTGGCCTGTTGCCAGAAATATGTGGGCGGGTGAGGGCTCACGCCTGTAATCCCAGTACTTTGGGAGGCCGATGCGGGCAGATTGCTTGAGCCTAGGAGTTTGAGGTCAGCCTGGGGAACAGGACAAAACCCCCTCCCTCTACAAAAAAAATGCAAAATTTAGCTGGCCGTGGTGGCGCGCGACAGTGGTACCAGCTACTTGGGAGGCTAAGATGGGAGGATCCTTGAGCCCAGGAGGCGGAGCTTGTAGTGAGCTGAGATCATGCCACTGCTCTCCAGCCTGGATGACGGAGCCAAATCTTATCTCAAAAAAAGAAAAGAAAACCCTATCTCAAAAAGAAAAGAAAAATAGAAAAGAAATATGTAGATGAGGCTTCCAAGAAGGAGATCAAAGACATCCTCATCCGGTATGACATGTATCCTTCCGGCAGCTGACACTGTTTGCTGCAAGTCCAAAGTTTGGAGGCTCTAGTGCCTATATTTGCTACGATAAATCCTGCCGATAAGCCCATCAAGAGGATCAGAATTCACTTGTGTAATAAACAACGTTTAAGGGATTTTAAAGTTTAAAAAAAAAACAAAAAACAAAAAAACAAGAAAGGAAAGTATTTTGCAAAAATGCCAGTTAGAACAGATTGGCAGGCTTTACTATATAAACAGTTAAAGGCCCAGCACGGTGGCTCATGCCTGTAATCCCAACACTTTGAGAGGTTGAGGCGGGTGGATCACCTGAGGTCAGGAGTTTGAGACCAGCCTGGCCAACATGGTGAAACCCCATCTCTACTAAAAATGCAAAAAATAAAAAATTAGCCAGGCGTGGTGGTGTGCGTCTGTAATCCCAGCTACTGGGGAGCCTGAGGCAGGAAAATCACTTGAACCTGAGGCAGAGGTTGCAGTGAGCTGAGATCGCGCCATTACACTCCAGGCTGGGTGACAGAGAGACTCCGTCTCAAAAAAATAAAAATAAAAATAAAAATAAACAATTAAAATTCACATGTCTAAAAAAAGAAAGCCCACCACAAGTAAAGTTAAAAGGATAAAACCAAATACTGGAAAAATATTTGTGATGTAACAGAAGAAAATTTAATATGTTTGCTATATAGAGCATTCTTGCAAAATCACAAGGAAAGCATAATGGCAAAGTGGACAAAGTAGGTGAAACCAATTAAAGAGCTAAAAATGACCTACAAATACATTTTAAAAGTGTAGTCTTGGCTAGGTGCGGTGACTCATGCCTGTAATCCCAGCACTTTGGGAGGTCGAGGTGGGCGGATCACGAGGTCAAGAGATCAAGATCATCCTGACTAACATGGTGAAATCCCATCTCTACTAAGAACACAAAAATTAGCTGGGCATGGTGGTGTGCACCTCTACTCCCAGCTACTGGGGAGGCTGAGGCAGGAGAATCGCTTGAACCCAGGAGGTGAAGGTTGCAGGTAGTCAATATGGTATCACTGCACTCCAGCCTGTCAACAGAGTGAGACTCTGAACTCAAAAAAAAAAAAAAAAAGTTTCGTCTCATTAGTCATTAAAGAGATAAGTAAAGCAAGATACATTTTTCACCAATCACGTTGACAAATGGTGCCAACATATACCTCTGGTGGTAAGCTGATCCCTTTGAGGAGGACTTTTTTTTTCTCCTCCACCGCCAACCCCTGGCCTTTTTTAAAAAACAGAGACAGGGCCTCCCCATGTTGCGGAGGCTCATCCTGAGCTCCTGGACTCAAGTGATCCTCCCACTTTGGCCTCCAAACTGCTGGGGTTACATGGTGCCCCGCTAGGAGGACAATTTTGGAACTTGAACCTGTAAAAAAAACTAAAAATGAGTGTCATCCTGAATACTAGGAATTTATTTTGAGGATAAATTTAGTAGTCAGGAACTTCGAGTCTTTGGATGAGATAAGAACCACATGTTGTTTGTAGCCTGTGCCTGCTTGTTTTTCCAGGAGTTCGGGAGCCCAGCCTGGTGAGAAATGAGTCTTGCTCCTAATAATGACCATGAATTTTGCAAAGGGTCAAGCAGAGGATATCACTCAGGGAGTGTTTGATGACACCTGGGTTAGTGAATAGAAACAATAAAAGAAATAAATAGAGGTTTCTATTGGGAGAGCAAGGACATGCCTGCCCATAGCTTGAGGTACACTTGCTTGGTAGTAATAACTATGGAGCTTCCTAGTCCCTATCCTCCTGCCCCAGCCAATTCCCCTGGGAGCTGGGGAGAGATAAAAATTTGGATAGATCCTGTTAATTTGCTTTCCAGACTTCAGTCAATCCAGCTTAGAAGAAATCCAGTGGACAGACCAATATTTATTCCCCCAAGCAGCAAATGAGAGCATGAGTTACGTTACATTCTCACCAACCCTGAGTACTACCTGACTGAGTATTCCATTTTGTCCAACTGTTGAATGTGCAAGTATCTCCTGGTAGTTTTAATTAGCATTTCCCTCATGCACCTTTTCATATGTTTATTGGTCATTTGAATATGTGTGTGTGTAAAGTGCTCATTCACTGTTCTCTTCCTTCTTTTTCTTTTTTGCCCATTTTTTTCTATTGGGTTGTCTATCTTTTTTTTTTTTTTTTAGGAATTCTTTACCTACACTGGATACAAGCCCTTTGTTAGAGACGCAGTTGGCCCTCCTTATTTCTTCTTTCTTCTTATTCCTTCTTCCTTCTTCTTTCTTCTTCCTCCCCCCCCCTCCTCCTCCTCTTCCTCCTCCTCCTTCTTTTTCTTTTCTT